>NC_037686.1:50195161-50543442 GCF_003255815.1 Theropithecus gelada | reverse complement strand
ATTTTTTTTTTTTTTTTTTTTTTTTTTTTGAGACGGAGTCTCGCTCTGTAGCCCAGGCTGGAGTGCAGTGGCCGGATCTCAGCTCACTGCAAGCTCCGCCTCCCGGGTTCACGCCGTTCTCCGGCCTCAGCCTCCCGAGTAGCTGGGACTACAGGCGCTGCCACCTCGCCCGGCTATTTTTTGTATTTCTTAGTAGAGATGGGGTTTCACCGTGTTAGCCAGGATGGTCTCGATCTCCTGACCTCGTGATCCGCCCATCTCGGCCTCCCAAAGTGCTGGGATTACAGGCTTGAGCCACCGCACCCGGCCTGGTTTTGCTTTTTTTGAGGGAAAGACATGTTCTAGCCTCCCTTTTTCTGTGCAAATGAAGCGCAGCTGGGCAGTTGGTGCTCTGAGTCACTGGATTCCATGGACATCTCTTGTCTTGCCTTAGAATCTAGCCATAATTTTTATATTGTTTCTATGGGAATGTTGTGTTTTACATCCCAAACAACAAAATTCCAGATGAATTTTGGACTAACATGTTTATAGTTTGGGCCGATGATCTTCCATTTCAAAAAAGAGGCTGTAGTTCCTCCTAGCACTCAGATTGGTACATCACATCCTGTCTAAAGAAAACATAAACCATCACATTACAAACGAATTGAAATTTATTTCTTATTTTGTAAATGGGTTCAAAATATGGAAGGCTAACTTAGACCCTGTTAAACTATGACTTATGTATTAATGAACTAGTGCTCTTTAATTTTTATGTATTCCAAAGTTTCTACAACAAGCAAATTTACCTTTGTAATCAGAAAAACGATACAAAAAATAGTTTGATTTCTTTTTTGAGATAGGTCTTACTCTCTTGCCCAGGCTAGAGTGCAGTGGCTCACTGCAGCCTTGACCTCCTGGACTCAGATGATTCTCCCACCTCAGCCTACTGAGTAACTGGGACTACAGGTGCATGCTACCACTCCTGGATAATTTTTTGTATTTTTTGTAGAGATGAGGTTTCGCCACGTTGCCCAGGCTACAAATACTTTTTAAAAAGAGATTCTGGGGCTTCCTTTAACATAATTAAAGAAAAAAATCATTAGAGTTGAAAAACTTCCATTTGGCCCTAAAAAAATTTTATTGAATCCTGCCTTTCTTGAGCAATGCCACAAACTTCATTCTTCATGAACTGAGTTTATGTTTGAATGGAAGATTGAGGAAGAACCGCAAAGAGGGTCATATTCATTATTTGCACTTAACCTCATAAACTTTCACTTATCCTTTGCCATCTGTTATCAACCACACCTGCAGGATGGACTGGGGATAACAAAAGAGGCTTTCAGGGCAGAAAACTACAGCTAAACGATTCCAAAGTCAAAGGTGCCCTTTGGGAAGTCTGCCTAGATAGCCAGGGATTTTTCTTTCTCAATCGTTAACATATTCATATAGCTCATGAATTTAAAAATAGAAAATGTCTCCCAGCGAATACTTTTTAAAATCCTTCATCTCTAGAGTTTTCATTTCTCCAGCCCTCACAAACAATGAATTACTTTCATTTATTAGTTTGGGGTCTATTCTCCCAGAATTTCTTTAGGCAAATACAAGTGTATATAACCTCATATACGTTTTAAGCTGTGGACCATTTAAAGAGCACCATATCGGGTGGGAATGATCTTTCTACAGAATTTTGTTGTTGTTGTAAGAAGAAATATTATAGTGAACTTTATACGATTTTATTCTTCAGCAAAAGTAGAGATAGCCCGGCCTATTAACTAGTACTAGGAGTCAATAGACCATTAGTTTAAGATATAACTCTGAACTGTTTTTCCTGGTGCTTCAGCTGAGAAAGAGAATCTGCATCTGTGCGTGTGAAGGTTAAATAGGACATGGACGTGGCAGGCTCTGACAAGTACAAGTACAGGAAAATGATATTAATGATTACCTTTATGTGGGCCATGGTATCTTCTAACCTTCAGTTGATGATATGAATGAATAGCCTTAAATTGTGGCTCGAAACCATTAAGCCAGATTTACAAAGCAAGATTACTGTTATCACATATGATTTCTATAACGGACTCATCAACCCAACCTTCTTTTATTGCTTACAAATATCACTACCATTGGCCAAAATTTATTGACCCTCTGTAATATGCTTTCTACAATTCACAATGAGACTAATGAATTGGGAGAGACCTCTGGACTTCTAGAATGTCTAAGAAGCAGTTGGTATCCCGCCATAGAAGGGGCCTATGGAGATTTGCAAAGGAAGTGAGGGAGGTCATACACCTGAGACCAGGTATATTGAATAGCTGCATGGGCTTTCACATCCTTGTTTTGCATAAATCAATGTTAATTTATAGGTTACATTGAAGCCTAGTACAGTGTCTTTAAACAATCTACTCTATGAAAAACATTTGCCTCATTTGTTTTATTATCTATCTATATTTATCTTATGTAATTCATGTTACATATTCTATATTTCTGAACATTTAAGGCTAAATTTCAGATGTCAGTTTCCTTAATCCTAAATGATTAGGTATGTTTATTTCCCAAGAACAAGGACATTTATATAACCACAGTACAGTTACCAAAATCAGGAAATTTAACATTGAAACAACACTATTGTCCCATGTATAGACCCTCTTTGAATTTTACCAATTGTCTCAAAAATGTCCTCTATAGCAATTTTTATGTTTTCTAGTATGAAATCCAACCCAGGACTCAATGCATTTTATTCTAATGTGTCTTTAGTCTTCTTTATAATGGCACAATTCCTCAGTTTTTATTTATCTTTCATCACACGGGCATTTGTGAAAAATACAGTTCCTTTGTAAATATCTCCCAATTCTTGTTTGTCTGATGTTTCCTCATGACTAAGCTCAGGTTGTGCAAAAATGGAAGGATTACTATGCAAGTGATGCTGTATTCTTTTTAGTTGTTTTACTTTTTTAATGTGTTTTTTGAGACACGGTCTCACTCTGGCACTCACTCTAGGCTGGAGTGCAGTGGTGCAATCACAGCTCACTGCAGCCTTGATCTCCCTAAACCCGGGTTGGAGTGCAGTGGCATGATCATGGCTCACTGCAGCCTCAACCTCCTGGGCTCAAGCAATCCTCCTGCCTCAGCCTCCCAAATAGCTAGGAGTATAGGCGCAGGCTACCACACCCAGCTTCAATATAAATCTCATAAGAACTCCAACAGGTTTTTTATTCTTTCTCTTACTTAGTGGAATGTAATAAACAGGTTCTAAAATTTTATATGGAAATGTGAAGGACCAAGAATAGCCAAAGTATTCTTGAGAAATAAAGTGGGCAGAAACACTTTACTAAATAACAGAACTTATTACAACATTCATATACAGAATGCCATAGATATAGATACAGATACAGATATAGATGTAGATCTCACTCTGTTGCCCAGGCCAGAGTGCAGTGGCGCTATCTCAGCTCACTGCAACCTCCACCTCCTTGGTTCAAGCAGTTCTCCTGCCTCAGCCTCCCAAGCAGCTGGGATTACAGGCACAGGCACGTGCCACCACGCCAGGCTAATTTTTGTATTATTGTAGACACGGGATTTCACCATGTTGGCGAGGCTGGTCTCGAACTCCTGACCTCAAGTAATCCGCTCACCTCAGCCTCCCAAAGTGCTGGGATTACAGAGGTGTGAGCCACCACACCTGGCCCAGAATACCCAGTTTACATTGAACCCTCATATAAAGAAAATAAAACTCAACCTTACCTCCCACTGTATGCTAAAATTAATAACAGGTTGATCATAGACTTCAATGTGCAAGGTGAAACAATAAAGTTTGTGGAGGATAATAAGAGATAATACCCTCATGTTCTTGGGATAGGGAAAGATTACTTCAACAAGACACACAATGCATTTAACATAAAGAAAAAAATTAAAACATTTCCTTAAGAGGGTGAAAAGCAAGCCACAAACTGGAAAAAGGTATTTATAATACACATGATGAGAAGGGCTTGTGTTTGGAAGATACATAGAACTTCTATAATTCAATAAGAAAAAGACAGACAATAAAGGGAAAAATAGGCAAGCAACTGGAACATGCGCTTTATAAAAGGTGATATCCAGTAGCTAAGAAACATGACAATGTGTACAACCTCTTTAATTTTAAATCACCTCGTCTCTAAAAACAAAAATTGTAAAATGCGAATAGAATTGTATTGAATCCATAGATTAATACAGAGAAGTGACATTTTTGCAATATTTATTCCAACAGTTTGTGAACATGTTTGTTTCTTCTTTTATTTGCGGGGGTGTGTGTGTATTTCTCTCAATAATGTATTACATTTCTCTGTGTAAAGCTCTTGCACATCATTTTTAAATTGTATTTCTTGATACCTGATTTTTATTTATTGTTTATTATTTTTAATTTTTTTTAGACAGGGTCTTTCTCTGTCACCAAGCCTGGAGTGAAGTGGTACCAGCATGGCTAACTTCAACCTCAACCTCCTGGGCTCAAGCAATTCTTCCATCTCAGCCTTCTAAGTAGCTGGGACTACAGGCATGTGCCACCATGCCTGGGCAATTTTTTATTTTTTGTTGAGACAGGGTCTTACCTATGTTGCCTAGCCTAGGTTGGTCTTGATCTCCTGGGGTCAAGCCATCCTCCTGCCTCAACCTACCAAAGTGCTGGGATTATAGGCATGAACCACTGCACCTGGCCTGATACCTGATTTTTCTATGCTACTGGTATTTAAGGATGCAAGTGACTTTTTTTTTTTTTTTTAAGATGGAGTCTCCATCTGTCGCCCAGGCTGGAGTGCAGTGGTGCCATCTCGGCTCACTGCAACCTGAGCCTCCCGGATTCAAGGGATTCTCCTGCCGGAGCCTCCTGAGTAGCTGGGATTACAGGTGTGTGGCACCTCGCCCAGCTAATTTTTCTGTTTTCAGTAGAGATAGGGTTTCACCATGTTGGTCAGGCTGGTCTCAAACTCCTGACCTTGTGATCCTCCCACATCTCTCCACATCTGCCTCCCGCCTTGTAATCTTGTGATCCTCCCACCTCAGCCTCCCAAAGTGCTGGGATTACAGGCATGAGCCACTGCTCCAGGCCACAGTTGACTTTTTAAGTAGACATTATATGCAACAAAATTGCTTAACTCACTTATTCTAAATACTTATTTATATATTCCTTTAGAATATTGTATGCACACAGCCATATAACCTTTAAATAACGTTAGTAGTGTTTCTAAATTTATAAATTTTCGAAATCTTCAAATAATATCAGTAGTGTTTCTTTCTAAATTTCTAAATTTCTTCTCTGTATTTTTCTATTCTTTATTCCCTGACTGGGAGCTCTAGGATGATATTGAATAGAAGTGGTGATATTGGATATTCTTGTGGCAGATGTGGAGATGAGCCTCTCATATCTTCCTTCAAAACAGAGGCCGGGTGCAGTGGCTCATGCCTGTAATTTCAGCACGTTGGGAAATTGAGGCAGGTGGATCACCTGAACTCAGGAGTTTGAGACCAGCCTGGCCAACATGGTGAAATCCCATTTTTACAAAAAATACAAAAATTAGTCATGCATGGTAGAGCATGCCTGTAGTCCCAGCTACTAGAGAGGGAAGAAGGCAGAAGAATCGCTTGAACTTGGGAGGCGCAGGTTGCAGTGAACCGAGATCATGCCACTGCACTCCAGCCTGTCTGAGAGTGAGATTCCATCTAAAAAAAAAAAAAAAAACCTGCCTTGGAGAGTGCAGTTGGCTCACAGCTTCTAGCTGCAGGCACCTTCAGCATCTCCTTCAGCTTTTGAGCTGAGGCCATAAATTTCCAGAGCTGCCTCCAATCAATTAATGGGCTTGGCAGTGGTGCAAGGACTCACCTTTTTGGCCAGTGTAGGACCCCTCCATGGGACATCTTTGAGCCACAGCTCCCCATTTGGCTAGTCAAGATATTCTCAGAGCTGTAATTTACTGCTCTTCCTACCTTATCCTCTTCCTTCCCTTCTCCTTGCACAGGGATCAGATCAGCATTGAGGTCTGAAGCTTTCTCTGCCCTCTCTTGCTGCCTCCCCCCTTGAGCTTTCATGAGAATTGCCTCCAATAAATCCATTGCACTTCTAAATCCATCTTGACATCTGCTTCCCAGAGGACTTAGCCAACATACTTGCCCTATTCCACAAATCAAAAGAAAATTTTTGACATTTAATTATTAATTACGGTGTTTACAATAGGCTTTTTGTAGATACTCATTATCAAATTAAGGAAGTTTTATTTTTTCCATTGACAATAAATGGATACTGAATGTAATCAAAATTTTTGCAAATTTTGCAAAAAGATGCAAATTTTTCTGCATCTTTTGATGTGATTATACATTTTTTTCTCCTCTATTCTGGTAATATAGATAATTACAATGGTTGATTTCTGCATGTTAAATCAATCTTCTTTTCCTGGGGAAAAAAACACCCAACTTGATCATTACTTATTGTCTATTTGCATATTGCTGGATTCTATTTGTAAATATTTTGCATAGGATTTTTTACAACTATGTTCATGATTGAGATTAGCCTGAAATAATCCTTTCTGGTAATGGTTCTTTTTTGTAGTTTTCAGATCTCTGCTGAAATTATGTCTTGTTTTTAATCTTCTCGAATATGATAAGCAAGTCTAGTCTGCTAATTCCAATATCTGGAGTTCCTTTAGGTCTGTTTCAATTTTTGTTAGTTCTGCTTTTTTTTACTCATGTGGTGTTTTGACCTCACATATGGCCTGGCTGGGTTTTTTTTTTTTTTTTTTTTTTTTTGTCTTTTCTTTTTTTTAGATGGAGTCTCACTCTGTAGCTCAGGCTGGAGTGCAGTGGTGCGATCTTGGCTCACTGCAACCTCTATCTCCCAGGTTTAAGCAATCCACCTGCCTCAGCCTCCCGAATAACTGGGATTATAAGCACATGCCAGGACGCCTGGCTATTTTTTGTATTTTTAATAGAGGTGGGGTTTCACCATGTTGGCCAGGCTGGTCTCGAACTCCTGACCTCAAGTGATCACCTGCCTCAGCCCCCCAAAGCACTAGAATTACAGGCGTGAGCCACTTACTGTGCCTGGCTGCCTGGTTGTTTTTTATTCGCTGCTGGACTTTATATTTGCAAAATTGTTTCTAGAAATAATTTGATGTCTAGGTTGATGCTATCTTTCTCTAGAGAGATTTGCCCCTGCCAGGAGCCTGGAACGCTAGCAATCCAATTAGAGAGACTGAGAGGATTTGAGGTTGAGCTGCAGTCCCAACAATAGTGTGTTAACTTCTAGTTCACTCCTCTTCATAGCGTGTAGCCCTTCAGGGTTCTAACACAAAGCAAAAGGTACTCATCGGGGCCTCACCTTCTTGGCAGCCCCGGATTCCAGGATGCCAGTACACCCCTCCCTGCAATCCCTGCAAGGTTGTCCAAAAGCATTTCGCAGCCTCTCAGGCACCACCTCCTAGATCATCAAATATCAATGGAAATGCAGCTCCCCTCCCTGAGATTCCATCCTCCCTAGATCCTAGCATTGCAATTACTTACTTTGTACTCACTTATTAGAATAGAGATTCCTATATAATATATGCCTATGTGAATTTGTCCATTTAACTTAATTTTTCAAATGAACTGGCAAAAAGTTGTTCACAACCTACTCATATCTTTTTAATGTCTATGGCACTTAAGTAATGTTCCTTTTCCTTTTTTCTTTTCTTTCTTTTTTTTCTGAGATAGGATCTTGCTCAGTCACCCAGGCTGGAATGCAGTGGTGTGATCACGGCTCACTGCAGCCTCAACTTCCTGCAATCCTCCCACCTCAGCCTCCCAAGTAGCTGGGACCACAGGTACATGCCACAACACCCAACGAATTTTTGTATTTTTTTTTTTTTGTAGAGACGGAGTCTTGCTATGTTGCTCAGGCTGGTCTCAAACTCCTGGCCTCAAGCAATTTGCCCACTTTGGCCTCCCAAGTACTGGGATTGCAGGCATGAGCCACTGTGCCTGGCTTGTAATATTCCTTCTTCAGTCATAACATTATTTGTGTTCTCACTCTCTTTCCAGAGTTTTGCCATCTTATTATTCTCATGAAAGAATCAACTTATGATTGTGTCATTCCTCTCTATTGTATGCTTCTTTTCTTTTCTTTTCTTTTTCTTTTTGAGAGAGGATCTCCCTCTGTCACTTAGGCTGGAGTGCAGTGGCACAATCAAGGCTCACTGCAGCCTCAACCTCCTGGGCTCAAGCAATCCTCTCACCTCAGCCTCCCAAATAGCTGAGACTACAGGCACATTCCACCACACCAGGCTAATTTTGTTTTTATTTTTTTATAGAGGTGAGGTCTCGCTATGTTGTCCAGGCTGGTCTTGAACTCCTGGGCTTAAGCAGTCCTCCTGCTTCAGCCTCCCAAAGTGTCGGGATTACAGGCGTGATCCACTGCACCCAGCAGTATATTTGTTTTCTATTTCATTGTTTTCTTTTCTTACCTTTCTACTACTTACTTTATATTTTCTTTCTTGTTACTACTATATATTTACTTATTTTCTCTTCTTTGGCTTATTTTGTGGCTCCATAAGTTCTTTACATGGATACTTAGCTCATTAATTTTCAGCCTTTCATCATTTCTATCTTATATGGTTTGGCTCTGTGTCCCTACCCAAATCTCATCTTGTAGCTCCCATAATTCCCACTTGTTGTGGGAGGGACCCAGTGAGAGGTTACTGAATTATGGGGGCAGGTCTTTCTTATGCTATTCTTGTGATAGTGAATGGATCTCATGAGATCTGATGGTTTTAAAAACGGGAGTTTCCCTGCACACTCTCTTTGCCTGCTGCCATCCACGTAAGATGTGACTTGCTCCCCCTTGCTTTCTGCCATGATTGTAAGGCCTCCCCAGCCACGTGGAACTGTAAGTCCAATAAACCGCTCTCTTTTGTAAATTGCCCAGTCTCAGGTATGTCTTTATCAACAGCATGAGAATGAACTAATACACTATCTTAGTCTATTTTAAACTGTGTATCACATGCAAATATGAGGCTACAAATTTTCAGCTATTTTCTACTTCAGCTGTACCCCCAAATTTAAATATGTGGTATTTCATTATCATTCATTCAAAATTATTTTTAATTTTCAGTAGGACTTATTCTTTAATCTGTGGGGTTCTTAAAACAATTTCTTAATTTTTGAACATGCAAGAATTTTCTCCTTTTTTAAAAATTGTAAATAGAGATGCGGTTTCGCCATGTTGCCCAGGCTGGTCTTGAACTCCGGGGCTCACGTGATCCACCTGCCTCAGTCTCCCAAAGTGCTGGGATTACAGATGTGAGCCACCATGCCTGGCCTTGAGAATCTTTTTTTTTTTTTTGAGATGTAGTCTCACTCCGTTGCCCAGGCCGGAGTAAAACGGCACAATTTTGGCTTACTGCAACCTTCACCTCCCAGGTTCAAGAAATTCTCTTGCCTCAGCCTCCTGAGTAGCTGGGACTACAGGTACGCACCACTACACCCAGCTAATTTTCTATTTTTAGTAGAGACGGGGTTTCACCATGTTGACCAGGTGGTCTCGAATTCCTGACCTCGAGTGACCTGCCCGCCTTGGTGTCCCAAAGTGTTGGGATTAAAGGTGTGAGCCATCGAGCCCAGCCTGAGAATTTTCTATATAAATTTGTTGTTGATTTCTATTAAATTGCATTTGGTGAGAGAAGATGCTGTGACTTCTTTCAATCCTTTGAAATTTGTTGAAGCATGAGTGCTGCATATTCTTGGATTGCCCTTGAGAGTTACTCTCCACCCTCTCCTCTCTGCTCTGAATGGCTGGGGGCTAATCTTTATACTGTATCACCAAGGCTCCCTTATCTGCTAGCTTCTATGTTCTGCCAAATAGCAAGGTGGTGACTAATAGGTTTTGGGTTTCAGAGGACATTTGAAACATTCATGGCTATATTGTTCATTATTGCTCCCCAACTGAAAACAGCCCAAATTTTAATCAGCAGTGGAATCTATTTAAGAAACAAACAAACAAACATTGTGGTGTCTTATACAATGAAAAACTGTACAGTAATAAAATGGCAAAGTATAGCTACCTGTGTATGAATTTCACAAACATAAAAAAGCAAGCCAAGAAGGAAGAGGAGGAGAAAAAAGGATGCATGCATTAAATACGGTTCTCTTTTCAAAAAATAAGGCAAAATAAGCTATACTGTTTAGAAATGCATACATACGTGGCAAAGTTATAAACAGACTCAAGAAAATGTTCATCCCAAGGGTGAGGATAGGGGCCCAGTCTAGAGAGGACTGAAGCATCCTCACCTAGGAGGAACACAGAGGGATGTGTCTGTGTCTGTCTCAATTTGAGTGGTGGTTATACAGACCTTTGCTTTAAAATTCTTCCTGGAGCCAGGGATCAGCAAATGATGGCCTGTGGGCCAAATCAGCCCAGTATCTGTTTTTACAAATAAAGTTCTGTTGGAACACAGCTGTGTTCATCCATTACGTATTTCATATAGCTGCTTCCATGCTATAATAGCAGGCTAGAGCGGTTTTGACAGAGACTATGTATCCTGCAAAGCTAAAAATATTTACTATCAGGCCTAGAAGAGTGCATACAACACATATGTATGGTTTCAACCAGGGGTTGCTTTAAACCATATATGTAAATTTTGCTCACTCTTCTGTATGGATGATACATTTCACATTTTTAAAAGAAGAAATAGAAAAGGAAATAAAAATGAATGAGATTAGCTCCTAATATGGTTAATACGTACTCACTGATTTTATAAACTTTGTTTTGAAGACTCTCTCTGAAAATCTGACTCAGGAATTATTTGGTTGGCCGAATGTGGTGGCTCACACTTATAATCCCAGCACTTTGGGAGCCCAAGGCGGGCAGATCACATGACATCAGGAGTTTGAGACCAGCCTGACCAACATGGTGAAACCCCATCTCTACTAAAAATACAAAAATTAGCTGGGCATGGTGGCGCATGCCTATGATCCCAGCTACTTGGGAGGCTGAGGTAGGAGAATTGCTTGAACCCGAGAGGTGGAGATTGCAGTAAGCAAGATGGTGCCATTGCACTCCAGTCTGGGCAACAAGAGTGAAACTCCATCTCAAAAAAAAAAAAAAAAAAGGTATAATTAACTAAAACCCACTCATGCTAATTCATGTAAAGGGAGATTTATTATAAAGAGATAAATCTTAAGAAACCCAACTGAACTTCAGAACTGGAGTAGCAACTCCAGGCAGTTTCTCTCTCTGTCTCTTTCTCTCTCTCTCTCTCCTTTCTCTCCAGTCTGGTCCTTCACAGATGATACATAGCTCAGTCCCTCTGTGCCAACTCCAAATTTCTAGGAGACATTTAATTTACTGCAACTTGAGTTACATTCACTGGTGGTGCAGTTTGTAGTAATGTGGCAGGTAGGGTAGCATAGGTAGGGTAGCTGTGGGAAGGGCAGCATTTCTTTGTTTTTTTTTTCTTTTTCTTTTTTTTGGGAGGGAGTTTCGCTCTTGTTGCCCAGGCTAGAGTGCAATGGCACAATCTTGGCTCACTGCAACCTTCGCCTCCTGGGTTCTATTGATTCTCGTGCCTCAGCCTCCCAAGTAGCTGGGATTACAGGCATGCAGCACCACGCCCAGCTAATTTTTGTATTTTTAGTAGAGATGGGGTTTCAGCCATGTTGGCCAGGCTGGTCTCCAACTCCTGAGCTCAAATGAACCACCTGCCTCAGCCCCTCAAAGTGTTGAGATGATAGGCGTGAGTCACTGCACATGGCCTAATTTATTTTATTTATTTTACTTTATTTTATTATTATTATTATTATTATTATTTTGAGACAGAGTCTTGCTCTGTTGCCCAGGCTGGAGTGAAGCGGCATGATCTCCTCGGTTCAGGTAATTCTTGTGCCTGAGTCTCCCAAGTAGCTGGAATTACAGGCACGCGCCACCATGTCAGGCTAATTTTTGTATTTTTTGTACAGACAGGGTTTCACCATGTTGACCAAGCTAGTGTTGAAGTCCTGACCTCAAGTGATCCGCCTGCCTCAGCCTCCCAAAGTGCTGGGATTAGAGGCATGAGCCACCGCATCTGGCTGGAAAAGTTATATTATTTTAAAGCCATGCCTCAAGCATAGCAGATGCATGAGCAAATCTGGAAAGTACACCAAAGGTCAAGTTCAGGAAGTGACAGTTGTGAAAAATACTCATAACCATCCAGCCACCCAAGGAGAGCAAGCTTACTCTGACCATGCAGATTCACAGAACCTGTCTGTGCTCCGACAAGATTTGCCATGAGATGCTTACAAAAGTAGCCATGGTGATTAAACCAGGCCATCCAGGTACTATCCACATGTCATAGTTACACATCATTAGCAAAAAATGGAGAAAATCAGAGAACAGTCCATGGCTATCATACCAAAAGTGCTATAGCACCATATTTAGCAACAGAACACAGGGAACCGAATGGTGAGACACATTTACAAGTAGATACACTGACCAAAGCAAATTAAGATTATGTATATTAGTTCCATACATGTGTATACCCTGAGGTAATTTTAAATTTAAAAATTATTTTATGTCCAACTACAACTTTTTTCTTTTTAAATGGTTTTATTTTATGTGCAAATAATGAGCAGATGTTGTACCCATAAATTCTACTTCCCAAAAACAGGAGCTTTTTAAAAGAAAACCACATAACTTTTAAAAGGCACTGGGATTCCTCTGCTTCTAGATCATTGCTAGGTTAGGAAAATAAAGTTTTTTCTACCAGGAATCACAAGTTAGAACTGAGTATTCTCCAAAGTGTAATTTCTAGAGTGTAGTGTCACTCCAGGCAAAGATTATTCGGTTCTCATGCCAAACATCCACAACTAGCTATCAGAAAGGTTAACAGTCTGATAGCTAGTCGAAACAGTCCAGCATAATCAGGCTTCATCAAACAATGTCATTATGCTCTTCTAAGATGCAAATAAACCAAAACAGGAAATACTAAAATCGAAATATTTGTCACGGTCATACAAATTGTTAGTTCCTTGTTGTATCCCCCCTTCTATAACATTAATAAAGGGAACATTTTACTGCAAAGAATATTTTATTTTATACATCACCAGCCATGAATTTTTGCCATTAGTTATTATACAAATGCTGCCTAGTGCCATTATCCAAATGACATAACCATTTTACATCCACAATTCACTTAAGTAGAATTTTCATGATTTACATAAGTACATCTATCAGTGAAGATTTAACACTGAGATGCAATCTAACATCCGTAATATGATGTTTTATAGACGGCAATGTAGAAGAGATATATTTTAATCACTTTTCATTTAAGCGAACTGACATAAAATATAAACTAATAATTTAGCAGTTCCAAGTCTCCAAAGGGCATTTTCAAATGTACATAAAAGAAATGGTTACAGAGATGTTTAAGAAGCATCTTCACATCCACATCCTGTTGTAACTGCTGTATCATTTTCTCTTCCAACTCCTTCCCTTTGCCTGCAAGAGGGGCTTGGATAAGATGGATGTTTTGCTTGACTTCTTTGATATCCTGAACTTCTGTAGCTCTTTATTTTTCTTCAATTTGTTCATTATAAATTTAGCTTGGCATTTCTGTCAGATCTCTTCAACTCTCTTCATTGCATCAATAGTTTAATTCCATAGCTCTCGCTGGTGTTTGATAGGTTCATTTCTATGTTTGTTAAATTCAAATGAATTATCCACTGTAAGCTCTTTACCAGCTACTTTCTGGAATGCTTTGGTCCACCTAACTTTGTGAGGATTGCACTTCTTTTTAAAGTGTTTATGACATTTAGATTTACAAAATCTGAACACTTTGCAATTGTTGCAGATGAACATCATGCTGTGGCCAGGGTAGATGGGCCCCGAACAGAAATAACACTTCTCGAAACACATGTTGAACCCATGTGGGTCCCCACTGACCAAATGCCAAGCTTGAGGGCCAACTATAATTTTTTTTTAACTTTTCATTTTGAAATAATGATAGAGTCACCAGAAGGTTCAAAGAAAGTGTACAGGGAGGCCCAGTGTACCCTATACCTCGCCTCCTTCAGTGGTGGTAACATCTTGAATAATTACAGTACAAAATCAAAATCGGGAAATTGACATTGAAATGCTCCACAGAGCTGATTCAGATTTCATTGGTTTTATAAGCACACACGTGTGTACTTCTATACAATCTTATTACGAGTGTAGCTTCCTGTAACTACCAACACAATTGAGATACACAACTGTGCCATCACTACAAGGCTGCCTCATGCTGTGACTGCCCAGCAGGTTCACCCTGCCCACTGCCTAGACAGAGCTGTTTTATCAAGACAGGGGAATTTCGATAGAGAAAGAGTCATTCATGCAGAGCTGTCTGTGTGGGAGACCAGAGTTTCATTATTACTCAAAAGCAGTCTCCCTGAGCATTCATTCAGGGATCAGAGGGTTTTTTGTTTGTTTGTTTTTTGTTTTTTTTTGGTTTTTTTTTTTTTGAGACAATGTCGCTCTGCTGCCCAGGCTGAAATGCAGTGGTGCGATCTTGGCTCACAGCAACCTCCACCCTCCCGGGTTCAAGCCATTCTCTTGCCTCAGCCTCCTGAGTGGCTGGGATTATTGGCGCCTGCCATCACGCCCAGCTAATTTTTGTTTTTCACTAGTGACAGAGTTTTGACATGTTGGCCAGCCTGGTCTCAAACCCCTGAACTCAGGTGATCTGCCCGCCTTGGCCTCCCAAAGTGCTAGGATTACAGGTGTGAGCCACTGCGCCTGGCCAAGTGTTTAGCTTTTTAAGAAACTGATATTTTCCAGAGTGGCTATACTATTTTACATTACTATCAGTGTAGGGAAGTAGATAATTTTCTATCTTTCATAGTTCTTAGCTGGGATGGGCCACTGTAACAAAAAAACAGATTAAAAAGAGACAAATAAAGAGAAGATTATGAACATGTATACCTCGTGTCATATATACAGGGGAATACCCAGAGAAATTGGTAAATTTTGAAGTGGTGGCTTTGAACTCAGACTTAAATACCATGTCTGCTGAAACAAAAAGAAGGGTGCAGGGAAAGTTGGTTATGCTCAGGAAAAACTGGCAAATAGGAGTAAGATTTGTTATGGAGATTTAAGTCAGTGTCTTCTCCATCAATAACGTATAACCGTCTCCAGTGACTTAGAGTCATCCTCTCTTCCTGGGACAATGTGGATGATAGGGTAGCTTCCACTGTTTTCAGAGCTTCTCCTGTGGTTGCAGTTTCCCAAAATAATCAGCTCAAAATAAGAAAGGGGAGAGGAGAGAAAGAGAAGGAGAGTTATTATAAGGAATTGGCTTATGTGGTTATGGAGGCTGAGAAGTCCCACCATCTGCCATCTGCAAGCTGGCAGCTGGGGAAAGCCAGGGGTGTCATTCAATCTGAGTCCAAAGGCCTGAGAACCAGGGGAGCTGATGACGTGAATTGCAGTCTGAGGGAAGGAGAGACTGATATTCCAGCTCAAGTCGTCTGGCAGAAAAGAAGGGCCAAATTCAGGGCCGGGCAAAGTGGCTCATGCCTGTAATCCCAGCACTTTGTGGGGCTAAGGCAGATGGATCACTTGAGCTCAGGAGTTTGAGACCAGCCTGGCCAACATGGCGAAACCCTGTCTCTACTAAAAATACAAAAATTAGCTGGGCGTGGTGGCACATGCCTGTAATCCCAGCTATTTGGGAGGCTGAGGCGGGAGAATTGCTTGAACCCAGGAGGCAGAGGTTGCAGTGAGTCAAGATCGCACCACTGCACTCCAGCCTGGGTGACAGAGTGAGACTTTGTCTCCAAAAAAAGAAAAAGAAAAAGGACCAAATTCTCCTTTCCTCTGCCTTACAGCCCTCAACAGCCCATTGACGAGGGTGATCCACTCATAGACAGAATCGGAAATGACGTTTCGCCAAATATCTGGGAACCCCATGATCCAATCAAGACGAAACATAAAATTAACCATCACAAATGCTAATGATCAGATATAAAATGGGAAGTGGAGTAGGGAGTACTTAGAGGTGGGAGGCAACAGTTGTCATTGCAAACAACATGGTCGGGGAACCTGCCCTGAGACAGTAACATGTAGATCTGAAGGACAGAGTAGGGGGCTTAAGAAGAGAAGTGACTCACCCATGACCCTCACCCTCATCCACTAACTCCTAACTGTGTTCTCTCCCTGATTATAGCTGGTTGTTTTATTTTCATAAAGTCATGAGATGTTAGAGATGGAAGTGACCATTGGGGATGGCTGTAAGTTTCACTGAAGATCCTAAGTCTATTAAACAAAAAATTGAATTTTTGTGGCAACTCAGATTGATAGTGGTGGCTTTCTGGAGCATGGCGTAGAGCAAGATCCAGAGGTTAGGTCTGGGTTCAGAGCAAAGAGTGATGCTTTCCCCAAGCTCAGCAGGAGGATGGTGACATTAGACAGTAGGTGGCCCATTGCTCTTCTAGTGTGATCCTCCCATTACATGATGAGGACACAGGCAGCGGGAGTGTAACAGACAGGAAGTGGCTGGATTTTCAAAATGGTCTTTAACATGAACACTTTTATGCCTTCACTGTCTCCATGATTGACTAAGGGAAAGTAAAGGAAACAGAGGACACGAGTCACGGTGGCTCACACCTATAATCCCAGCACTTTGGCAGGCCGAGGTGGGTGGGTCACCTCATGTCAGGAGTTCGAGACCAGCCTGGCCAACATGGTGAACCCTGTCTCTACTGAAAATACAAAAAATTAGCTGGGCGTGGTTGAGAGGTTGAGCTACTTGAGAGGTTGAGGCAGGAGAATAGCTTGAACCCAGGAGGCAGAGGTTACACAGAGCCGAGATTGCGCCACTGCACTCCAGCCTAGGTGACAGAGTGAGCCTGTCTCAAAAAAAAAAAAAAAAGAAAGAAAGAAAAAGAAATGGAGGACTCCACTCTTGGTTACAATAAAAAGAGTCCCTGCCTCCCAAACTTGCAGTTCCTCTCAGGCAACCATTTTATTCCAGGGCTTAGCCAGGCCTCCAGAAATGTGAGTTTCTCTTCTTTGTGGATTCAGCCCAGGGAAGAAAGGTACAATTGCAACCCCACACCCACAAAGATGCTCCCTGTACTTGGATAAAAGAGCACAAGATACCATTTTTATCACTTAACCTGGTAAAAGAAGATACCCACACAGACCACCAGGACCGCACAGTAGGAACAGAGGCCCACCTTCCCCTGTGCTGCCCACGTTCCTAGAGGGATCTGAATGAAGCAACTGTTTAACTAATGCAACCGTGTTTAAAGTGCCCAAGGGACCCACGCTCTTTAAATGATGCATAAATTGAGTCATTTTGTAAAATACAGTCCCTTGATTTATTTGCTTAGTAGCTTTTAGTTTGTCTACTAGGTTTCTCCAAAAAAGAATACAAATGTGTTTAGGCATAAATTGTTTTCAATCACTTTCTTGGTGTCTACATTACCCTCCATGTAATATATTAGGGTTTCCTAAGCCACAAATGGTATGATTGAAGGTATAAACACTTGAAGCTCACTGCGACCTTAAACTCCTGGGCTCAAGCAATCCTCCTCCCTCAGCCTCCCAAGCAGCTGGGACTACAGGTGGGTGTCACCATGCCCAGCTAATTTTTAAAATTTTTTGTAGAGATGGGGACCTTGCTATGTTGCTCAGGCTGGTCTCGAACTCCTGGCCTCAAGTGATCCTCCCACCTTGACCTCCCAAAGTGCTAGGATGACAGGCATGAGCACCATAACCGGCCCCCATCTCTTTGTAATACACTAGAATTATGATATGGCAGCAGAAAGAATTGACCTTCTTGCCAGCAGTTGCATCAAACAAGTAAAATGATTTGAAGATGAGCAAAACGAACCTTGTTATTTTTGACTTAAATGTTCTTGAGAACAAAAATGATGATGCCAGACTTCAGAAGATGGTCCCTTGAGGGTTTAATGGTTGAAAATCATCCTCGCTTTCCTACCCCTTTCAATACACACACACACACACACACACACACAGTGTTGGGCTCAGTGACACCACATAACAATAGCAACAGGCTTAAGGACAGAGCAAGCACAGTTGCATCAGGCTACGGGAGAAGGTAAACTAGACTGTACACTGAGATTAAAAATGGGTTGGGCGAGTCATCAAACAACCCTGTCAAAAAGCACGATGTCTGATTTCACAGCCTCCATTGTTCCCTCCAACACCACGTGGAACATAAACTCCAAACTGATGAAGTCTCAGGCAGGTCAATCACCTTCTACTCAGCCCCAGTGTGAAAGAGACTCATACGGGAAAGCCTGCTCTAAACACAGGCTTATCTGTGTTGCAAGATGATGAAACATTACAGACTTAGGGAATTCATTCTCAGGTGAGAATTCAGAAACTGGCCCTGGGGGCTGTAAAATATACTGGCCATGAGTCCCTTAGGTAGTCGAAAGGATAAGACGACCAAAGTCTAACCTGAGCTGATGTTACTGACATGAGTGTCAGTACATGCATCTGAAACTTACTCTGTCAATTCTCAAGAGAGGAAATGAAAGTAAAAGCATTTGTCACTTGAGGAATTTCTCTGTATGCATGATTATTTATTGCATTTCTCACATATTCAAAGTTGCTTTTGAGCCAAACTATGAAGTGAGTAAAACTTGACTTTTGTTCCTTGATTCCTTATTTTCTCGCCTCACTTTTTTTTTCTTTTGACAGTTACATCAGTTAGGATACTAGTTTTACTCCTACTACAGAGAGAGTGACCCCAAATAATACTGATTTAAGTGAGATGAAGGTTTATTTCTCTGACACACAGGAGTCCAAGCTAGTATGCCGCTACCAGTAATACCAGGAATAGTTTTAGGGACTCGAATGCTTACCTAGTTACTTTGCAATCTGCAACATAAGCTTTTTTCATCTTCTCTTGGTGCGACATGGCTGCTCCTGATCCCGCCAACTCATCTGTATTCCCTCCTGCAGAAGGAAACGAAGGGGCAAGGGGCATGACCTGAAAGTTGCACGCACCACTTCTGCTCAAGCCCCATTGGCCAGAATTTAGTCCTATGCCCACGCCAAACTGCAAGGGAGATATCGTTTAAAGCACAGAATGGTGATTTGGGTTCGGAATGAAGACCCTGAGTGATCTGGAATGGCTACATCTGTTCACTATGTGAAAAGTTGGTGATTAATTCAAGGCTGTACTGTGGAGGAGAGCTAAGAGGCCTGAGTGCACCAAAAAGATGCTGACAGATTCAGCGGGGGCAGGAAGTGACCTAGGCCCTGGAGAGAAACTAGGGGACTCCCAAGAAAGCTGGCTTGTAGTGACACAGGAGTTAAAAAGGAATTACTTAGGGAGATAGCGAGGGCATGGGAGTCCTTGGAAGGGCTTTCCTTTTAATGAAAAGCAGCCCCAAATCATTTTCTAACAAAGAGCAGCTGGTAAAGTTGAGCCGCAGAGGTAGACAAACAACCTGACAGCTTGTTGCACAGATGCATGCCAGCAGGAACTAAGGACTAGACATTTTCAAGATGGCAGCTCCATCTTGCGTTCTCTGCCAGCCATGTGTACAGCAAGAAGCAGACAAAATGGCCCCCATCAACTGGAAAGTCCATTTGCATAAGAAGATTAGGGTAGGGTGACCAGCCTTCCCCAAGAGCTTTGTAAATGTCATACCTGATGGAACCAATCTGTGAGGCCTACTAAATCAGACAATGCCTCCTCAAACTGGACTATAAAACTCGGTGCATTCTCCATCAGCCAGTCTTTTCTGCTCAGAGACTCCAGGTGAAGCCAGCTGGACTTCCTGGGTCGAGTGGGGACTTGGAGAACTTTTCTGTCTTACAAGAGGATTGTAAAATGCACCAATCAGTGCTCTGTAGCTAGCAAGAGGATTGTAAAATGCACCAATCAGCACTCTGTAAAACGCAACAATCAGCACTCTGTAAAATGCACCAATCAGTGCTCTGTAAAATGCACCAATCAGCAGGAGTCTAAAAGTAGTCAGTCGTGGGAGGATTGAAAAAAGGGCCCTCTGATAGGACAGAAACAGAACATGGGAGGGGACAAATAAGGGAATAAAAGCTGGCCAACCCTTAGCCAGCAGTAGTAACTAGCTTGGGTCCCAATCAACGCTGTTCATTTGGAAATGGGTAAATCTTGGACACAGAAGGTAGCTCAGGTACCATTTTCCTATGATATTATAGCTCAGTGTATTCAGGAATTGCAGAAACCAACCAACTGAACAAATTAAGCTGGTATTTTCATTGCAACTTGACTAATGTACACATATTGCCAATGGCAGTCTTTCCTTTTTTTGAGACAGGGTCTTGCTCTGTCGCCCAGGCTGGAATGCAGCAATGCAATCATGGCTCACTGCAGCCTCAACTTCTCCTACCTCAAGCCTCCTGAGTAGCTGGGACTAAAGTGTGTGCCACCACACCTGGCTAATTTTTTTGTATTTTTTTTGTAGAGACAGGGTTTCGCCATGTTGTCTAGGCTGGTCTCAAACTCCTGGGCGCAAGCAATCTACCTGCCTCGGCCTCCCAAAATGAGGGGATTACAGGAGTGAGCCACCACACATGGCTGCCAATGGCAATTTTTAAAGTATATGTGTGATTTGAAGATGATGCTATCAAATAAATAATTATTTCTTTCAATTTAATTGGCTATAGACACAAGTAGCTCCGAGATGTTTAAAACTCTGAAGGATTATATTGGCTTAAGTGTAGTTTGCACTTTAAGATTCACATCGGAGTGAGTTCTGATGGTGTAGCTGCAATGACAGAAAAGCTTTCTAGAATAGATACACAGATTAAGGATTTTACACTGGAATATAAACCAACATACTGCTTCCTTCATAACATCTTACTACAAAAAAAAAAAGTCAATGTGGTTAGCATTATCATAAGAATTGTGAATTAAATAAAAGCTAATGTGTTAAAATTAAGATAATTATCTTCATGTAACAATACGAAAGCTGATTATATGTAATATGTATGCATGTTGAGGTATACTGTTTGTCAAAAGGAGGCCATCTGTCAAGAATGTTTGAACTATGAAACAAACTCTATGCCTCTGAAAGATAAAAAACTAGGTTGGTTCACTTTTTTTTTTGAGATGCAGTCTCACTCTGTCTCCCAGGCTGGAGTGCAGTGGTGCGATCTCGGCTCACTACAACGTCCGTCTCCCAGGTTCAGGCAATTCACCTGCCTCAGTTCCCCAGTAGCTGGGATTACAGGAGCACAGCACCATGCCCAGCTAATTTTGTATTTTTAGTAGAGATGGGGTTTCACCATGTTGGCCAGGCTGACCTTGAACTCCTGACCTCAACTGATCCTCCTGCCTCAGCCTCCCAAAGTGCTGGGATTACAGACGTGAGCCACTGCACCCAGCCTTGGTTCCACCTTTTAAAATATATAAATATTGTAAAAACAATCTTGCTGATTTATTTGATATCATCAGTATTTTGAGTAATCTTAATATTTCCATGCAAGGAAGGAGTACAATATATTTTTCAAAAGATTAAAAGGCAAAAGTAGAAGTTAGAAGCTTGCCAGTACAGTTCCTTCAGATGCTGTGATTATAGATTGTCATAACATGTTCCATAATTATCAATAAAATAGGTGATAATCTTGATGTTGCATGTCTGTCAAAATTTACCACCACATGTATTATGAACTTGACAAAATGTTTTGAATTTTGTTTTCCATCAAAAGAAGATACACAAATAGGAAATTCTTAGATCTGGAATATATTTTTTCCATCAAAAAAGAGTTTAAATTGACCTGTAATTTTACAGGAGAAATTGCTGGGACTGCCTACTGATGAAAGATTAAAGATACATTTTTGAAAATACAGCATCACTTGCTTCCTTTTGCAGAAAAGTGAAAAAATTAATATCCTGGGCTTAATCCAATGCTTCAAAATTTCTTCTTCTATTTCTATTACCTTGTGATTTTGGTTTCTCTGTTATAAATGATTTTAGAGCCAAACAAAAATAGTTTAGAACCATATTATGCTCTGTATCAGGAGGTCAGGAGTTCGAAACCAGCCTGGCCAACATGGTGAAACCCTGTCTCTACTAAAAAATACAAAAAGTAGCTAGGTGTGGCTGTGCACACCGTCATCCCAGCTACTTGGGAAGCTGACACAAGAGAATCGCTTGGACCAGGGAGGCAGAGGTTGCAGTGAGCCGAGATTGCACCATCGCACTCCAGCCTGGGCGACAGAGCGAGACTTCTTCTCTCAAAAAACAAAAACAAAAACAAAACAAAACAAAACAAAAAAACAAAAAAAAACAAAAAACAAAACAAAACAAAAACAAAAACAAAAAAACAAAAATGTCCAAAACAGATTGAAAAAAAGAAAATCTGGTCCTTCACCACAGGTAATTTGAGAAGCACTGATTTAAAATAGTAGCTCTCGATCCTGCTTTATTTCTCTTCATGGCTTTTACTAACACCTCGCATTATAAAGTTCTGTCTGTTTAATCATTTGTTTCTTGCACATCTCTTAGACTAGGGTGCAGCTCAGTGGGAATGGGAACCTCCTCATTCACAATTATACTTCTAGATCCTCAGCAGTTGCTGGCATGTGGTAGATGGTCTGTATTTGTTTTCGTGGAGAAAGGACTCAGTTCTCAGGCATAACAAGTGAGGTGAATGGGTTCATTTGGCTAAAGTTGCCCAGGATTTCCTCAGTGTCCAGATGCAGTCTCCTTATCTAATATTAAACACGTCTGTTACCAAATATTCTCTATTAATCAGCACTGTTGATACAGCTCTGTGATTACAGCACTTGTCCTGATTTTCTGAGTCCTAGGAATCCTGACACCTAAGCATACTCACTAATAATTGAATGAGCCATTGAATGAGCCATGGACCTGCTATTAAGAATTGGGGACACACAAATACACTTTAGATAGTTTCCTTTTTTTTTTTTTTTTTTTTTTTTTTTTGAGATAGAGTCTCACTCTGTCTCCCAGGCTGGAGTGCAGTGGTATGATTTCGGCTCACTGCAACCTCCACTTCCTGGGCTCAAGCGATTCTCCTGCCTCAGACTTCCAAGTAGCTGGGATTACAGGCACCGGCCACCACGCCCAGCTAATTTTTGTGTTTTTAGTAGAGATGGGGTTTCACCGTGTTGGCCAGGCTCGTCTCGAACTCCTGACTTCAGGTGATCCACCCGCCTGGGCCTCCCAAAATGCTGGGATTACAGGCATGAGCCACGGTGCCAGGCCCATTTTAGATATTTTCATCCAAATGATCACAATTTTAAATTTTTTTTTTTTTTTTGTTTTGTTTTGAGACGGAGTCTCATTCTGTCGCCCAGACTGGAGTGCAGTGGCCAGATCTCAGCTCACTGCAAGCTCCACCTCCTGGGCTTACACCATTCTCCTGCCTCAGCATCCCGAGTAGCCGGGACTACAGGCGCCCGCCACCTCGCCTGGCTAGTTTTGTTGTATTTTTTTTTTAGTAGAGATGGGGTTTCACTGTGTTAGCCGGGATGGTCTCGATCTCCTGACCTCGTGATCCGCCCGTCTCGGCCTTCCAAAGTGCTGGGATTATAAGCTTGAGCCGCCGCGCCCGGCTTAATTTTTTTTTTTTTTGGTCACAAAAGTAATAAGTCTTAGTTATTTAGAAAACTAATCAATATAAATTTTTTCATGCCCTGATGAGGAGTTCAATTAACGAGGTCACAAGGAGTCTCTCTCTTGCATGCATTTAGATTATGAAAAAAAAACAAGAGGATGAGACTTTTTTTTTTCTTTTTTGAGACAGAGTCTCTCTCTGACACCCAGGCTGGAGTGCAGTGATATGAACACAGCTCGCTGCCGCCTTGATCACCTGGGCTCAAGTGATTCTCCCACTTCAGCCTCCCAACTAACTAGGACTACAGGCACTTGCTACCACACTTGGCTAATTTTTTTCTTTTTTTTCTTTTTTTTTTTAAAAGAGATGAGATCTCACCGTGTTGCCCAGGCTGGTCTGGAACTCTTGAATTCAAGCCATCCTCTTGCTTTGGCCTCCCAAATTTCTGGAATTAGAGGCATGAGCCACCACTCCCAGCCAAGACTTTTCAAACAGAACTTCAGACTTTTCAAACAGAACTGGCCAGGCGCGGTGGCTCGTGGCAAGGTGTGGTGGCTCACGCCTGTAATCGCAACACTCTGGGAGGCCGAGGCGGGCAGGTCATTTGAAGTCAGGAGTTCGAGACCAGCCTGGCCAACATGGTGAAACCCTGTCTCTACTAAAAACATAAAAATAAGCTGGGTATGGTGGCCCGTGCCTGTAATTCCAGCTACTCGGGAGGCTGAGGCAGGAGAATCGCTTGAACCAGGGAGTCGGAGGTTGCAGTGAGCTGAGATCGCGCCACTGCATTTCAGCCTGGCAACAGAGCGAGACTCTGTCAAAAGAGAGAGAGAGAGAGAGAGAGAAAGAAGGAAGGAAGGAAGGAAGGAAGGAAGGAAGGAAGGAAGGAAGGAAGGAAGGAAGGAAGGAAGGAAGGAAGGACGCCCAAGGGAGGGAGGCAAAGCAAGATGGCCAAAGAGAAGCCTCCAGCAATCGTTCTGTTCATAGGAACACCACATTTGCCAACTATCTACACTAAAGAGCACCTTCATAAGAACCAAAAATCAGGTGAGCAATCACAATACCTGGTTTTAACTTCATATCACTGACAGAGGCATTGAAGAGCGTAGAAAACAAAGTCTTGAATCTCTGATGCCACCCCTCCCCAATCTTCCAGCAATGGCTGCTCGGTGCAGAGAGAGAATCTGTGTGCTTGTGGGAAGGAGAATGCAGAGGCTGGGGGACTTTTCATTAGAACTCAGTGCTGCCAACACAGGGCAGAACTCAGCTGGTGCCCATGGAGGGAGCATTTAGACCAGCCTTAGCCAAAGGGACATTGCCCATACCAGTGGTTGGAATTTGAGTTTTGGCAAGCCTTGCCACCATGGGCTAAATGGCCCTGGGGTCCTAAATAAACCTAAAAGGCTCTCTAGGCCACAAGGGCTACAAATCCCAGGCAAGTCCTAGTGCTGTGCTAGGCTTGGAGCCAGGGTACTGTGGGGACACGCACCCTAGGGAAACACTAGCCAGGGGTGCTAAGGGAGTACTCCCCCAACCCCAGGCAGCACAGCTTGCAGCAATGAAAGTGACTCCTTCCTTCTGCTTGAACAGAGGAGAGGGAAGAGTAAAGATGACTTTGTTTTGCACCTTGGATACCAGCTCAGCTACAGTAGGATAGGGCACGGGGCAGAGTCGTGAGGCCCCTATTCCAGGCACTAGCTGCTGGATGACATTTCTAGACACACCTGGGCCAGAAGGGAATCCGCTGCCTTGAAGAGGAGGACCCAGTCCTGGCAGGATCCATCACCTGCTGACTAAAGAGGCCTTGAGCCCTGAATAATCAGCGTGGTAACCAGGTAGTATGCGCTGTGGGCCCGGCTGAGAGACTCTGAGATGTGCTGACTTCAGATGTGATGCAGCATATTCCGAGCTGCAGTGGCTATGAGGAGAGACTCCTTCTGCTTGAGGAAAAAAGAATGAAGGGGACTTGGTCCTGCAGCTTAGGTATCAGCCCTGCCACAGTGGAGAAGGGCACCAGGTGGCCTCTGGGGGTCCTCAATTTCCAGGCTGTGGCTCTTGGACTGCACTTCTGGACCTAACCTGGCCCAGAGAGAAGCCCACTGCCCTGAAGGGTGGGTCCCAGGCCTGGCAGCATTCACCACAAGCTGACTGAAGAGCCCTTGGGCCTTAAGGGCACATTGGTGGTGCCCTGGCAGTAAGTAGTCTTCCCCATGCACCTGTGGGAGTGGTGAGTGGTGGACACGGGGAGACACTCCTCTGCCTGGGGAAAGGGGAGGGAAGAGTGGGAAGAGCGTTTTTGTGTGTGTTTGTGTGTGGTTTCAGTGCTATCTCAGTTGCAGTAGAATAGAGCACCAGATAGATTTCTAAGGTTTGCAACTCCAGGCCATGGTTCCTAGATAGCATCTCTGGACCCACTCAGGGGAATTTCCCACCCCAAAGGGAATGACACGAGGTTGACTGGCTTCACCATCAGCTGATTAGAAAACTTTAGGGCTTTGAGCAAACATAGGTAGTGGTTACAGCAAGCCTTGGGCAAGACCCGGTTCTGTGCTGGCTTTCGATCTGACCCAGTACAGTCCCAGTGGTGGTGGCCACAGGGGTGCTTGTGTCACCCCTCCCCTAGCTCCAGGCAGCTCAGCACAGACAGACAGACTCTGTTTGCTTGGGAGAAAGTAAGGGCAGAGAACAAGAGTCTCTGTCTGGCAATCTAGAGAATTCTTCTGGATCTTATCCAAGACACCAAGGCAGTACTTCTATAAGTCTGCAAGAACCATAGTGTCACTGGGCTTGGGGTAGCACCTAATGCAGATACAGCTGCAGTGACCAAAAATGTAGATCACAACACCCAAGTCCTTTAGAATACCTGTAAAGCCTTCCTAAGAATGATGAATATAAAGAAGCCCAAACTGCAAAGACTACAATAAATATCTAACTCTTCAATGCCTAGACACCGACGAACATCCACAAGCACCGAGACCATCCAGGAAAAAGTGACCTCACCAAACAAACTAAATAAGGCACCAGGGGCTAATCTTGGAGAGACAGAAATATATGACCTTTCAGACAGATAATTCAAAATAGCTGTTTTGAAGAAACTCAAAGAAATCCAAGATAACACAGAGAAGGAATTCAGAATCTTATCAGATAAATTTAACAAAGGAATTTAAATAATTAAAAAGAATCAAGCAGAAATGATGTCCCAGGAAACAAATGTGCACTGAGATGAGAAAGGCGTGAAAACACTGAAATGTTAGAAGAAAAGATAATCCAGATGTGTTGATCCCAACCTTGGCTGCACACTAGAATTACTTGAAATCCTTTTTTGTTTTGTTTTGTTTTTTTTTTGTTGAGGCGGAGTCTCACTCTGTCACCCAGGCTGGAGTGTAGTGGCGGGATCTCAGCTCACTGCAAGCTCCGCCTCCCAGGTTTACGCCATTCTCCTGCCTCAGCCTCCCGTGTAGCTAGGACTACAGGCGCCCGCCACCTTGCCTGGCTAGTTTTTTGTATTTTTTAGTAGAGACGGGGTTTCACCAGATTAGCCAGGATGGTCTCAATCTCCTGAACTCATGATCTATCCGTCTCGGCCTCCCAAAGTGCTGGGATTACAGGCTTGAGCCACCGCATCCGGCCAGAATTACTTGAATTCTAATGTGAGCAGTTGTAAATCCTGATGCCTGGCCACACTAAACCAATCAAATCAGTAATTTTAAAACTCCACGGGTGATTCCAGTGTGCCTGCAGACTTGCCCACCACTGGTCCAGAACAGCCCTCGACAAACCTTAACCTGCATATAAATCATTTGCTTTTTTTTTTTTTTTGAGACAGAGTCTTGCTCTATCACCCAGGCTGGAGCACAGTGGTGCAATCTTGACTCACTGCAACTTCTGCCTCCAGGGTTTAAGTGATTCTCATGTCTCAGCCTCCCAAGTAGTGGGGATTATAGGTGTGCATCACTGCATCTGGCTAATTTTGATATTTTTAGTAGAGACAGGTTTCACCATGTTGACCATGCTGGTCTCAAACTCCTGGCCTCAAATGCTCTTCCCACCTCGGCCTCCCAAAGTGCTGGAATTACTGGCATGAGCCACTGCACCTGGCCTGAGTCATTTGCATTTCTTTCTTTCTTTCCTTCCTTCCTTCTTTTTGAGACAGAGTCTGGCTCTGTCACCCAGGTTGGAGTGCAGTGGCTCAATCTCAACTCACTGCAGTCTCTGCTCCTGCACTCAAGCCATCTTCCCACCTCAGCCTCCTAAGTAGCTGGGATTATAGGCACATGCCACCACACCTGGCTAATTTGTGTATATATATATATTTTGTTTGTTTGTTTGCTTGTTTTGCAGAGATGGGATTTCGCCATGTTGCCCAGGCTAGTCTTGAACTCCTGAGCTCAAGCTATCTACTGACCTCAGCCTCCCAAAGTGCTGGGATTGCAGGCATGAGCCCCTGCACCCGGCCAAGATGCTGCATGTCTAACAAGCTTCCAACTGCTGCTGCTGCTGGTCCAGGGACCATACTTTGAGGAACAAGGCTCAAGAAGGTAGGTGGCAGGCCAACATGCAATTGATGAACAAGTAGCAGGATAGCAGGCAAGAGTTTGAGAAGCATCTGCAGCACATTATTTTTTTATTGTGGGAAAATATACACAACACAAAATTTACCATCATAACCATTTTTTTTTTTTTTTTTAATTTGAGACAGAGTTTTGCTCTTGTTGCCCAGGGTGGAGTGCAATGGTGCAGTCTTGGCTTACCGCAACCTCCGCCTCCCAGGTTCAAGCTCCTGCCTCAGCCTTCCAGGTAGCTGGGATTACAGGCGCCTGCCACCACGCCCAGCTAATTTTTTCATTTTTAGTAGAGACGAGGTTTTACCATGTTGGCCAGACTGGTCTCGAACTCCTGACCTCAGGTGATCCATTTGCCTCGGCCTCCCAAAGTGCTGGGATTACAGGTGTGAGCCACCGTGCTAGGCCTCATCATAACCATTTTAAAGTATACAGTTCAATGACATTAAGTACAATCGTAATTGTGCAACCATCACACCATCCACCTCCAGACATTTTTCATCTTCCCAAAGAACTACTCTGTCCCCATTAAACACGAACTCCCCTCTAACCCCTCTCTCTAGCTCAGTGGTCCCCAACCTTTTTGGCACCAGGGACTGGTTTTGTGGAAGTCATTTTTTCCCCAGACCAGGGTGGGGGATGTTTTTGGGATGATTGGAGCTCATTACATTTATTGTGCACATTATTTCTATTATTATTACATTGTGACATATAATGAAATAATTATGCAACTCACCATAATGTAGAATCAGTGGGAGGCTGAGCTTGTTTTCCTGCAACTAGATGGTCCCATCTGGGGTTGATGGGAGACAGTGACAGATTATCAGGTATTAGCTTCTCGTAAGGAGTGAACAACTTAGATCCCTTGCATGCGCAGTTCACAGCAGGGTTTGCGTTCCTGTGAGAATCTAATGCCGCAGTTGATCTGACAGGAGGCGGAGCTCAGGCAGCAATGTGAGTGATGGGGAGTAGCTGCAAATGCAGTTGAAGTGCCACTCATCACTCGCTTGCTAGCCGCTCACCTCCTGCCGTGTGACCTGGTTCCTAACAGGCCATAGACTCGTACTGGTCTGTGGCCTGGGGGTTGGGGGCCCCTGCTCTAGCCTCTGGCAAACACCATGCTACATTCTGTCTCTATGAATTTAACTATTCTAGGGACCTCACATAAGTGGAGTCGTACAGTATTTGTCCTTTTGCGACTGGCTTGTTTTACTTAGCATCATGTTCTCAAGGTTCATTCACATGTCAGAATTTCTTACCTGTTTAAGGCTGAATAGTATCTCATTGTATACATAGATGCATTATTTTTGAGCAAATTGATCTCTGTAAGAAAACTGATCAGCTGTTTTGATTATAGAAGAACATACCCAGGGTGCTTCAGAGCAAAGGGAATCTATTAAACAGCACCAAAGTCACTCCCCTAAATGGGCTGTCCTTTGTAATTCGAAGATGACCTCCTTCTAGGGGTTCTGATCCGCCATCCTTTTCCCATTCAACGTCAGTCGGGAAATTCCTGGTTATCAGTGGCATAACACGTTAGTTAGCAAGTAGTCAGCTCTGCACTGTGATGACGAAGCTCAAAGCTAAGCTGCTGGAATAGGGCCAGAAGGATGAGGTCACCAGCAAGTCTGACTCGCATACTCTCAGGTGACCTCAAAGTGACAGAGAAGCTTTCGGTGGATACGCCTCAGTGACAACTATGCAAAAGCAGCAGACCCTCTGGGGACAGCACTAGTAACCAGTTTTTCCTGGTAGAGGTACTGCTGCCTTAGAAAAAGGAGGAAAAAAAATCCCCCGAAGGAAATGAACAAGGAGTTATTTGCTGAACTAAATGAAAAGGTTGACACCCAAAAATAAAACAATGTAAGAACATTCCAAAGGAAATACTGGATCTGCATTTAGAAACATGAGAACTTATTTCCAGCAAGCCAGTAAGAACCAAACCGACCACCTGTGGGGAGGGTTTTTTTTTTTTTTTAATCACTCTCAAATATCAGGACGCTTTCCCCAAGGTCCAATCCTGATGTAATCTCACCGTGATCCCTGCAGTCTGGGGTTGACTTTTTCCTTGGAGTATAAACTTTTCCCTGTTGCTCTTTTTCTGTGCTTATTTGGCATTTGTGAAGAAGGACTTATCTAGTTAGCGCTTGAACAGGAGGGGATTTTCTGCTCTGTATTCCAGAAACAGCCTAGCAGGATCTTAGATCTGAGAATTCAATGGGTCTGGGATGGAATGCTTCCTCTTTGGGCAAGTTATTTATTCATACTACCACAGTTTCATGTATCTCATTGGTAAAATGAAGCTGAAGATCACTTCCATATAGGATTAGCATAAGGATGACATGAGATAGTGTTTATAAAATTGTCTGGTCAATTCTCAAAAGAAGACAACCAACAACAAACGTATGAAAAAAAGCTCAACATCACTGACCATTAGAGAAACGCAGATAAAAACCACAATGAGATACCATCTCATACTAGTCAGAATGGTGATTATCAACAAACCAAGAAACAACAGATGCTGCTGAGGCTGTGGAGAGATACGAACACTTTTTTTTTTTTTTTTTTTTTTTTGAGATGGAGTCTCGCTCTGTCACCCAGGCTGGAGTGCTGTGGCCCGATCTCAGCTCACTGCAAGCTCCGCCTCCCGGGTTCCCGCCATTCTCCTGCCTCAGCCTCCCGAGTAGCCGGGACTACAGGCGCCCGCCACCTCGCCCGGCTAGTTTTTTTTTTGTGTGTGTATTTTTTAGTAGAGACGGGGTTTCACCGTGTTAGCCAGGATGGTCTCGATCTCCTGACCTCGTGATCCGCCCGTCTCGGCCTCCCAAAGTGCTGGGATTACAGGCTTGAGCCACCGCGCCCGGCCTACGAACACTTTTATATTGTTGGTAGGAATGTAAATTAGTTCAACCATTGTGGAAGACAGCGTGGTGAGTCCTCAAAGACTTAGAACTAGAAATACCATTTGACCCAGCAATCCCATTGCTGGGTATATACCGAAAGGAATATAAGTCATTCTATTATAAAGATACATGCATGCATATGTTCACTGCAGCACTACTCACAATAGCAAAGACATGGAATCAACCTAAATGCCCATCAATGATAGACTGGATAAAGAAAATGTGATACATATACACCATGGAATATTATGCAGCCGTAAAAAGGAGCGAGATCATGTCCTTTGTGGGGACATGGATGGAGCTGGAAGCCATTATCCTCAGCAAACTAATGCAGGAACAGAAAACCAAACACTGCGTGTTCTCACTTGTAAGTGGGAGTTGAACAATGAGAACACATGGACACAGAGCGGAACAGCCCACACCAGGGCCTGTCGGTGGGGTGGCAGGGGAGGGGGTGGCAGAAGGAGGGAGAGCATCATGATAAATAGCTATGCATGCTGGCATTAAATACCTAAGTGATGTGTTAGGTGCAGCAAACCACCATGGCACACGTTTACCTATGTAACAAACCTGCACATCCTCCACATGTATCCTGGAACTTAAAATAACATTTTAAAAAACTAAAAAAAAAAAAAAAAAAAAAAAATCAATAAAAGTGTCTGGTTACAGGGCACACTATAAATGTTGGTATGGATGTCCTTTCTGTATTTCTAATACAGGCACTGCTAGGTAGAGGGAAGCCAAAGATGAGCAAAAGCAGACAATGCCCACCCTCAAAGGGCTTCCAGCGTAGAGGGGAGACAGAATGGGAAAGGAACAGAGTGCTATTAGAATTATGAGAGCTATGATGAGACTCTTTTGGCGAAGCTTTCTCCTGGAAGAGACCACTGACCTGCAGCCTGGAGGGTAAACTGGCCTTAACCAGGTGAGCGATAAAGCCTGTTCCAGGCCAAGGCCTCAAGGTGGCAAGTGACAGTGTTTGAGAGAAGACAGGATAGCTGGAGCCAAAAGAGAGAAGTTGAGACAGAGTGGAGGGAGGTGCCAGACTGGGCAGAGTGTTGATAGCCATGCCAGGTAGCTTTGGCTTTATTCTGAGACCATGGGAAGTCCTTGGGGGCAGGCAGTCACTGTTGAAGGCTAACATTTCACTTTTGGAAAACTCCTTGGTCCCAGAGACAGACGATGGCAGACCAGGATGGTGATGATGGAGACGGAGACAAGAAGATGGATTGGGAGCTTTGGGGGCCATAAAACCATAGGTATCACATGGTATTTGCTCTAGACGCATTTGGAGAACAAATTGACGAATAGGATTGATGACTGACCCAGACATCAGTCTGAGACACAGGAAAAATGGTGTGTGTATAATTTGGCTATAACAAGGAATGAAGGAGTGTGCACAGCTTGGATGACCCCCAGAAACGTTCTGCTGCGTGGAAGACATCGGTGACAAAGGACCATGTAAGTGATTCCATTTCTATGAGATGTTAAGAATAGCAAAAACGATTGAGACAAAGGAAATCAGTGGTTGCCAGGGTTGGGGAAATTGAGGGGTGACAGCCAAAGGGTATGGGGTTTCCTCTTGAAGGGATGAAAATGTTCTAAAATTGATTGTGATGATCATTGAGCAACCCTACGAATATACTAAAATCCACTGAATTGCACATTTTAGAGAGGTGCATTGTATGGTATATAAATTATCTCTTTCTCTCTTTTTTTTAGCTATGTCCTACAGGAAGGAGTAAATTATATCTCAATAAAGCTATTACCAAAATAAGCCACATGAAGAGAAGAGTGTGAGAAGAAGGCTCATGGTCATATGTACTGCTGCTCACTGCCTGAATAGTCCAGTGGGCATGACCCCCAGGGTGCTGAGATGGGCATTTCCTAACCCAGCATCTTCCCTGGCCCTTAACCCCACTCCCTGATGTTAGCCCTGACTCCTTCCAGATCAAATGAGATGGTTCTGTCTTCAGACTTCCAGGAAAGGAAAAGAGAGGACAGTGTATTCTTTTTTTTAAATTAATTAACTAATTAATTTTTTTTTTCTTTTTTTTTTCTGAGACAGAGTCTCGCTCTCTCACCCAGGCTGGAGTGCAATGGCATGATCTCTGCTCACTGTGACCTCCACCTCCCGGGTTCAAGTGATTCTCCTGCCTCAGCCTCCCGAGTAGCTGGGATTACAGACATGTGCCACCATGCCTAGCTAATTGCTTTTGTATTTTTTAATAGAGATGGGTTTTTGCCATATTGGCCAGGCTGGTCTCGAACTCCCAACCTCAGGTGATCCGCCCACCTTGGCCTCCCAAAGTGCTGAGATTATAGGCATGCACCAACATGCTCGGCCCAGCAGTGTATTCTTCTAACTACCTCATTGCTACCTACTTCACTCTATGGATCTGGGGCAAAGAACTGTCATGTGACAGCAGCTGCCACTGAACAGTGACTAAGGGAAGGACAGAAACTCCTACTCATCCTCCAGGTCTCTATTTAGATGTCACCTTCTCCAAGAAACCTTCTGGGACTTCCAAAAATGAGTCAGAGCCCCTCCTCTGTCTTCTCACGGGCCTTCCCCCTCGTGTACACTTGTCCTACCGGGGACTGATGGCTTGTTTCCTTGCTCTCGGCTCACTGAGCTCTCACCTCCTCCAGGGCCAGCACTGAGGCTTGCTCGCCAGTTGTATCCTCAGCACTGTGACAGAGGCTTGTGCAGATTTTATGGCCACAGCAGCCAAAACAGATATGGGTCTGAGGGAGGTGCTAGGAGTCCGCTACTGCGGGGATCAAAGCAAGCATGAATGAGCACGTGCAGATGACCTCACGCTTCCCTACAGCAGGGATCACGCCTGCATTGCTCAAGCTCTGGGCGTCTCTCCTCCTTCCAAAACAACTCCAGGTTGTGCACAGAGGTGACACACACTGACTGACCAACCTCTCATCTCCTACCCTGTGGGGGAGCAACAGGAATCGCCAATGCTCATACCAAAGTGCTTTTATTTTATTTTTCCTTTCCATAGATTGTCTGAATTTTTGAGATTCTGGGTTTAAATGAATGAATACTTCATATATTTTATATATATATATATATATATAAATATGTTATATCTTCCTGCTGAGGATGGTTGAGTTTTAAGGTTGTTTGCATCTCTCCTAGACTTTACCCTGTTTTTTACTCACTGTATTCTTTCTTTAAAAGATGCAAAGCTTAGTCTTCTCATTTATTTCAGCCAGGAATGTATTCAGCTGTGAGTGACAGTGAACTGAGAGCTAGTTGGCTTAAACACATGAAGATTTTATTTTCTCACTTAAAAATAAGTCCAGAGGGGGCAGTCTGGGCTGAGGGAGTGGCACCATGATGTCATCAGGGAATCACACTCTTTTTATGTTTCTGGTCTACCCTCCTCAGTAAATAGCTTTCATCTGCAAAGTCCCCTCAGATCCAAGATGGCAACCACTTAGCAGCGATCATCGTCACATCGCTGACTAGAAGACGAAGGAAAAGGGTGTGTTTCTGGACTTTCAGAGAGTCTTTGGACGTCTCATGTAACATTCTGCCTACACTTCATGGGTCAGAACCTTATCATATGGCCACATGCCGCTGAAGGGAGACTGGGACACATGGTCCTTTAGCTGGGCATGCTGCTGCCACCAAATAATATCAGGATCTGTGACTGGGGGAAAGTGGAGCATGGATGGTGAAGCAGGTGAAGTCCCCATCCTCCACCATGCAATTCGCTTCCACTGCTTTGTGAGTGCAAATGACATTCCAAGTGAAAGTCTCCTTGCACCCGCATTGACAGGGCTTCTGTGCCTTTTAACCTGGGTCCATCTTTTGGTTCTAGAACAATGGGCAGTGGCCCCTTTTGGCTTGAGGGGGTCTAAACACTGCCTGCTCCAAGAGCTCAAGACCATCTCTCTTCCTCAGACTTGACTGCAACTGCTGCCTAAAATTTCACCACCAACGAGTGATGCCGTTGAGACGAAATATTAATTTCTATTTTAAATGAAGGTCCTCTGAGAAGGGTTAACACATAGAGCTGCACCCTGTCATTCTTCTTTCATCTAGCAGGAGCGGAGACAGTGAATCATGGGGAGAGGAGAGACAGCAGTCCCATCACAATCACAGACGTCATTGCTTGAAGAGGGAGGGGCTGGGTTGAGCCTGGGCAGGACCCAGAAGATCAGAGGGTGAGTTTTTCCAGCACCTCAGTGGGGAGAGACAAGCCCACGAATAGAAGCTATTGTAAGGGAATGTAGAAAGTGGCCCTAGTAACTTAGAATCAAAGACTTAGTTTTGAAAGGGAGCTTAGCGATCATCAGGTCAAACATACCCATTTTACAGATGATGAAATGGAGTCTGAAAAAGGCCAAGTGACCTGACTGAGGCCCACAAAGGGCTAGTAGCAGGCACAGGTGTCAGACTCTCCTGATTCCTAGTCCAGGAATCGTTAGAAGTTGTTGTTTTCTTTCTTTCTCCTTTCTTTCCTTTTCCCCTTCCTTCCCCTGCCCTCCTCTTCCTTCCCTTCTCCTCCCCTTCCCTTTTGACAGGGTCTTATTCTGTTGCCCATGCTACAGTTCAGTGGCACCATCAAAGCCCATTGCAGCCTTGACCTTTTAGGCTCAAGCAATCCTCCTGCTTCAACCTCCCAAATAGCTGGGACTACTACAGGCACATGCCACCATGCCCAACTCTACAAATTTTTTTTGTAGAGACAGGGTCTCGCTATGTTGCCCAGTCTGCTCTTGAACTCCTGACCTCAAGCGATCCTCCTGCCTGAGCCTCCAAAAGTGCTGGGACTATAGGCATTAGCCACTGTGCCCAGTCACAGGTTGTCTTTTATTTTGTTCCACAGAGGACTAGGGCTCCTTGGAGAGGGTTGAAGAGGAAAGGAAGGAGGGGTGAAGCTCTGGGTCCTATCAAATGTGAAACCAGGTTTCGTGGGGGCTGAAGTTTATACAATTGAGGAAGAGGAAAGTTCTTCAAGAAAAAAAAAAATTACAAAATTTGGCCAGGTGTGGTGGTTCATGCCTGTAATCCCAGCACTTTGGGAGGCCAAGTTGGGTGGATCACCTGAGGTCAGGAGTTCGAGACCAGCCTGGCCAACATGGCAAAACCCCATCTCTACTAAAATAAATTAGCCAGGCATGGTGGCATGCACCTGTAGTCCCAGATGCTTGGGAGGCTGGGGCAGGAGAATCGCTTCAACCCAGGAGGCAGAGGTTGCAGTGAGCCGAGATCATGCTACTGCACTCCACCCTGGGCAACAGAGTGAGACTCTGTCTAAAAAAAAAAAAAAAAAATTATGAAATTAATAATGTAAAATTAGGCATAAGGTTTTGGAGAGTCTCTGAAGTTTAAGTGTCACTAGGTTTATGGTAAACCTGACACAGGGGCCATCCATTGTGCCAATCATGTCAGCTGATCCAGTCTCTCCTGTTTTACACATGATTCTCCTGTTTTGAGGTGTTAGAGTTAAAGAAAACAACAACCGAAAGCTGAATATAAAAAAGTTTAAAAACTATCATTATGCATATCACTGTCACTCAGCACAGCTGAGGACCAGACAGGTTAGCCCACACAATCACCTGCCAGCGTTTGATTGTCTACATCTTTGAGAAATTAAGTATTTTAGGTGAGTCACAGGAAAGATGCTTGTGTAGGCCTTCAGTGCTGGGACTCAGAGAAGCACAGCAATCCTGTGCTTTGACTCACAAGATGGAATGTGAGCAATTCTTGATCAGGTGCCCCACAGATGTCATGGATTGTTTAGATTTGAATACAAGTGGATTTTTAAACTGCTATCCAATGAAGCATACCTTAAAAAGCCAAGATTTTCTTCTGCATTGTTTCAGAACTGTTAGGAACTGGATTAGGAAATATGATTTGAAGGAGAGAAAATATGAATCACTTAATCATCAAAATTCCCACCTTTTACTCATTCATTTGTGATAAAAATATTGAAGATTGTGATTAAATGCCTATATGTTTTGTGTAAGGAGAGCTCATCATCATATTTTGTGAATTAATTTATCAGATTAGCTACCTTGGCTCTAAAAGGTAAGCAATGCTTTCAGTCAGTTCTAAATGTAAAGAAAACGTGAAGAGGATAGGTTGGGCAAGGCATCAAGTGGTGGGAAGAGAAGTCTAGGGATCCAGAGAACAAGAAAGACTCCAAACGGAATAGCCTGGAAAAGATGTTTCATTGTTGCCAAGCTTACCCCAGGCCAATTGCAGTTGGATAAAAGTAAGTGTAACTGAGAAAGATAATCCAAATTCAAATCTTTGTGTTGCTGTTTTTTAAAAAAATGCATCCTAAAAAACTGCATTACTTTTTGATTTGAAAAAGTAAGCTAGGCATGGTGGCTCATGCCTATAATCCCAGCACTTTGGGAGGCCAAGGCGAGCAGATCATCTGAGATCAGGAGCTGAAGACCGGCCTGGCCAATATGGTGAAATCCCATCTCTACTAAAAATACAAAAAATAGCCGGGCATGGTGGTGTGCGCCTGCAGTCCCAGCTCCTCAGGAGGCTGAGGCAGGAGAACCACTTGAACCTGGGAGGTGGAGGTTGCAGTGAGCTAAGATTGCACCACTGCACTCCAGCCTGAGCAACAAGAGTGAAACTCCATCTCAAAAAAAAAAAAAAAAGAAAGAAAGAAAAGAAAAGAAAAAGAAAAAGTAATGCATGCCTACACTAAGGCACACTACAGTAATATTTTAGAATCAGAGGAAAAGCTTCCAGAAAGTGGAAAGCTGGTTACATACAAAGGATTGGGAATCAGAATAATATCAAGCATCTGACAGCAACACTGGAAATCTAGAATATATTGAAAGAAAGCCTTCAAAATTCTAAGAAAAAAAAATGCATTCCAACCTAGAATGCTATACTCAGCCAAACTATGAATGCAGACAAAACACATTTTTAAATACACATGATTTGCAGGCCCCGTGGGTTGCTTCTCCAACAGCTATTCCCCCAATCCCTTCTTTCCTATTGTCTGAGACCTGTTCTCACAATAGAAGATGTGAATGATATATATTCATTTTCTGAGACTTCCGTGTAACTAGGATATGACCCAGTTTCTGACAAATGAAATTAGCCAGCTGCTGTAGCCACCTGTGACCTAAAGAGGACACATCATCATTGCTGTGATGAAGGCACAGCAAGGGTATGAAAAGTGCCTGGGTCCTGATGACATCATTGAGCTGCTAACCATTCAGAGAGTTAGAGATGAGATAATAATAGTAATAAAAATTCTATTTGTATTCCAGAATACTATTATTTATAGTTGAAGACATCCTAGCTGATACCGTAGGCCTCAAAAAAGTTCTCTCTCGTGTTCTCTTTTTCAGATGTGCTCCACCAGAACTAACAAGTACAACAAAAAACAAATTCTTAGGATCATGACAGTGATCATTCCATCCTAGAGAAAGAGGACACAGTCCACAGCCAGAAATGTCTCATGGGGAAAAAAATGCAAACAGCTGAATTTTGTGTCTGGCCATACTGAGAGGCACTTTATGGTTATGTGAGAAATTTTGGAACTGAATTAATGATAGGCACATGGAAGACAAAGTACATGAGGGGGAAAGGCAATTACTAACTCAACACAAATCCAAGAAACTTTATGAGAAAGGAAGTGCAATGATACTATACCACATGGCTTAACTGCAAACATTATTTCCATAGTCATAATAAGGTGTCCACTGAAAATTGATTTAGCTATAAGTTGCAATCTAATTATGATTTGAAATTGGAGTAGGAGCAAGAGTTTGTATGGGAGGGTGTCAGGAGTGGGATTCGTAAGCCAGTTAAATCTGCCTCACTGAGAGGAATTCAATAGATAATGTCTAAAATGGGAAAACATCAAGACATGGCCAAAAGAGCTTGTTATTAGTAATATGAAAGTGAATGAGCCTGGACAACATGGTGAAACCCCGCCTCTACTAAAAAATATAAAAATTAGCCGGGCGTGGTGGTGGTGGCCTGTAATCCCAGCTACTTGGGAGGCTGAGGCAGGAGAATTGCTTGAACCTGGGAGGCAGAAGTTGCAGTGGGCAGAGATCGCGCCACTACACTCCTGCTTGGGCAACACACAGGGAGACTCCACCCGTGGAGGGCGGGGAAAGAAAATAAATGTGCCAGGCGCGGTGGCTTACGCCAGTAATCCCAGCACTTTGCGAGGCCGAGGCAGGTGGATCACAGGTCAGGAGTATGATACCAGCCTGGCTAAGATGGTAAAACCCCGTCTCTACTAAAAATACAAAAATTAGCCGGGCGCGGTGGCGGGTGCCTGTAGTCCCAGCTACTCTGGAGGCTGAGGCAGGAGAATCGCTTGAACCTGGGAGGTGGAGGTTGCAGTGAGACGAGATGACGCCACTGCACTCCAGCCTGGGTGACAGAGCGAGACTTCGTATCAAAAAAAAAAAAAAAAAAGAAAAGAAAAAGAAAAAGAAAAAAGAAAAGAAAAGAAAGTGAACGTAAGAACCAACTAAAAGTTTAAAATGAGTGTCTCTGGAGAGTATCATTTGAGCCTGAGAAAAGAGGGCAATGACAGGACTGTTGTCTTCCCTTAGAAACTCTGAAGTACTATTTGAGTTTAAAATATATATATGTGTGTGTATGCGTATTTTTTGCCAAAAAAATTAAATTAAGAAAACATCCAGAAATATGGTAAAAAACAAAGGTTCTACAGTTTAAAAAAGCAGGGAAAAATACAATAAAATAAAATAGTTTCAACTATACAAACATATATGTGAAAATTAGTCTCCCATCATAAAGATGAGGACCATTATCAACTCCTTGTGTATCTTTTCAGTCTATATATACACATATGTATGTGTAATACATGACATATATTAACATATGTTACACATACATAGAATATATAACACATACATATTACATTATATACATATAATATACATTATATTATATGCATACAATATACATTATATTGTATACATAATATACATTATAATATATACATACATTATACATTATATTATTTATTACATGATATTATATATGTTACACAAATGGAAACCTATAAACATTGTACACATGAATTTTATTTATGTATACAGAAATAAACTAGAGTTCCTTAATTTTTAAAAAAATGGCAGATTAGTATTTTATTGTATGGAAGTAACCTCTGTAAATGGACACTGAGGCCACTTTTGGTTTTTTGCAGAAAAGGCATGCAGGCATGAATATATGTGTACATTTACCTTTGTATAAATGTTCAAGTATATCTCTAAGATAAATTCCTAGACATAAATTCTTGGGACACATGGCCTGTATCTTAAAATTTTGATATAGTTCTGAATTTCCTTTCAAAGAAGTTGCATAATTTGTACCCCTACCTACAGTATGTGAGTGCCTGTTTCCTTCTAAACATTGCCAGTGTTTGCAACACCAGACTTAAAAAAAAACAAAACTTTGCCAATGTGATAAGCAAAAATTTGTTTCTCGTTGTTTTACTTTGCATTTAATTTGCTTTTCTTTAACTGGGAGGGACAGTCACTCATGCTCACTGGAAATTTAGGAAAACACAGAAGGCTATGTTCATACGCACGGTACACTCCTGTGATTTTATGGAAGAATTTGAATACCCTTCTTTTTATCACTCCAGTGATAGCAACAAAGGCTTACTCATATCCTAGTTCTAACAAGACAAAAATTGTTTGTATACTGAGGCACACTGTTTCTAGAACGAAATACAGACGGACAGATTACAGCCTGCAAAATAACAGGAACCAGATAGAAATATGACCTTCAGAAGCCCTTAACATAGTGGTGGGTTGTGATAAATGAGATATTTCTGGAAACCGATTTGGTAAATGCATAAACATCCAAGAATAACAAGTGATTAAAGAAATCATCAGCATGAGAAAACACTATACAACTATTGAGAATTATGACTATGCCAACCATTCATTCATTCTGTAAGAATTGATAAGCACCTGGAATGCTCTATTTAATGCTCTATGCCAAAAGAGATCAAAAAGAATAAGACTCAGGCTGGGTGCGGTGGCTCACACCTGTAATCCCAGCACTTTGGGAGGCCGAGACTGAGGCGGGCAGATCATGAGGTCAGGAGATCGAATCCAGCCTGGCTAACATGGTGAAACCCCGTCTCTACTAAATATACACAGAAGATTAGCCGGGCGTGGTGGCGGGCGCCTGTAGTCCCAGCTACTCAGGAGGCTGAGGCAGAGAATGGTGTGAACCCGGGAGGCGGAGCTTGCAGTGAGCCGAGATGGCACCACTGCACTCCAGCCTGGGCGACACAGCGAGACTCCGTCTCAAAAGAAGAAGACTCAGTTTTATGTCTAATGGGCTCACGGTGCAGTGAGGAACGAGATAGGTAAACAGTGCAAATACAATGGGAAGCTTTCCCTAGAAGTCAGGGGCAAAATGCTGTGGAAACAGCAAGAGCCAACTAAATGTGAGAAATTTTAGTTAGTTCAGGGGAGACTAGGGCAAAGCTTTCCCAGAGGAAGCCACTTGGAAACTGAGATGTGAAGGATGACGGGATCAGGCAGATGAGGTAGGGCATTTCAAACAGAAAGCATAGCAAGTGCTCTTCAGAATCTAGTAAATTTCAGCTAGAAGCAGTGGCTCAGGCCTATAATCCCAACACTTTGGGAGGCCAAGGAGGTCAGATCACTTCAGGTCAGGAGTTCAAGACCAGGCTGGCCAACATGGTGAAACCCCATCTCTACAAAAAAATACAAAAACTAGCTGGGCGTGGTGGTGCGTGCCTGTAATCCCAGCTACTACTTGGGAGGCTGAGGCAGGAGAATCACTTGAGCCTGGGAGGTGGAGGTTGCAGTGAGCTGAGATCGTGCCACTGCACTCCAGCCTGGGCGACAGAGTGAGATTGTCTCAAGAAAAAAAAAAAAAAAAAAAATCTGTTTAAACTTCTATTCACAGCAGCCTGGAATTAGCCACATTTAGGGTACAGGTCAGGAAGGATGAGGAATAAAGTCCGAAAGGTAAATGTGTTTTCATGACACAATGGAAAATGATGAGAATAGAGCCTAAGATAATACATACAAACTTCCTACAGTTACATAAACACATGGCTACATATACAAACAACAATCGCAAGTTATTTTGGAAAATTATTCATGAACTGCCTGTATTAATTATACTCATTAAGTTTAACTGATGTTACATTATCAACATCAGGTCAATGTAATGTTTATTACATTTCCATAAAGAAACAGTAAGTAGTTTATTAAAATCTCTTCCTTGTAGAAAAGAACGGTAGACAATCCTACACATTTGCATGCTTATGAATACGAAAGAAAGGGAAGTGAATTTTAATAACATGATAATTCCTCCTCTAACATTTTATGCATGTTAAGTCTGGGTGATTGCCAAAATAATTGAGACACATTTAGTTATTTGATGTTTAATATTTCTTTTGCAATCTAATTTCTTATTTTAAAATGTTAGTCAGAAAAAAAGAAGTCACTAAGTAGTAAAGGAAGTGGAAAGCCTAGTCACTCAGAAGGAATGTTGGAAAACTCATTGTGCCAGATAAAATAGAATATATCATCTGTATCTGTTGTTTTAAAAGCCATTTTGAAGGATATGGGGCAGATATTTGAAAATTCTAATGTCACTTATTGCTAGGACAGATTCACATAAGAGGTATCTTAACAGATTTAAAAATCTGGAGCTGGTCTGGATAATGACTGTGAAGAACTTTTAACTGAGTTAATCTTGACTGCCAAGCATGGGTTACAATAGCACCTAGTGCAGCATGAATCTTTCCATTGGCATTAAATGCTTAAGCTTAAATGACCACTGGGCTTAGCAAAGACTGAATACAAGCAGTAACACCTCCCTTTAAACATATCTTTTTATCACTTATCTTGTTAAAAAAAAAAAATTCCAGGAAATAAATTTTCAGTAAAACTGAGCTAGCTCTCTTGGCAACCTCCCTGGCTTTCCTATCCACATCATGCAAATGTACATAAGACTGCTGCCAAGAAAAGGAGGGAAAAAAGAAACAGGAAATTATGAACTATGAAAGTTGAAAATCATTGTTACTCTCTTTTAGAAATGGCTATTTCTGGGCGCCATGGCTGCAGTGAGCAATGGTCACCACTGTACTCTGGCCTGGGTGCCAGAGTGAGACCCTGTCTCAAAAAAAAAAAAACAAAAAATAAAAAGTAAAAAGAAATGGCTGTTTCTGTTACATTTCATGATTTCCCCCAGCAGCTTGTTGGTTACTAAATGAGAGTGACTTCTAAATAAAACCAGCGTGTTTATTCAATCCCATCTGAGAACGCTGAGAAAGGGTTGCCGAAGCTGGTGGAATCAGGGCTCTGCCAGGACAAAGAAGTCATCTCTCAGTGACTCATGGAAGATGCATTTTAAAATTGTTGCATGTGAGACACTTCCAATGATTGCCCTGACAAGGCACCCCAAAATTTGGCATGGTTCTTTCAGAAAGGATCAGGTCGGTTTCCAGGTGAGCTAATTCCTTCATCAGCAACACCAGCTGATGCACTTTGAGAACCTCCTTCCTAAGACGCGGAAGACTTACATAGGGGAAATGTTCTAGGATAAGGTTGTGGAGTTGTGTGGGTGTTTTTTTTTTTTTTTTTTTTTTGACACAGTGTCTTGCCCTGTCACCCAGGCTTGAGTACAGTGGTACAATCACAGCTCACTGCAGCCTTGACTTCTTGGGCTCAAAGGATCCTCCCACCCCAGCCTCCTGAGTAGCTGGGACTACAGGTGCGGGCCACCACGCCTTGCTAATTTTATTTTGTATTTTTCGTAGAGAAGGGATTTCACCATGTTTTCCAGGCTGGTTTCGAACTCCTAGGCTCAAGCAATCCACTGGTCTTAGCCTCGCAAAGTGCTGGGATTATAGGCCTGAGGCACTGCGCCTAGGATAAGATTTTAACATGCCTCCATCTAGTGGGTTCCATGCAAGATGGATTTTCAAAGGATTTGTCTCATCAAAGATGAAACTCTACTTTCTTGCAAGTCTTTTTTCAAATGCAACTTTTCGAGAAGCCTACCCTGACCATATTATTTAAAATTGTGACTCATCCTCCCACTCCTAATCTCTTAATCCTGCTCTATTATTATTATTATTATTATTATTATTATTATTATTATTATTCGCTCTGTCGCCCAGGCTGGAGTGCAGTGGGGCAATGTTGGTTCACTGCAACCTCTGCCTCCGGGGTTCAAGCAATTATCTGCCTCAGCCTCCTGAGTAGCTGGGATTACAGGCGCCCACGACCACGCCTGGCTAATTTTTTGTATTTTGAGTAGAGACGGGGTTTCACCATCTTGGCCAGGCTGATCTTGAACTCCCGACCTCGTGATCCACCTGCCTTGGCCTCCCAAAGTGCTGGGATTACAGGCGTGAGCCACCGTGCCTGGTCTATTATTTTTTAATGTATAAATCTTAAACATACAGGTCAATGAATTCTTGCATATGTGTCTACTCATATAATTACCATTCAGATCAAGAAATACAACTTTTTACGGCATTCCAAAAGGCAGCTCCTTCAGAGACCTTCTCCCTGTCCAGCCTGTTCTATTTTTTCAAAGCATTTGCCACCTTTTAAGATGGTGGCACAGTGGCTCACGCCTGTAATCCCAGCACTTTGGGAGTCTGAGGTGGGTGAATCACAAGGTCACGAGTTCACGACCAGCCTGACCAACATGGTGAAACCCCTGTCTCTACTAAAAAGTACAAAAATTAGTCTGGCCTGGTGGCCATGCCTGTAACCCCAGCTACTCGGGAGGCTGAGGCAGGAGAATCGCTTGAACCCAGAAGGCAGAGGTTGCAGTGAGCCGAGATCACACCACTGCACTCCAGCCTGGGCAACAGAGCGATACTCTGTCTAAAAAAAAAAGATACTTGATTGGCTCGTTGATGTACCCAAGCAACTAGAAAAGTGCCTGACACATAGTAAGCACTCAATAAATATTTGTTGAATGAAAGACTATAATTTTATTTCAAGACAGAGACTCACTCTGTTGCCCAGGCTGGAGTGCAGTGGCACAAGCTTAGCTCACTGCCTGCCACTTCAGTCTCCCAGGTTCAATCGATTCTCCTGCTTCAGCCTTCTGAGTAGCTGAGACCACAGGCGCCCGCCATCAAGCTTGGTTAATTTTTGTATTTTTAGTCCAGGCGGTGGCTCATGCCTGTAATCCCAGCACCTTGGGAGACCAAGGCAGGTGGGCCACTTGAATTGGGGAGTTTGAGACCAGCCTGGGCAACATAGTGAAACCCTGTCTCTATAAATAAATAAACAAGTAAATAAATGGAGACCTCAGAATGATACCGATCAGACCTAGGTACAAGTGTGGATTGGATGCGTCCTTGTGTAGTCTCTTCTATGTAACATTTTCTTGGACAGGTTGAGCACTTGGTAGTGGATCTGCAAGGAGGGGGTGTCCCCTTTAATCTGGAATCGCTTCTTGATTCCTTAGGTTTGCTGGCATTTATCCAGATAGGGGCAGAGTCTTCCTAAAGGGCTTCCCTCCTTTGGAGTCTGCTGTTCCTTGCATGCCATAACCCAGTCTTGAGAACCTGACCCACCTTCCATTGCTCCCCTCTCCCAGTCAGTTGCAGGTTGTGGCCACTTTGTGCCCTATCTCTCCTCTGTGGTGTCCCTTGAATTTCCCCCTTTTCACTTCCCCAGGCAACCCCTCCGTATGTGGTTGTCCCAGCCTCCCAAGTGATTCTCCCATCTTTAGTCTTATCCTCTCTAGACTGTCTCCCTATTATTTTTGCTAAAACACAGCCTTGATCATGTTCATGGTCTGGTCCTAAACTGTCAGTGGTTTGCAGGTGCTACCAAAAAACAAGTCTAAATGCCTTAGATCAACCAGTGTCACCAACAGGCCCCATGTTCTCTTGCATCGGTACCTTTGTTCTGTTGTTAGCTTCAGAAAAGAAGTGCTGGAAGAGACTATCTGGTCCAATCTCATTTTACAAATGAGGAAACTGAGGCCTGGAGAGATTGAGTGATTGACCAGCAACTAGTCAGAGAACAAGTTTGACTCATGAAAAAGAAGCCCAGAGCAGCCTCGGGGTTGGTATCAGACAAGATCCAGCCAGTCGGCCACCCGTTGAATACCCTCTCCACACTACTCTGATCCCTACAGTTGTGGATCTTTGAGTTCCATCAAGCACGGCCTCCTGTAGGAAGCCTCTGTGATGATCCAGTTGGGAGTCTGGACTCTCGGGCACAGATGTGAGCCTCTAGGTGACTGGCAATCTGTCTAGGAGTCCTGGTTCTTCTACTGCATTTTAAGCAAACTCTGATCTTTGACTTTCCTCAATTCTTATCTCAACGACTCCGTCCATAGTCGGGGAGCCGTAAAAGTCTACTCAAGAAGGAGGGTAATGTCTATACTGCCGGGGAGGCGCGATTCACCCGCTCAGACACCAGTCAGCTACGAGACACTGAGTCCAAAATTTCCACCTACGTTGCGTGGTTCACGTGCCGCACCTTAACTCCTTTTGACTCCAACCCCAAAACACTTGAGAGCGTTTGGACTCGGCAGAAAGCCTGCTGGCTGCAATCACAGGATACGTTTCTGGAAGTCTTGAGGTGCGGCCTCTTTCTTCACCCTCCACGCGGCGAACCTTGACGCGCACTCGATGACCGGTCCCCAAACGTGACTTGGCATCAAGAGGACACAGCTCTCCTTACCGAGGGAGCTCAGGTCCCGGGCGCGCCGCGGCCCCGCCAGCTTTCCAGGCTGGCTCAGTCCTCGACCCAGGGTGACGGCCAAGTCAGCCAAGGGCGGCGGGAAAGTGACGCTGGGCTGGAGAGGCGGGGTGGCGAGTGCGGCCCCCGGGGAGCCGAGAGCGGCTGCAGCAGCCAGGTCTCAAGCTGGGCCAGGCAAGGGGGTCGCAGGCTGGACTCGGAAGACTGACGCGGGTGCCCACCTGACTCCAGGACTCACGGAGGGCGTGGGGCAGGAGCTGGACCTGGGCCGCCTCGGGCCGCCTCGGGCCGCCCTGGGGCTTGCAGTCCAGCCCCTCTCCGCCCTGGGGAGGGAAACAGGGAGGGGAGAAGGCCGAGCCCGCCTCCAGCCCCAGCCCCAGCCCCAGCCGGGCTCGGCGGCTGCGGCTGCTGGAGGGTGACGAGAGGCACCTCCCCGAGCGGAGAAACCAGTTTGGCCGGTCCCGCGGAGCGGAGAGAAAAGGGCGGCTGCAGAGGAAGGGTGCACGGACGCGGGGCGGGGAAAGGCGGAGGAGCCACTGGTGAGCCACGAGAGCCGGAGGTGCCGCCGCCAACTGGACACGCTTCCCGGGGCCCCCGGCCAGCCCCCGTGCGCCATGCAGCGCTAGCGCGGCGGCCAGAGCTGGGGCCGAGCGGGCGGTGTCTGCGGCCAGGTGCGCAGCGAGCGCTCGGAGCGGCGCGCACCCGGCGGATGCCCCAGCCGGGGCCCAGCGAGCGCCAGGTAAGGAGGGGAGCGGCGCCGGGGGCCCCCGGAGCTCCTCAAGCCCGCTGGCCCGGCGGTGTCCTGCAGGTCCCCTGGCCGTTCCCGCCGCACTTTGGAGATAAGGGATGCGGCGGCAGCAGCTGAAGGCGCCCTAGTACTCCCGAGCCCGCACAGGTGGGTGGAGGTTCTGGGAGCCCCCGTGGCCTCGGGGACTGCGAGACACGGCCAGCTGGGCGGGCAGCGCTGCGGAGAGTTCGGTGGGGTTTTCACTTGCCTAGAGGAGGGAACTCTCGGGGTGTTTGGGTTCTTCGATCGGTAGCTACACACACGTCCGGGGGTTAAGCCAGGTAGGGCTTGCGGCTCCTTGGGGGATGCCGCTGGCTTCTGTGCGGTGGCTACCGCCCCTCTGGGAGTCCCCAGTGACCAGGTTCTGCTGGGGCGCTCTGTGGGAGCAGATGCCAATGTGTCCGAAAAGGACTTGCGGACCAAACGTACCTGACCGCAGCCCACCTGCCGGAGGGATGGAGGGGTGAGATCGCTCTCCTCCTCAGCTCCTGCGGCAGGGCAGGGTACGCGCAGACAGCTTCCGTGCGCTTTACTGTGGGATAGGGAGGGGAGGTGATGGGGAAAACCGACACTGTTTTTCCCGTGACTGTCGGGTCGCGTCCGCCAGCCCAGCTGAGATGGCTGCAGGCATCTCCTTCCCTCAGCAGTTTGGTGCCCGGCGCTGTCACCTCGTTGTGTGCACGCGGAGGGACTACTTGTTGGAGGGGCGCGGGGAGATGTTGCAGAGAATGGCCCAGTGCTTTCACACCCCCCGCCCCCACTTCTCCAACTTCTTCCTTCTCCCCAAAGTGAAAGAAAAGTCCTGAAGTGTCCGCCCAACTTTTCCGAGGGAGGCGTGTGCCTGTGTTCCCTGCCGGGGTTGGGCAGGGGTCGGGGGAGGCTCGGAGCGCAGATCCGTGACAGCTGTACGGGAGAGACTGAGGTGCAGTAAGGATGCAAAATGGGAGAGAGGGATTGACACGCAAAAGTAAGGGGGATTTGGGCCGCCTTTCTGCCGGGTGAGTCCCCGCTCAACCCTACCCGACCCCCTTGGCCTGCACACGCTGCCCTTGGGGGGCTGCAAGCCCTTCCTGGGTAGCTCCCCACACCACAGAGAGTCCCTCTGCCGGAAACTGGCCTCCCTGTTGGCGTGGGAAAATATTCGCTCCCATCTTCCTGGTTCTGTTGCCTTCAAAATTTTGCCCCTACCCATGGGAAATTAAAACGAAAACACTAGTGTGATGTTTGGAGATCACCCAGCACACGGTAGGTTATCGATGAAAGTTAACTGCTTTCAGGAAAAAAACTAAAAATACGACGCGTGATAAAGCCTCTAGGGATAGTGAATATGAGCCCGTAAAAATGGGGGACACAACAGCGGATGTGAAGGAGAAGCGCTAATTTTCGTCGGCTAAGGAATACTTCTGTGTTAGACCTAAGAAGCCATTCATTAATTCTGGGCCTATTGTTGAAGGCTTTATTAAACCCTATTATAAATGCATAGACTGTGCACAAGATGATTAATGCTTATTAGCTGATTACTTTCTGGGGGAGAAGTCCCGCCTGCCTGCAGTTAACTCCTCTGAATCCTCTTAATGATTTCCATTATGTAGTGGAGCTTTCCTTGCTATAATTTTGGGAAAGAACATTAACCACTTTGTGCATTTGTCATTTTCCAGTGGCTGTATTTTAGTAACTTTTAGTGATTCTTTGTGTGGGTTATAAAGGGCCGAGCAAGACTCGTGTGGTTATTACTGTCCAACACAGATGCCACCTGTGTGAGGTCAGCTCTGGTTCCTTTCAAGGTTTCCTTATGGATTTTAAGGAACATAGACAGCTGTGTGCACTTGTTAGTACATCCTAGTGATAGAACTGGGAGAGGTTTCGTTTTGTTTTTTGTTTAATAGAGGTTTTAAAATAATAATGTGGTAAAGCAAATGGCTTAGCAAAAAGAAGTCTTCGGTAGTAAGGCACGTTCAGGACTGATTTTATATTTAATCTGATTTTCAGTCTAGGGGATCTTAGTGCTAATGGAGTCACTACCAGATCTGGCTATAGAATGTTCCTTTCCTTTCCTTCCGTCCACTCCTCTTTCCTCTTTCTTTTCCTTCCTTTTGAAGCAAGGAGAAGTGGAAAACATACGAATTTAGATGCCCACAGATTTCAGTTCTTTTAATTGCTAATTGTATAACCTTAAATGAATTCTTAAGTTTTCTGAACCTCTGTTGAGGGCAGAAGATACTATCCATCTCTTTGGATTGTTGAAGGAATTAAATCAGAGAACATATGAATATTCTTTATACATAGTCAGTGTTTGAATGTTGGTTTCTTACTTTCTTTATTAGACTGATATCTAAAAATACTATTATTGCCAGTATCTGGTATATTTTTAATATTTTATTGCTTTACGAATTAAAATTGCAATTTAGTTTTTATTAAGCAACATTCTCAGAATGCAGGTAATTCTTATAACTCTAGAGAGATTTTTACGAGTTACCTTTGCTCTTCAGCGTCGGTCACTGAAAAAGAAACCGATGCACTCATGAATGCAGAGGAACTTGCTTTTTAGGTACCAGAACAAGTTGTTTTTTAAAATTTTTTATAAATCAAGTAAATAGAGACAGAGCCTTGTTATGTTGCCCAGGCTGATCTAAAACTCCTGGCCTCAAGTAATCCTCCTGCCTTGGCCTCCGAAAGTGCTGGGAAGTGCTGGGATTAGAGGCGTGAGCCACTGTGCTTGGCCCTAGAACAATTTATGTCCCAAATCTCTCTAAAAAAGAGATGCCTTTTAAATTGCTTAAGCACTTAATTTTAGAGTTTGTTTCTATACTTGCTTCTAGTTTAGTCTCCTGGAAAGTTTTTCTTTGTGGTGTCTTCAGGTATCTTGTGAGTTTTCAGGTCTGTTGACATTTAGTTAGATTAACTGTATTCATGCCTGTAGGCTTTTTCTTACTTATTAAGTAAAAATTAATTTGCTATCAGAAGTTAACATAAAAAGAAGATAGGTTATCTTTTCATTTCGTTAACCAACTTACTCCTGAATCCCCATTCCTGTGCTCAGCTAAAAGTAATACCTAGTCTAAGATCTTTTGAGGTCCTCTGTCACTGAAGACCTGGTATTGTGGAGGAAGATTCTGAAAGCATATATATGTGCATGTATGTATATAGATATGTGCATGTATATATACGTGTGTATGTGTACATATCAGTCTTGTTTCTCATTTTCTTTTCTTTTCTGTCTTTTTTTTTTTTTTTTTTTTTGAGACAGAATCTTGCTCTGTCACCCAGACTGGAGTGCAGTGGCGTGATCTCACTGCAACCTCCTCTTCGCTGGTTCAAGCAATTCTCGTGTCTCAGCCTCCCGAGTAACTGGGATCACAGGCGTGTGCCACCATGCCCAGCTAATTTTTGTATTTTTAGTAGAGACGGGTTTCACCATGTTGGCCAGGCTGGTCTCAAACTCCTGGCCTCAAGCAATTCACCAAAGTGGCCTCCCAAAGTGCTGGGATTATAGGCATGAGCCACTGCACCATGCCTCATTTTCTTAAAAAACAGATAACTTTTATCATCTGAATCTTAAGGCCATATTAGTACTTTCCCTGATACTTATAAATGCATTGCACTTTTAAATAAATTGCTGCCCAACCCTTCCACAATGAGAAATACGTTTCATAACTGGTCCCTGCAAGCAGTCCAGAGGCAGCAGTGAAACAGAGGTTGCCAGGCTTGGAGGCCTTTGACCTGGATTGAAACGCAGGCCTCATAGCTTCCTAGGTGCATAACCTAGGGCAAGTTACTTTGCCTCTCTAGGCTTCAGTTTCCTAATCTGTAAATGGGATAATAATAGTACCGCCTCACAAGGCTGTGATGAGTTCCAAATGAGATAGCTTAGGTAGAGGACTTAGCACACAGCTCAGTAAAAGGTAGTCATTAATACATTGTTGTGTTGTTGCTATGACTTTGTAAATATCACTCACCCAGTCATTGCCTTTCTCCTGGGCTATGTAGGAAACAGGAATCATTCTACAAGTTAGTATTTACTTTGCAAACATCAGTGCCCATTTGCACCAGGCACTGGAAAGACAGAGTTCCCCAGAGCAGGGGCAAGGTTCTAATCTCCGATCTACACTATTGTTCTTAAGCCCAGGTGGCTCAGAGGACCAGAGTGCTCGTTTGCCTCTTAACCTTGCAGGAGAACTTGTGAGGGGGCCTGGTTGCTGTCTCACCTGGGTGCTACCTCCTCCCACACGGTAGAAGCCCGTGGAATGCTCCTGAGCCCCCTTTACCCCTCACTTCAGTTGTCTCTTCTCTCCCTCATCCTCCACGCTCCTGTTTTCCTATTTTTAATTTTTGTTTATTTATTTACTTTAGACAGGGTCTTGCTCTGTCATCCAGGCTGGAGGGGAGAGGCATGAACATGGCTCACTGCAGCCTTGACCTCTTGGGTTCAAGTGATTCTCCCACCTCAGCCTCTCAAGTGGCTGGGACCGCAGGTGTGTGCCACAGTGTGCAGCTATTTTTTTTTTTTTGTAGAGGCAGGGTCTCACCATGTTGCCCAGGCTTCTCTTGAACTCTTAGGCTCAAGCAGTTCTCCCGCCCTGGGCCTCCCAGTATGCTGGGATTACAGGTGTGAACCACCATGCCTGACCCACACTCCTGTTTTTTTTTGTTTTGTTTTTTAATTACTATTCTGTTTAAAACTTGACAGTTTCTGAACCTTGTGGCTTCTTGAAAGGTTCATTGCTCTCTGTGGTTTTCTTAGTTGTGGATCCTGAGTAGGCATTGCTAATGACAGAGAACCTTGGTATACCTCTCTGCTTCATGAAAGTCTATGGGGTTCACAGAGGGCCTGAGTTGGGTTTCTTCTTTGGTGAGAAAGCAGATCATTGGCCTGGCGCAGTGACTCACCCCTGTAATCCCAACACTTTGGAAGGCTGAGGTGGGCGGATCATGAGGTCAGGAGTTCGAGACCAGCCTGGCCAACATAGTGAAACCTCGTCTCTATTAAAAATACAAAAATTAGCTGGGTGTGGTGGCATGTGCCTGTAGTCCCAGCTACTTGGGAGGCTGAGGCAGGAGAATTACTTGAGCCTAGGAGGCAGAGGTTGTAGTGAACTGAGACCTTGCCATTGTATTCCAGCCTGGGCGACAGAGCGAGACTCCATCTCAAAAAAAAAAAAAAAAAAGGAAGGAAGGAAGGCAAGCAAGCAAGCAGATCGGGTGTTTGCTCTCTTTCTGCTTGGGACCTTGTCCCTCTTTGCATGGAGGGATGGTTTCCTTAGGTCCCGGGGGACAGCCCAGGCCACTTCGGCTGGGAGGATCTGTGTTCTTTATCAGTCTTTCAATCTAGTATATTTGCATTTAATAGGTGACAAATGGGCCTGGAAGCTGTGGTGGGGATGGAGTGGGAAACCAGCTGTCAGTCTGACATTGACTCCTGGAGGGGAGGGTCACCTGTGTTCCTGGGCAGCCTTCCAGTGGCGAAGGCCACCATCCCCCCAGCGTGACTGAGAAGCCTGGCACTTCTGCACTGAGTACTGTGGAGCCTGACCTTTGGCTAGTAGCTTGGTCTTTGTTGACAGGGCTGTCGTTTATGGCTTTGTTACTTTGCTGCCGAGTGTCTTTCGTTCCACCGGAGTTGCGGTTTGTTTGATTTAGTGTACATAGTGTTTGAAAACAGTTTTCTAACCTTTATTAAAATTGAGTTGCACTAGAAAATCCTCTTTGGAAACCCTCAGGCACCAAATACTGTCCTTCACTTAGTATCAGAATGTCTCTTCTTGCTGTTTAGGGAAGCTTCCATGGATTGGATGCACTATTTATTTTATAGAGTGTGGTGTGATTTGTGTACAAATCCTTATTTTCTCTTCCTGGAACTTAGTGATTTACTGACATGATCCTCTGAGATTTCTGTGCATGATCTGTAAATCCAGGAGGAACACTTAACATTTTCTATAAGAACATGGCTCACACCGGTAATCCCAGCACTTTGAGAGGACAAAGCGAGCAGATCATGAGGTCAAGAGATCGAGACCATCCTGGCCAACATGGTGAAACCCTGTCTCTACTAAAAATACAAAAATTAGCTGGGCGTGGTGGCGCACGCCTGTAGTCCCAGCTACTCCAGAGGCTGAGGCAGGAGAATCGCTTGAATCCGGGAGGCAGAGGTTGCAGTGAGCTGAGATTGCACCACTGCATTCCAACCTGGCGACTGAGTGAGACTCTGTCTCAAAAACAAACAAACAAACAAAAACAACAACAACAACATAGGTAACCCTTTGACTTGGGTGGTTTAAATATTCACTCACTGGGGAGATGGGTAGGTTTTGTACATTTCATGCTGGGAAATAATGCTCCTATCTTTATATTGAAAAATTAAAGTGTGAGTCCTCTAAGTCAGGCACTAGTAGCTGCCGTATCAACTTCCAGATGCTGTAACAACCTCCAGTTTTTTTTGTTGTTGTTGTTTGTTTGTTTGTTTTTAATTTAGAGGCAGGGTCTCAAGATACTACTCAGGCTGGTCTCGAACTCCTAAGCTCAAGTGATTCTCTCACCTTAGTCTCCCGAGTAGTTGGGAATACAGGCATGTGCCACTGCACCCAGCAACCTCCAGAACTTTTGTTACAATAAGGACTCTTAGGTGTGTGAAGTTCATCAGACTACAAAGATTGTAAGAATGAAAAGAAAATCTGTGCCCTGATTTGTACCAGTACAACTTTGAGAGGAGGAGAGGTTCCTCGTGATCTTGTCTTCTTAGTGTAGAAGTATATTTCATGAGGATTTTTTTTTTTTTTTTTTTTTTGAGATGGGATCTCACTCTGTCCTCCAGGCTGGAATGCAGTGGTGCGATCTCGGCTCTCTGCAACCTCTGCCTCCTGGGTTCAAGTGATTCTCCTGCCTCAGCCTCCCGAGTAGCTGGGATTACAGGCATGGCCACCAGACTGGGCTAATTTTTGTATTTTTAGCAGAGATAGGGTTTCACCTTGTTGGCCAGGCTGATCTTGAACTCCTGACCTCAAGTGATCTGCCCACCTTGGCCTCCCAAAGTGTTGGGATTACAGGTGTGAGCTACTGCGCCTGATCTTTTTTTTTTTAATGTAAAATATGCATAACATAACATTTATCATTTTGATCCTTTTTAAGTGCACAATTCGGTGGCATTGGGTACATTCACACTGTTGTACAACCATCACCACCATCCACCTTCAGAACTTTTCATCATCTCAAATAGAAACACTGTCCACGAAAGAGTAACTACCCCTTTCTTCCTATTTCCTGGTCCCTATAACCTCTATTCTGCTTGCTCCATGAATTTGACTATTCTACAGTACCTCAGGTTAAGTAGAATCACACAATATTTGCCCTTTTATGACTAGCTTATTTCACTAGTGGAATGTCCTTAAGGTTCATCTATGTTGTAGCATGAGTCAGAATTTCCTTCCTTTTTAGGGCTGAATAATATTCCATTGTATGCACATACCACATTTTGTTTACTCATTCATCTGTGATGGATATTTGGGTAGTTTTCACTATTGTAATTTTTTCAATTAAAAAAATTTTTTTAGGACAAGCTCTTACTCTGTTGCCCAGGCTGGAGTGCAGTGCTGTGATCATAGCTTACTGCAGCTTTGAACTCCTGGGCTCAAGCCATCCTCCCGCCTCAGCCTCTCAAATGTCTGGGACTACAGGCACTCACCACCACAGCCAGCTAATTAAAAAAAAAAAAAAAAAGGGGGTGTGTGTGTGTGTGTGTGTAGAGATGGGGGTCTTGATATGTTGCCCCAGGCTGAACTCCAGGGCTCAAGCTATCCTCCTGCCTTTGCCTCCTAGTATTGATATGATAGGTGTGAGTCACCACACCTGGCCCACCTCTGGCTATTGTGACTAATGCTGCCATGGACTTGGGCATACACGTATCTGTTTGTTCATGTCAGTTTTTGAGCCCCCCTTACTCAGTATGGTAAAATGTATCCTTCATAAATGAGATGGGCAGGGCCACATATTATAGTATTTATTATCATACTTTCCTCCAGAGTAGCATGGAAATAAGAATGCAGGGATTGTGGGAGCAGGGTGGTGTTGAAGACACCTGAAGGCAGCATGTGCGTCTCCTTTTCACCTGCAGCTGCTCTCACTGAGCTGGCGGTCATATGCCATTCTTTCTTTCTTTTCTTTTTTTTTTTTTTTTTTTTGAGACGGAGTTTCACTCTGTCACACAGGCGGAGTGCAATGGCGCAATCTCAGCTCACTGCAACCTCTGCCTCCCAGGTTCAAGTGATTCTCCTGCCTCAGCCTCCCAAGTAGCTGGGATTACAGGCACGCACCACATGCCTGTCATATGCCATTCTATCATCCAACTGGCCTGTGCTATGGGTGACTCTTTCCTCTGTCAGGGTGGGTGTAAAAGCCCCAGGGTTGTAGCCCCACCATCTGGCCATCTCTGCTAACCACAGCCACCTTCCAGAGATGACATTCCATAGAATTGACTTTTTTTTTTTTTTAATTTTAATAATGTCGAGTTGTTTTTCCCCTTAGGGTAGAATCCATGGCAAGGCAAAAGGTCAGTTACAGACTATAGCATGGCAGAGTTATCCAATGTTCCACCTCTATAACAATGTGCTTCTAGGTGTCCTGGTATAAAAGCCAGACGCCTTTATGTAATAATTAGATGTCAATCTGTTAAAGACACCTTAACCTGTAGTTTCTAGAGAACAATAGACTCTCATATGAGTTTATACTCATACTGTGCCCTGAAAATTAGTCAAATAAAGATTTGCGTGTTTAAAAAGCAGGTTTTTAAAGTCAAACAAAACACACAAAAACTCATCAAAGCTTGAAGCCAACCAAAAATACTATCCCTAGGTGTCCACCCACTTTCCTGTTTAATGCCAACTCGCTGCAGAGGCCCTAGGGTAAGAGTGCTTGGCTTATCTAGCTGTTCCTCCGATGAGTGAGTGGGGAAGGGAAGGAGAAGAAGGAGGTAAGGGCAGAGAGGAAGGGGAGCCAGGTCTTGCAGAGCTTGCCAGGCTGTGTAAGGACTTTGGCTTTGATTTCTTGGAAGATGGTGGCTCAGTGCAGGGCATTGCTCCTTGGAGTGGCGTGATCTGTGTGAAGACCCGCCCGGGCAGAAGGCTCCCAATCCAGGAGTTCAAGCAGGAGACAAAGCCAGGCAAGTGAGGGTGGAAGCTTTTGCCAGGGGGGTAGTGTCCACCAGGATGGTGGCTGTGGAGCTGAAATGTCAGATTCTTGAGAAAGAGAAGAAAGGACACAGAGAGAAGGGGATCGGACACGTGCAACTTTTATTTTGATAGATCGAAGTGCCAACAGGACTTCCGGAGAGATTGGATGTGGGGTGTGAGAGAGAGAGGAGCCAAAGATAACCTTCTCGGCAGAACCTGGGTTGCAAAAGGAAGTCTGAGTTTCAAATGCTGGAAATTCGCTGGGCTGTGTTCAGATCACTTGCAACTAGGTTATAAAGAGGCTCCTCAGAAACATACATATAAGGCTTTGGTTCAGAGAACTTTGTGTTTACCGTCAGCCTGTCTTCCTAGTTTGGAGGAAAGGGCATTGTTAGAAAAGAGAGACGGTTTTCGGGAAGCAGAGGACTTGACTTCATTGACAAGAGGGTGGCCTGTAACCCACAGGCTGTCCTGTCAGGGCGGCTGTCACAGGTATTGCCACTCACAAGCCCCTAGTCCCCTTCCCTATCCTGTTTGTCTTTTGCCTAATTGGGAGGTTAAGCTCTTTCCAGCCACTCCCCATCTCCATACACATGGATTTTTTGTTTTAAACAACTATATTGAGATCTAATTCATGTACCATACAATTCAGCCTTTTAAAATATACAATTCAGTGGTTCTTAGTATATTTACAGAGCTGTGCACCCATTGTGTGCACACAATCTGTGTTAGAACCTTTTCATCACCCCCTAAGAGAAATCGTGTACCTTTGAGCTGTGCCTCGTTTATCTCCTTGTCCCCGCAGCCCCTGGCAGCCTCTCATCTACCTTCTGCTTCTACGGGTTTGCCAATTCTGGACTTTTTATATAAATGGAATCGTATGATATGTGGTCTTTTGTGATCATCTTTTTACACTTAGCATAATGTTTTTAGTGTATATTATGGTCGGGTACGGTGGCTCACACCTCTAATCCCAGCACTTTGGGAGGCTGAGGTGGGCAGATCGCATGAGCTCAGGAGTTCGAGACCAGCCTGGGCAACATAGTGAGACCTTGTCTCAATTTTTTTAAATTGTAAAAAAAAAAAAAATAATAATAATAATAAAATCATCCATATTGTATTGTTTGTCAATACTTAATTTCTTTATATTGTCAAACACACTAGCTACTTTTGCACATGAGACATTCTTGAAAAAATGCACAGGCAATAGAAATGTATGCTAGTTGCACATAGACTGACATGTTATAAAAGGAATGTTTTGTGCCCAGAGAGCTACAAATATGTGTGTGTGGATGTAAGTGTGCATTTGCTCACCCTCACAATTGATTACAGAGTGCACAGTGACTCTAAAGACAAGGGGCCTTCTGGTGGCCTAGTGATTTTCTTTCATTCAGTGATTCAACAATTACTTATTAAATACCCACTACATTGCCAGGTAGTGCCAGTAAATACAGTCAGGAACAAAGCAGACGTGCCCTTCCCCTCAGGGAGCTTACAGGGTTGTTGAGAGTTCGATGAGAGATAGAGACTAAACAAAATACTGAACAAAAGAGACATGAAACAATTTGATATTAGAATTATAATCTGTGATAAGGGCCTTAAAGAAAAATAAGATATTTCTAAGAGAATAATGAGGACCTACTTTAAAATGGCCTAGGAGGAACCCAGGCATCCACTGACAAATGAATGAATAAACAGAATTGATGTATCCATGTGATTAGGATATCTCTCAGCCTTAAAAATGAAGGAAATTTTTGCTGAGCACGGAGGCTGATGCCTGTAATCCCAGTGTTTTGGGAGGCCAAGTCTGGGGGACAACTTGAGACCAGAAGTTTGAGACCTAGCTTAGCCAACATGGTGAACCCCTGTCTCTACTAAAAATACAAAAATTAGCCAGGTGTAGTGGTGGACACCTGTAATCCCAGCTACTCGGGAGGCTATGACACAAGAATCACTTGAACCCAGGAGTGGAGGTTACGGTGAGCCAAACTCGTACCACCGCACTCCACCAGGGACAGCAGAGTGAAACTCGGCCTCAAAAAAAAAAAAAAAGAAAAGAAAAAGAAAAAAGGAAGGAAATTTTAATACATGCTACATGGATGAACTTTGAAGACATTATGCTAAATGAAATAAGTGAGACACAAAAGGACAAACAAATATTTTGCAATTCCACTTATATGAAGTGCCCAGAATTGTCAAGTTCATAGAGACAGAAAATTGAGCAGCGGTTGCCAGCGGCTGGGGCCAGGGGAGAATGGGGAGTTAGTGTTTAATGGACCCTGAGTTTCACTTTGGGAAGATGAAAAATTTCTAGGGATAGGTGGTGGTGGTAATTGCAGAATCATGTGGATGATGTGGATGCACTTAATATCACTTAGAAGGCATTAAAGGCCGGGCGTGGTGGCTCATGCCTGTAATCCCAGCACTTTGGGAGGCTGAGGTGGACAAATTGCCTAAGGTCAGGAGTTCAACACCAGCCTGGCCAACATGGTGAAACCCCATCTCTACTAAAAAATACAAAAATTAGCCAGGTGTGGTGGTGGTGCATGCCTGTAATCCCAGCTACTTGGGAGACTGAGGCAGGAGAATTGCTTGAACCCAGGAGGTGGAAGTTGCAGTGAGCAGAGATCGCACCACTGCACCTTAGCCTAGGCAACAGAGCAAGACTCTGTCTCAAAAAAATAAAATAAATAAAATAAAAGTAGTTAAAATGGTAAATTTTATGCTTTGTCTATTTTAGCATAATTTTAAAAATGGCCCAGGGAGTGGGGCCTCTTGAAGGAGGTTATACTTAAGTTGAGACCTAGAGGATAAGAAGGTACCAGTCAGGGGAAGAGTGGTCCAGTCAATGGGAACAGCATGTACAAAGGCCCTGGGGTGGGTGAGAGCTTAGTACTGTGCTCTAGGAATTGTGAGAGGCCAGAATACCGGGGGTGACAGCTCGGGCTGCCATTGTATGAGGGAGGCAGGCACCAAACTGCAGAGAACCTGATAGGAAGTCACTAACATATTTTTAAGCAGTGGAGTGATGTGATTTGATTCCTGGTTTTGGCTGATAATCCAGAGACTATGATATGGGGAATGGGTTGTTTGTGGGGGTGCGGGGCGGGGAGTGGGGCAGGAAATGAGGCCAGAAGCAAGGAGAGGAAATTTGGGAGGCTGCTGCACTGTCCATGAGAGATAGGGTGGGGGATTGGGCCCAATAATGGGAGTGGGGATGAGAAGTGGAAGGTAGGAGCTGCACTTCACAAGGGGAATCCTGGTCTTCGTGATGGGGTGGATTTGAAGATGTAGAAGAAGAGAATTGTCGACAATTCTCAGATTTCTAACATAAGTGACAAAAGGTGATGGTGTCACTGAGGCGAAGGAGTAGTTTTAGAAGATGAACGTAGCTTCGATCATGTTTAGTTTGAGTTGCTGGGACACCTGGGTGTGGTCGGAGGTCAAGCATTGGTGATTCAGAAGTCTGGGCTGGAGACACAATTTTGGGAATTGCAGCATAGGATTGAGTTTAAGGAGCTGCTTGTGGATGCTGGAAACGCTTCAGAAGCCAGTGCTTCCTATTGTTGGTATCAGCCTTTTAGTTTGGACCAATTTTTGTAAAGTAATCAACTATGTTTTGGCCTCAAAGTATGTACATGTGAGAAAAAAAAAAAAAGCATTTGTGCAAAGTCACAAGCCCTGCTTTATGGACAAAGATGACAGGGTGGAGGGCTGATGCAGGGCTGCCTAGTGGACAAGACCACCATACATGGCTCAAAACGTTCTCATATGTGAGAAAGGGGCACTTTGTATGGTATAGGAACTTGCTAAAGCCAGGGAATTTCTTCTGGAAAACCAACTTTTAAAATTGGCTGGTGTGGCCTGACTTAAAAACCAAATCACTCTTTTCACGTGTGTAGGGTGGTATAACAAAGTAGTGCTGCTTTTGTGCTTAATGTACTGTATTTCCACATGTTGTATCGACCCACTTAGGCCCATGGTGTATTAATTTCCTGGTCTCTTTTTGCAAGCAAAGGAATTATAACTTGCCTGAAGTCTCAGAACTAGTAATTGACAAAACCAGAAATTGCAGTCGTGTTTCCAGACTCACAAGGCGAAGGTTCTCTCCAAGAACTCACAGGGGAAGGTTGGAAAATCGATCCAAATGACTCAGAGATAGGGTTGCCAAATTTAACAAATAAAAATACAGGACACAGTTCAGTTTGAATCTCAGACAAACGGTCAGTAATTTTTTTTAGTATAACTATGTCCTATGCAATGTTTGAGGCTGACTTATACTGAAAATGATGTGTTCTTTATGTTAATGTCCAACATAACTCTGTGTCCTATACTTCATCTGGTAACCCACCCAGAAATGAACTCTTGGAACACAAAATCATTTGTAATTTGTGGACTTCCTGTATATTCAAGCTCCTTATAGAAACTCCTGGATCTGCCAAGCATTTTGTTGCATTTGGGGGTGGGAGTGGGAGGAGGACTGATTTTCCTATTCTCCTTAACGGGCTGTGTTGTGATATTTTTTCCATCTTCAATAACTATGATTTGTAATAAACAGCAGCCCAGTTTTGGGAAACAAGCCCAGGAGATGTCAGCTCTGGTGAGTCACTGAATGGCTGGCTGACCTCAGCTAATAATAGCAATTCTTTACATTTTTAAAGCACTTCATAGTTTTAAAATCTCCTCATTTGGGAGTTGGCAGGACAGAAATTATCCCCATGGAACAGATGAGAAACACAAGGGAAGCAGGGTTTGGGGGAGTGGGTGGTGCCAGAAACTGGGTTAGGTACTCTTTTCCTAACTTCTAGTTCAGTGATGAGCAGTTAATTTTCTTTTCTTTTTTCTCCTTCCTTCCTTCCTTCCTTCCTTCCTTCCTTCCTTCCTTCCTTCCTTCCTTCCTTCCTTCCTTCCTTTCTTCTTTTCTCTGTCTGTCTGTCTCTCTCTCTCTCTCTCTTTCTCTCTCCCCCCCCCTTTTTCTTTCTTTTTAAGATAGCGTCTCACTCTGTCACCCAGGTTGGAGTGCAGTGGAGCAATCTTGGCTCACTACGACCTCTGCCTCCCGGGTTCAAGCGATTCTCATGCCCCAGCCTCCCAAGTAGCTGGGATTACAGATGTGCACCACCACACCTGGCTAATTGTTTGTATTTTTAGTAGAGATGGGGTTTCACCTATTGGCCAAGCTGATCTCGAACTCCTGGCCTCATGTGATCCTCCCGCCTTGGCCTCCCAAAATGTTGAGAGCCGCCACGCACGGCCGGTTAATTTTCTAAGATCCAATTTTTTTTGTGCTTCAAATGATGGACCTGATGTTTTATAGGATACCCTCTCATTGTAATTCCATGCCTCTCTGTGACCTCATTTATCATAAGCTTCCAATTTTAAGATTTACAGGTTGTAAATAATTTCAAGCATTGTAGGTCCAGATGACAATAAAATATATGTGTCTCTGGTAGCAGGGATATATAATAGGTTTTATTTTGTTCATTCCCTACTCACTTTGTCTTGTTTTAGAGATGGATCTCACTCTGTCGCCCAGGCTGGAGTGCAGTGTCTAATTATGGCTCACTGCAGCCTCAGACTCCTAGGCTCCAGGGATCCTCCCGCCTCTGCCTCCCAAGTATCTGGGACTAATATTCACTTTTATCCAGTACTGTTATGTCTACACAATGGATACTATATAGGTCCCTTTAGAAGATCTGCAAAATTTCAAATGAGGCTTATTTATTTCAAAGATATTTTTTCTCCATTTTGATAGATGTTAAACCTCCAGAAAAAATACTGACATTCAAAAAGTTACCTAACCCCTAAGGTTTGACAAACTTTAGAGCAATTTTAAAGGAATAGACTTTTTAAAAATTAAAAATCAGTAAATATCAGCAATCAATGGACTCTAAAAGCCAGCTTTGAAAAAGAAGCTCATGGCAAAGAAGCTAAAATTGCAAGAGGAAATGGTATAGCGGGGCCAACGCTCCCCACCCGCAGTGTTCTACATGGAGCGCCACCCACAGTGTTCTACATGGAGCGCCACCCGCAGTGTTCTAGATGGAGCGCCACCCGCAGTGTTCTAGATGGAGCTTCACCCACAGTGTTCTAGATGGAGCTCCACTGCAGTGTTGTACATGGAGCGCCACCCGCAGTGTTCTAGATGGAGCTCCACTGCAGTGTTCTAGATGGAGTGCCACCCGCAGTGTTCTAGATGGAGCGCCACCCGCAGTGTTCTAGATGGAGCTCCACCCACGGTTTTCTAGATGGAGCTCCACCCACGGTGTTCTACATGGAGCTCCACCCACAGTGTTCTACATGGAGCTCCACCCGCAGTGTTCTAGATGGAGCTCCACTGCAGTGTTCTAGATGGAGCTCCACTGCAGTGTTCTAGATGGAGCTGCACCCACAGTGTTCTAGATGGAGCTCCACCCACAGTGTTCTAGATGGAGCTCCACCCACAGTGTTCTAGATGGAGCTCCACTGCAGTGTTCTAGATGGAGCTCCACCCACAGTGTTCTAGATGGAGCTCCACCCACAGTGTTCTAGATGGAGCTGCACCCACAGTGTTCTAGATGGAGCTCCACTGCAGTGTTCTAGATGGAGCTCCACCCACAGTGTTCTAGATGGAGCTCCACCCACAGTGTTCTAGATGGAGCTCCACTGCAGTGTTCTAGATGGAGCTCTTAGGCCCACTTTTTATCAGATGAAGTTGTCGTCTTTTAGATTTTTTTGTGTGAGTCATAAGGAAATCAGTAAGCATAAAATGGCTTTAATTGCACTTGGCAGAGGACTAAGGGTATATAAAGATTGGTGACCATTGTGAGAACTAAAGTACATTTTATTTGCTTGTAAAATTTTGTTTACCATGATATCTTAGGCATTATACAATGATTTCCGGTCCAGAATACCCTTAGAATTTAATATGAATATTACAAAGTTTCTTGTCTTCAAAATTTTGTATTTGAATACTTATTTTAATATCGCTTAAATATATTTCTAATATAACATCCTGTCTGGCAGTCTTTGTAAACTCTCAAATTTGTCCAAGTTCTAAGTTGTTAGGGGTCATTTTTCTGTTCCAAGTTGATGCTATTCTCCATATCTGCTATATTTCAATATCCCTTACTAGGCATTTAAAAAGATAATAATATCTCTTTCAAGCAAATCTTAATTTTTAAAAACATCCTTTAACATTTTTTTGCGTTTCTAGTTTCCATGAACCAGTAGAAGAACACATTGTGTTATTGAAATAAAGGGGCTTCGCTGGGCACAGTGGCTCACACCTGTAATCCCAGCACTTTGGGAGGCCGAGGTGGGTGGATCACTTGAGGTCAGGAGTTTGAGACCAGCCTGGCCAACATGGTGAAACCCTGTCTCCAATAAAAATACAAAAATTAGCCAGGCGTGGTGGCACGTGCCTATAATTCCAGCTACTCAGGAGGCTGAGGCAGGAGAATCTCTTGAACCCGGGATTCAAGAGGTTGCAGTGAGCCGAGATTGCACCGCTGCATTCCAGCCTGGGCAACAGAGCAAGACTCCATCTCAAAAAAAAGAAAAAAAGAAATAAAGGGGCTTAGATTAGAAGATACCCAGCAACATTCTCAGCTTGAATGTCCTGTTTATGTTAAATTTAATGGATTCTCCCCTCCTCCGCCCTGGACCAATTGGTCTCCACTTAAAAGGTGATCCTGGGATTTTTGTTTAATTTCTTTGCTTGTTTCTCTGACTGTTACAGGCACATTTTTAGACTAGCTCTGAGCATCGTATAGTTGCATATATTCCAGGAGGTGCTACCTCCTCCTGGAAGATTTTCTGATTCCTTCGCTTTCCCACACCAAAGTGAGAGACCCCTCCTTTGTTCTGGTGGTTCCCTGTCCATTCTCATCCTAGCATGGGTGGTACCATCTCGGAGGTGGTAGCTGGCTTTTATCTCAGATGTGGCTTGATCAGTGGTGGTTGCCTAGACACTGGTTCTCAAAATATGGTCCTGGACCAACCATATCAGCACAACTGGGGGTTACACTCTAGACTCGCTGACTCAGAAGCTCTAGGGTTAAGACCCAGCAGTCAGTGTCCTAACAAAACTTCCCGGTGATTCTCGTGCCTACTCCAGATTGAGAATCCCTGGCTAAGAGGTGTTTGATGAGCAGGATTCTGAGGTCATGTCCAGCCACAGCAGGAAAAGGTGTGTTAGGATTCCTTAGTCCTGTCACCTTGAGCAGGTGAGAAGCAGGACAGATGTGGGCCCAGGGGTGTAGCATCCCTGAGTTATATTGTCATTGCTGGTCTACTTGTCTGTGTTTACATTAGTGGCCACCTCGGTGAGACTAGCACCTTGGCAAGACTCATGTTGTAGCTCAGCCCCCAGCGCAGTTCTTAAATTGTAGCAGCTGTTCTATAATTACATATTAAATAGTGAACTCAGAAACATGCCTTTCCACACTGAGAGGCACTAGCATTAGCTGCCATTATTAGACGCACGTTTTACGAGAGAGAAGGCCATTGAACAACATCGAACCAATAATTGTTGGCTATTTTTATAGTGACTCTACAATAAAAAGAATCCACCGTAGCCTAATTAAGTGAATTTTATGACTTTTACTCCTTCCTAAGTTGCCAGAGGAGAATAATCAAGTTCTTTCTTAGACTTCATAACTTAGTAAAATAGTCACAAACACAAATAGATACTTACAGCTGGGCACAGTGGTTCACGCCTGTAATCCCAACACTTTGGGAGGCTGAGGCCAGTGGATCACTTGAGGTCAGGAGTTTGAGACCAGACGGGCCAACATGGTGAAACACCATCTCTACTAAAAATACAAAAATTAGCTAGGCGTGGTGGCGTGTGCCTGAAATCCCAGCTACTCAGGAGGCTGAGGCAGGAGAATCAGTTGAACCCAGGAGGTGGAGCTTGCAGTGAGCCGAGATTGCACCACTGCACTCCAGCCTGGGCAACAGAGCAAGACTCCATCTCAAGAAACAAAACAAACAAACAACAACAACAACAAAAATAGATATTTAAAGATTTTTGCACTAACTTTTGGTACTTATTGCCATATTTTGGAAACGTAACAAAAATACCAGGAATTTTTTTAAGCATCTACTTGGGAAAAAATGGACTCTTGTGGCATTTTAGTTTGGGTTAGAGATATTTTTACAAATGGTACTTGGAAATAAACGCCATCCCATAACTCTGAGCTATGAAATATTTACATACAGGGGAGAAACCAGCTAACAGCTGTATCCACTCATTGTTCTATTTTGGGTTTATGTTGTTGTCAAAAGACAAAGGATAAAGAGTTTTCAAGATCTTGTGTATTTTGGGGTTAGTATAACTCCAATTGTTTCCCAATTCGATGAGGCAGCATCCACCTTAATACTAGGTCTGGTTTTTTTAAAGTCAATTTTAGGTGCTTGTCAACAAAGCCGGAACATGAGAAAGTTGAAATGATTTGTGAAGCTCTTATCCTGGCCTGCCTGTGAACTTTTTGAGACAGAAGACAGGCAGCAGTTTATTAAAGACTTTGTAAAAGTATACCTAACTTAGTCAACCAGATGTGACTTTTGCTCCCTGGGGAACATTTTAAGTTGCCACAATTCAGGATGCTACAACTGTCTAGTGGTCAAGGCAAGGGATACTTCTAAATATCCTACAATATGCAGGTCAGCCTCCACAACAAAGAAGTATCTTACCCAAAATGTCACTAGGGTTGAGGTTGAGGAATTCTACCCTAAACCATGGGTAGGAGTCCTCTTAAAACACTATGGTCCCACAGGACTTAGTCATAGGCACGTTTCATACTCTCCTGCATGCCCCTAAACACAGCACCTTGAGCACTGAACTCTGACATCAGTTGAGAAGATGATACCCCTCTAGCTGGTGCTTAAGCCTTCTGGCTTAAGCCTGGAATCGATCTCTGACCCCTTTCTCTTCCAGACTGCACCCCGCCTTCATTTCCAATCCATCTCCAAGGCCTGTTGCTTCTACCTCTGGAAGACCTTGACTCCACCCAATAACCTCTATCTCGGCTGCCATCCACGAGGTTCAAGCTGTCATCCTCCCTCTCCTGGACCATTCCAGTAGCCTTCTCACATGAGGGCTACGTTTCTACCCCGCCCCTTCCAAACCAGAGTACCCACTCAGATCCTGCCAACCCTTTCAGTAGCTCATGCTGTGGTTTTAACAACAGCCACCTTCTCTCCACAGCTCACCATGCCCAGCCTGCCCCGACCCTGGCTTCCCCCTGCAAATTCCATTCTTTTTCTACTTCAGTTTCTGAAGCATGACGAGTCCCTTCCTGTCCCAGGAACTTCAGATTTGCTGCTTTCTCGCTTGAAAAGCTCTTCCTCTGAATGGCTCCTTATCTTTTGCCTTTTGGCTAAAGTGTCATTTCTTCAGCGTAGTCTCTGCCCACCCCAGTTAAAGTTAAAGTAGGAGTCCCTCCTGAGTTATGCCCTCTGCTCCTCTTTCTTTCCTGAGTAGCAAGGATGTAGAGAACAGGGGGAGCCCAGAAATACTGTTGAAATGACAACAGCTCTGTCACCATGTGCCCTTCAATGTATGGTAGAGGAGACAGCTTTTGTGTTTTCTTCAATGCTTAATTTCCTTTTTTAGTTTTACTTTTATTATTTGTTTTAAGACGGGGTCTTGCTCTGCTACCCAGGCTGGAGTTCAGTGGCGCGATAGCTTACTGCAACCTCCGCCTCCCAGTTCAAGCAATTTTCCTGCCTCAGCCACCTGAGTAGCTGGGATTACAGGCGCACGCCACCATGCCTGGCTAATTTTTGTATTTTTAGTAGAGATGGTGTTTCACCATGTTGGCCAGGCTGATCTTGAACTCCTGACCTCAAGTGATCCACCTGCCTTGGCCTCCCAAATTGCTGGGATTGCAGGCATAAGCCACCGTGCCTGGCCCTCAGTTTCCTTTTATATTGTCTCTTCTTGTGAATATCAGGAGTCTTGCTTCACTTAAGGCAGCATCTACCAGGCATATTTGATATTTTTAAAGTTCTTATTCCCCGCAGTCTTTCTGTATTATTAAAGGAAATAAATACATAAAAAAGACTTGTTTGTTAAACCATATGTGTCCACCCTGTTGTGTGCCTGTCATCAGTTTCAGAGGACCACAGTAAGCATGTTAGCACTTTTGTTAAACATAAAGATACGTAAATATTATCTTATCCATGCCTGCGTTCCATCAGATGCCCTCTTTCCCCTGTAATCTTTACAGTTTCTGTTTTATAGTCTCTCTGTAGAGCATTCTTAACCTGGACAGTGTGTTCTCTGTCACCTATCATACTTCTAGGAATGTCCCTGCCTCCCATCAGCCAGTGCATCTTTAGAAAAGACAAACTAGGCTGGGCACGGTGGCTCACGCCTGTAATCCCAGCACTTTGGGAGGCTAAGCTGGCAGGTCACCTGAGCTCAGGAGTTTGAGACCAGCCAGGCCAACATGGTGAAACCCCGTCTCTACTAAATATAAAAAAATTAGCTGGGCATGGTGGTGGGCGCCTCTAATCCCAGCTACTTGGGAGGTTGAGCCACGAGAATTGCTTGAACCCAGGAGGCGAGTTTGCAGTGAGCCAAGATTGTGCCATTGCACTTTAGCCTGGGCAACAAGAGTGAGACTCTGTCTCAAAAAAAAAAAAAGACAAACTAGAATTAATCTGAGCCAGGTATCATTTAGACAGTAAATCTGTTTTCCTAAAAGAATCATATTATAGTCAAGGTTCAAACAAATAGATTTCACATTATCTGGAGCCTTTCTAAAAATGCATAAACCAGAGGTGACTGAAGAATTTTCTGTCTGTGTGTATGTGCGCCATTCATTCTTGACTTTTTGATAAATGAGATTCTCAAGTTCACCTGGGAAGCATCAAAAACATTGATGCCTGAGTTCTCCTTGCCAGAGAGTCTTATTAGCCAATCTGGGATAAACCTGGCTGATTCTCTCATGCATAGTCAAGACAGAGAACAGCTTGGAAAGTAGACACCCTATAAAGAGTAGACTCTTAATAGGATGCCTACACGCATACAAAATTTACTTGGGTTTATGGAAATGTCTAGATATAAACCTGTGGGGAAAATGATGGAAATAAATGAATAGTGTAACTTAAGGATGCTGGATTGGCGTCTGCAATGCAGCAGCTGTGGGTGGCCTTGATTAGTTTTACTTAATTTCATAGCTCATATATGTGTAGTTATTTGCTACTGGCAAACCATTGCTTCATCTTATTTTTGCAAATTCTGTAGACAGCAGGTTATCTTTGCATCTTCTGCCCTTTCTGCTCCATTCTCCAATTAAATGGATTTCACTGCAGCAGCTTTCTGGCCTATGGCAGAGGCCTCCCATGTGCTTCTCAGGCTGGGTTAGGTATGGTTTTGCTAAGCCTCCACTGCAACCTGAGCATATTGTCTTCTCCTGGCATTTACTGTATTTTAAATATTATTATTACTGTTTTTTAGAGATGGGTTCTCACTCTGTTGCCCAGGTTGGAGTACAGTGGCTTGATTATACACAGCTCCCTGCAGCTTTCAATTTCTGGGCTCAGACCATCCTCCAGCTTCAGCCTCCTGAGTGGCTAGGACTACAGATGTGTGCCACCATGCTTGGCTAATTAAAAAAGAAAAAATATTGTACAGACAGGGGGGTCTCCTTATGTTGTTCAGGCTGGTCTCAAACTCCTGGCATCAACATCAAGTTATCCTCCCATCTTGGCCTCCTAAAGTGCTGGAGTTACTGGTGCGAGCCACTGCACCTGCCTATGTTTCCCATATTGAACTGTAACAGTTTGTGTTAGGATTTAAGTTATAGTGAGAGATCACCATATCTTCTTCATCCCTAGAGTCCACAACCTAGTAGGCATTCAATAACTGATTAATTAATGAATATATTAATTTCCACTTTACAGATGGAGACACTGAGGCACAGGGAGACTAAATACAAGTTCAGCACTCTCACCTCCCCTAATCTTTCTGAGCTCTGGATTCCTCTTGTAAAAATAAAGAATTTTGGAGATTTTTTTCTAATAACCTATATAGCTCAAAAACAGGTGGTTCTGTTTTATAATTTTAACAACTCTGCAGTGTTGCCAAAACTCAACAAAGCGCTCTCCAGATGGAGTGAAATAGTCTCAAGAATAAAGATAATGATCAAAGTAACTCACCTACTGGCAAGAATGGAATTCACATTACACTTCAACCTAGATCAGGAACTCAGTCCCAACTTCTGAGGATTAAAAATCACCTCGGGAGACTTTAAAAAAGTAGAAGTTCCTGTGTTTTATCCCTTCCCTTTCTGGAGTTTCCCAAGTGATTTTGAAGAAGGCCAATCAGCATTTAAGCTTCCTTTTTTGGTGTTCTTGGAGATTACTCATATCTGACCAGCAGTGGTTATGTGAACGGTCTTCATGTCTGATTTTAACATTTTAAACAGTGGACTGACCCAAACACAACTCTGTTTGAGCAGCTGGCCACTGACCAGGCCACATATATCATACATACCTTGCTGAGACAAGGAAATTGTCTTCTGTCGAAATTCTGACGGAACCAGAGACGTGGCTGTCGAGGCTGGACTCTTGACCAGTTAGAAATCATTTTCCTAATCAGTTATGTCAGGAGGAGGGGTGGGCATGCTGGAAAAACAAAAGAGAGAAAGGTGAAACCACAGCTTGCTTCTACTGGGGTGAAACTGTCCACAGAAAAAATAAAGGTTTTTTACATATCGTGTACAATATCACCTCCATCAGGCAACCTCTTGGTTGAAGCCAATTAAGAGATTTTGAAGGTTGCAAAATGTAAGGATTGAACAAGTGTATTTCTTAGAGTTTAAATGAAATCCCTCCAGCGTTTAGAAGTGGCAAACTATATGGACTCCTGATTGCTAAGTAATTATGACTTCCTTTCCCTCCATCTTTCGAGAAGCTTGTTTTCATTTCCGGTTCGCCCACTCTCCACACCCCCACACCTGCCTGCCTGAATTGGAAGCCAGCCCACCATAGTTTTAATTGTGAAATTCCCGAAGCTGTTAATATATGTAAACATACAACAGGATGTTTCCCACAGCTGTGCATAGTGACTTGGGAGACAGGCCAGAAGACCTCTGTTTTCAAACTGGGTGAATTCTATAAAGTCTTCAGTTAGGTTTAGAGTAATTATACATTTATGCATTTTTATTTTAAAAGGACTTTAAACAAATTTCACAAGTTGGATATGTTTGAATCCTTTCAAGGGTTTACTCAAGTAAGCAAAAGATTAAAAACGAATGTTTACCTTTTTCTAACTTCAGATTTTAAACATTTCTCTACATTTATTGACATCTTCCAAAACAATTTTACATAGATAGACAAATTTGTGAAATTTGAGATTCATAATAAATCTGTTATGAGAATTAGAAACATGGGCTTCAAGGCCAGTTGGTTTATTCACCATCTAAGCTCTAGCATTTATTTATATGCTGTGGTGATTTATGACAGGTTTAGCCAAAAGAGACTGTTTAATATTATAAGTGATAATTTACCTATGTTATTTTTTTCTTTTTTTTTTTGTTTTTTTTTTGAGATGGAGTTTTGCTCTTATTGCCCAGGCTGAAGTGCAGTGGGCAATCTCGGCTCACTGCAACCTCTGCCTTCGGGTTTTCAAGCACTTCTCCTGCCTCAGCCTCCCAAGTCCCTGCGATTACAGGCGTCCGCCACCACACCCAGCTAATTTTTTTGTATTTTTGGTACAGACAGGGTTTCACCGTGTTGGTCAGGCTGATCTCGAACTGCTGACCTCATGATCCACCCCCTCGGCCTCCCAAAGTGCTGGGATTACAGGCGTGAGCCTCTGTGCCCTGCCCTATATTTTCTTTCATTACAAAAGTTAAGAATGGATAATTATACCAAAAATAAAGTAGAAATACCATGTTCGGTGTTGCTAACATTAAAAAGTGAACATTAGGCTATACCTGACACCAACTTTGGATTTCAAAGGTTAATTTTACATTTGATTTTTGCCCCTTCTGGAGCCTTTCAGCTCTGTCTGTGAGTGCTCCTAATTATCTGCCTCTCTCGATGCTGGTTTGAGTGAAGTCATTTCTCTCTGCTGCTAGACTTCTTTTTTTTTTTTTTTTTTTTCTGAGACAGGGTGTCGCTCTGTCACCCAGCTGGAGTGCAGTGGTGCAGTAACGGTTCACTGTAACCTCGACCTCCCAGGCTCAAGCGATCCTCTCACTTCTGCCTCCAGAGCAGCTGGGACCACAAGCACATGCCTAGCTAATTTTTGTATTTTTTGTAGAGATGGGGTTTTGCTATGTTGCCTGGGCTGGTCTCAAACTCCTGGGCTCAAACAATCTGCCCACCTCGGCCTCCCAAAGTTCTGGAATTACGGGCGTGAGCCATTACACCCAGCCCTGCTAGACTTCTTATGCTTGGTCCATAAGAGCCTTCTCAAGTTACTTTTGGCCAAATTTGGAACCTTTCTAAAATATCTCAGGATTCTTGTTAAGTGTAATTTGTGATTTCTTCTGTTTCTGGGAAATCCCCTCCCTTGAGCAGGGGTTAGACCTAGTGATGCCCTTTTTTTTTTTTTTTTTTTTTTTTTGAGACGGAGTCTCGCTGTGCTCCCAGGCTGGAGTGCAGTGGCGTGATCTCGGCTCACTGCAAGCTCCGCCTCCCGGGTTCACGCCATTCTCCCGCCTCAGCCTCCCAAGTAGCTGAGACTACAGGCGCCCACCACCACGCCCGGCTAGTTTTTTTTTGTATTTTTAGTAGAGACGGGGTTTCACCATGTTAGCCAGGATAGTCTCGATCTCCTGACCTCGTGATCCACCCGCCTCGGCCTCCCAAAGTGCTGGGATTACAGGCTTGAGCCACCGCGCCCGGCCCTAGTGATGCCCTTTTAGTGAATAAAATATGGCCACAGTTATGGGATGTCACTTCTGAGGCTGGGGCACAGAAACATCCCACTCTCCTCTTGCTGCTGCTCTCTCACCCTCTCACTTGCTGTAAGAGAAGCCAGATGCCCCATGGAGAGACATTCATGGCAAGGAACTGAAGCTAGCCTCTGGCCAACAGCCCATGAGTACAGAATCCTGCCAGCAACCCTGTGAGTGAGCTTGGAGGTGGATCTCCCCAGGCAGACCTTTAGATGACTGCAGCCCTGGCACACACCTTGACTGCAGCCTTGCAAGGAGATCCTGAGCCATACCCAGGTTCTTGATCCATTGAAACCGAGATGATAAATACTTGTGGTTCAAACTGCTAAATTTCAGGGTATTTTGTTAGGCAGCAACAGATAACTAAGGTAAGGACAAAGATTTACAGTACAATTAAAGTTGCCGCTTGCATGTGGGGAGCTCACTACCTGGTAAATGCTTCTGTTGTCAACCATCACTGAAAAGTCAAGATGTGATACCATCATGTTTGTTATTTCCTGATAAAGGGCTCCCACAGTTTCCAAGCTTTGGTTTTGTCCCACCTATTATTTTGTTTTTTCATTTAATTTTTGGAATAAGTAATACATGCAAATGGTGCAACCTTCAAAAGGTACAAAAGGGTATTAAGTGTCAGTCTTGGCCAGGTGACGTGGCTTACGCCCGTAATCCCAGAACTTTGGGAGGCTAAGGTAGGAGGATCGCTTGAGCCCAGGAGTTCGAGACCAGCTTGGCCAACATGGCAAAACCCCATCTCTACAAAAACTACAAAAAATTAGCTAGGCATGGTGGCACAGGCCTGTAATCCCAGCTACTTGAGAAGCCGAGGTGGGAGGATTGCTTGAGCCTGGGAGGCGGAGGTTGCAGTGAGCCGAGATCCCAGTGCACTCCAGCTTGGGCAACAGAGTGAGACCCTGTCTCAAAAAAAAAAAACAAAAAAAAAAGTGTCAGTCTTCCTGCCTCCTTTTATCCCAGTTACCTAGTTCTCCTACCCAAAGGCACTGGCCATCACCAGTTTATTGGTTATCTTTTTAGAAATCATCTTTGTGTTTACAAATATATACATTCATATATCTTTTTTCTCCTGAAACAAATGACAGTGGAATTTGACTTTCAATGGCCTGTCTCAGGAAGATGGTAGACATGTGACAGATTGAAATCTTACATAGTTTCTGCATTGGATTCCAGCATTTGGATTCCAACTCTCAATAGATTAGAACTGAGTCTGGCTGGGCACTGTGGCTCACACCTGTAATTCCAGCACTTTGGGATGCTGAGATGGGCAGATTGCTTGAACCCAAAAGTTCAAGACTAGCTTGGGAAACATAGCGAAATCCCATCTCTACAAAAAATGTAAAACTCAGCTGGGTGTGGTGGCATATGCCTATAATCCCAGCTACATGGGAGGCTGAGGTGGGAGGAATCACTTGAGCCCAGGAGGTCGAGGCTCCAGTGAGCTGTGATCACACCACTGCACTCCAGCCTGGGCAACAGTGAGACCCTATTAAAAAAAAAAAAAAAATTGCCTGAGAAAACAGTTGGAAAGGAAGATAACAGATTGCATGACGATCGGCCTGGAGTAGGACTTAAAGAAGCCATCTGGAATATTGAAGACATCCACATGAACTGCTTTTGAGGAAGCTTCCACAATGGAGTATCTTGTCGACCTTTGAGGGAAGAGGGGGTGAAAATAACATATTAGAAAATGTCCCAGACAATTGTTCCAGGCTTTTCTCCCATATTTTCTAGCCAACTTCTCCCAAAGAAGGCTTCATATTTTGAAAAACAATTGCTTTTTTTTTTTTGGTGACTTGGTTCCAGTCACTTACAAGGATCTAAGGTGACTGAGTTAGACAGGAAATGAGTCCTCAGAACAGATGTGAGGGGGAAAGAAAGGGCTTGCTGTTTTCTGTCCCCTCCTTTCTCTCACCAGAGCAGGCAGATCTGGGGGACTGTGGCTGGTTGTGTGGGTGGACTCCCAGGCTCCAGAACAAGTCACTCTTTCCCTGCCTGGCCCTGAGACCTCGTCATTTATCTTAACCTCTTCATGTCTCTGTTTCCTTCCTGCAAGGTGAAGGTCATTAAACGAGATAATTAAAATGACTTTCAAGAGTGGTGGAAGCCTGACTCAGGTGAACTCACATGAATACGAGGTGGTACTATAACAGTCATTACCTTTAAAATTGTAGCGGCATGCCCAGCACGACACAGTGGAGGCAAAGGCTCATTGGACAGAACTCGGCTGAACACCAATGTTAGTTTTGTTTCTTTAATGTGTAGTATCGGTTCCAAATGGAATTGAATCATCAAGTATGCTTACCTGGTTTGTTATGCCAAGTAACAAGATTGGCCAATCCTTCTTATTTATTGTTCAGAAACTGGAAGAAAGCAGCCAACAAATGATGATGGTTTTTCAGTGACTCATGCCTCCTTTGATTAGAATCCAATGTAGCCTACTCCTTATCCTGGCATCATTACTAGACATTGCCTTTTATTTTGACTAAAGGAGCACACGAATGGATAGATTTTAAAGAAATGCGTAGGCTGGGCGCAGTGGCTCACGCCTGTAATCCCAGCACTTTGGCAGGCCAAGGAGGGCGATCACCTGAGGTCGGGAGTTCGAGACCAGCCTGACAGACATGGAGAAACCCCATCTCTACGAAAAATACAAAATTACCAGGGCATGGTGGCGCATGCCTGTAATCCCAGCTACTCAGGAGGCTGAAGCAGGAGAATCACTTGAACTCAGGAGGCAGAGGTTGCAGTGAGCCGAGACTGCCCATTGCACTCCAGCCTGGGCAACAACAGCGAAACTCCATCTCAAAAAAAAAAATTTTTTTAAAGCCTAGTTGTTTCACTGCTCCCTGACAGAATCTCTTGCTCTAGGTAGAACAACCAATTTCTTATTTTAGGCTACTCATCTGTGACCTTGATAATATGGAGTTAGAATTCCTTCCTCCTTTCTATTTCTTTCCCCCCGCCCCCGTCTCCTTCTTTCTTTCCTCCCTTCTCCTTTCCTCCCTCTCTTCCTTCTTCTCTCCTTCCTTCTCCCCTTCCCTCCATTTCCCCTCTCTCCTTCCTCCTTCCCTCCTCCTTTCTTTTTCTTTCTTTCCTCTCTCTCCCCTTCCTTCCTTCTCTTTCTCTTTTCTTTTTTTGAGACAGGGTCTCCCTCTGTCACCCAGGCTGGAGTGCAGTGGCATGATCATTGCTCACTGCAGCCTTGACCCCTGGGCTCAAGCAATCCTCCCGATTCAGCTTTCCAAGTAGCTGGGACTACAGGCACATGCCACCACGCCCAATTAATTTTTGTACTTTTTGTAGAGACGGGGTTTCACCGTGTTGCCCAAGCTGGTCTCAAACTCTCCAGGCTCAAGCAGTCCACCCCTCTTGGCCTCCCAAATTGTTGGGATTACAGGCATGAGCCATCACACCTGACCTCTCTGTCTCTCCTTCCTTCTCTTTCTCATCTCCTCTGTGCCAGGTGCTGCCCTGGGTGTTCATCATACAGCAAAGAGAAAAGAGACAAGATCCCTGCCCCTGTGGAGCTGGCATTCTTGTGTGGAGAAGAGAATAAACACACTAATACGTGGTATTAACATTTATCACATGTTGATGATATGTGCAAGGAAAAATAAATAAGCGTGAAGGGCAAAAGAGGTGAGGGCTTACTATTTTGTCCAGGTGACTCAGGGAGCCTCATTAATAAGATGACCTTCCACTTAGTCAACAAACATCTGTAAGATAGTTACTGTGTATTGTACTCTATTCTAGGTGCTGGGGATGTAGCTAAACAAAATAAGCTAAAATCCCTTCGCTCTGGGAGTATACATTCTGGTCAGAAGAGATTATTAATAAATAAATTTTATTTTATTTATTATTGAGATAGAGTCTTAGTCTGTCGCCCAGGCTGGAGTGCAGTGGCACAATCTCAGCTCACTGCAACCTCCGCCTCCCAGGTTCAAGCAATTCTCCCGCCCCAGCCTCTCAAGTAGCTGGGAGTACAGGCACGCACCATCATTCCTAGCTAATTTTTGTATTTTTGTACAGATGGAGCTTTGCCATGTTGGCCAGGCTGGTCTCAAACTCCTGACCTCAGGTGATGCACCTGCCTTGGCCTCCCAAAGTGCTGGAATTATAGGCATGAGCCACTGCGCCCAGCCTAATAAATTTTAAAGTCTGATAGCAGATGAGAAGTGTTATGGACAACAATGTAAAGAAGGGGGACCGGAAAGGCTGGGGTTTTAATATGGTGGTGATTGATTGGGCTCCTAAAAAGGTGACATTAGAGCTAGGACAGTAAGATGAGGAGCTACTGGGGAAGAGTGTTGCAGGTACAGGAACAGATACTGTGTGGCCCCAAGCTCCAGGACCAGGGAGACACCAGGGTGGCTGTAGGTGAGAGGAAAAGAGAGCAGATAGATTTTGGGTTTTACTCTGAGAGAAGTGAGAACCCATTGCAGGGTTTCGAGCCAAGGAGTAACTCCATCTGATTACCTTTGGAAAGAATCAGCCTGCCCCCCGATGTTGGAGTTAGACCGAAGGGCGTGCTTTCTGGGGCTACCTCTAATCCAGGCGAGGGAGAGCAGAGCTTCAGCCAAGCAGGTTGCAGGGAGGTAGGGAGAGGTTTTAGGTTCTGAAAACATTTGGAAGGCAGAGCCTAGGGCTTGCAGATGGATAGGGAGCAGGGTAGGAGGGAAGATGAGACTCCAGCATGACTCTAGGTGTTTGGCATGAGCACCTGCGAGATGGGGTTGCCTTTTACTAACTGCTGGGAGGAAGCCTGGGGGATAATGGAGTTATGAGGGAAATTGAGGGATTCAGTCTTAGGTTTGAGTAGACACTTGAAGTTTGAAATTTAGCTTCCTTTGGCAATATGGAAACATTTGGGGGCACCACCCTCTTCTTGAACAAAATGCTAATAAGTGCGTATAGAATGTCGGGGCCAAATAAGAACCTTTGCAGAGTTCAGCTGCCTGCAGCAGTTACTAAGGCTAGAAATTGGCACTTTGAAAAAAGTGTTTTTCCTCCCAGACCCCCTGCCCGGATGAAGTGAGTTGTGAAATGCTGCCTCTGCCTCCGAAAGTTCTGCCATAAATCCCATCCTTTCTGCCTGCACCACCTTATTAGCCTCTGCCTTTAGCCCCTGTCGCCAGAGGACAGTAGGGACTTTCTGCAATCTTGTCTTGGCACAGATTAACACCATCTCTTCCTGGAGTCCTTGATCAGGGTTATCATTTCTTTTTTTTTTTTTTTTTTTAGACAGAGTCTTGCTCTGTCACCCAGGCTGGAGTGCAATGGTGTGATCTTGGCTCACTGCATCCTCTGCCTCCTGGGTTCAAGAGATTTTCCTGCTTCAGCCTCCTCCTGAGTAGCTGGAATTACAGGTGTGCACCACCACACCCAGCTAATTTTTGTATTTTTAGTAGAGATTTGTTAGTAGAGCCTTGGCCTCCCATAGTGCTGGAATTACAGGCGTGAGCCACCGCGCTAGGCCTAGGGTTATCATTTCTAAAATGCAAATCTGATTAGAACAGTTTCTGCTGTAGAGGCCCCAGGCTCTTTGCACAGACAGTTCCTGCACTTCTGCTCCCCACCTCCTTACCTCTGCAGATGCTTCAACTTCAGGGACCAACTCACTTGTTCCAGAATAGCTTCCTAGGCCCCCTTTCCTGCTCTATGTCCTCATTGTCCCTGTTTCTTCTCCATCACAGTGGACATGCTACTGTGGTCTGAATTCTTAGGGTTTACCTTACTCCAGACTTTAAGCTTCATAGGGACAGGAGCCACGTTCCTCACCAGCAGCTAACTGAATACCTGCCACAGCGTCAGGAGGTGGTGTTTACTCAATGCACGGGGGAACTCGAATGGCCTCTCCCTGCTTAGCACACAAATTACAAACACCTCTAGCACCCAAGGCCTTCCCAGCCTTGCCTCAGTCTGCTTTCCAGTCTCCTCTTTCAACTCTCTTCCTCCTCCCCCGTCTACCCGCGCTTTAGTAACTCTAAACTAATCCTGCGTGCCTTCAGTGCTGCAGAATATTTGCCCCCAGGGATTTCTTTCCAGAAATGCCTTTCTCCTCTCACTTTCTATTTCCCAACCAGATAGTGGCCCGGCTTGGGATTTGACCTTCAAGGCCAACTCAACAACCTTCCTCTCTCTCTCCATCCCTGACCATCAAGTATAATGACTGCTTTCTCTTCCACTTCTCCCGCTAGCAATACTCATGGTGAATGTCATGGTAAGGTGTTTATTTGCCACTATTCATGCATAGACTACACACTTATGAGGATGTGGTGTATATTTCATGTGTTACTTTAGATACTTTGTAACTTTATATACATATATACTTGAAGTACTGTATATACTTCGTATCTTTATATATAATGCATAATTCGTTTATTGGATTGATGGGTGGGTAATAGAGGAACAATGGAATTTTACATTTTAGGAGGCTTGTTCCTTTAATTTGATCGCGCCACTGCACTCCAGCCTGGGCGACAGAGCGAGACTCCGTCTCAAAAAAAAAAAAAAAATAATAATAATAATAATAATAATTATCTTAGCTCTTTTATAAAGCACTGATATGTAACAAAATTACAGGTTTGAACTCAGAAAGCTTGCAAAGTTTTTGCTTTTGTTTTGTTTTTAGGATAACTTTAGGGAGATTTCTAAGTATTGTGTAGGTTCAGTTAACCGATATAATATGTTTTTTAGGAGTATAAACACTATAGAGATGTCTGCCAAATAGTCAGTATGTTGATTGTAGCTTTAATTGTGAAAATTGAGGTGGGAACAGCTAAAGGCAGAGCTAACTGGTTTCCTCCCAGGTATTTATCATGAGTTGTGTGCCTTAGGCTGTGTTCCCTGTTGAATGTGGTTTTTCTGGTTGTTCCGACAGCACTGCTAAGTGTGCCCTTTGACATCACTAGAGAACTAATTTATATTGATGGTGCCACTCATGTCTTTGGAAACTGGATGTGTTCTGATCAGCTCATTGATTTCCAACCTGTAGGACTACAGTAAAATTTAGACCTGAGTCACCACGCAGAGCCTCCTGCTGCTGTATGTGACCTGAGTGAATCAAAATATGCCTGGACAGCTCATTATTTAACAGAGAGAAAACTCTGCCATTGGCTTTTGAAGAGCAGATGCCCAAACGTAACTCGTCAGCCTGATTTTTTGGAAGCTTGAGCAAGGGAAACCTGGTAATCTCAGACCCTGTAAAAAGTGAATTGAAGGATCAGGAAGTAAGGGAATTGCCTAACAATAGGAGATGCCCCACGCCCAGTGCTGAGAGAGGTAGACTATATACGCTTCATAAAACTGTCTGAATGCATAATGGACTACTCCCATATCCACTAAAGGAGGTAGTCTGACTCCTACAGAAACAGCTCCATTTTGATTTTAGGATGTGGTTGTGATATAAGACTTACCATCTTAATTCTGCCACCAGTTGCAATCAGCATTAATTGCAAATCTCTTCCTGATAAAAATTCAAGTCCAGGCATGGCGCAGTGGCTTGCACCTGTAATTCCAGCACTCTGGGAGGCTGAGGTGAGCAGATCACTTGAACAGGAGTTCGAGACCAGCCTGGCCAACATGGTGAAACCCCGTCTCTACTAAAAATACAAAAATTAGCTAGGTGTGGTGGCATGTGCCTGTAATCCCAGCTATCAGGAGGCTGAAGCAGGGGAATCGCTTGAACCTGGGAGGCAGAGGTTGCAGTAAGCCGAGATCATGCCACTGCACTCCAGCCTGGGCGACAGAGCAAGACTCCATTACAGAACAAAACAAACAAAATTCACATCCATGTTCCTAGCAGAACGGTGACTTTAACTCGTATCTGACTGTCCCTTTGCTGTTCTGTCCTTAACATTGGGGCATGTTGACACGTTTTCACCTACAGGTATGTTGCCATGAACTCGTATCTGACTGTCCCTTTGCTGTTCTGTCCTTAACATTGGGGCATGTTGACACGTTTTCACCTACAGGTATGTTGCCATGAACTTGCCATGAACTCAGTAGGCGAGCCCCAGTGTACCTGACCCTACGTGTGGTTTGCCCCCCAGGGGTAGCCTCCCCACTGGCTGGCTTGCTGTGCATCTCAAGGTCCCTGTCTCAGACTCTCCTTCTCTTCTATCCCATTTCTACCCATCTGGAGCTCCTGCCTCAACAATTTGGCTCCAGGGGTATTCTGTTCTGAGGGTGGGCTGGCTGGAGGCAGGAGAAAGAAGCCTTGTGTCTCACGGAGTGAGGACAATCCCAAACTGGATGGAGGCATCACACATAGTGACTAAATTCTGTGGTGCCATTGTATATAGAACACAGGCCTGTCAAGGCAAGTGGCATTTTGTGGACTGCTCTGGACAGATCTAAACAAATTTTGAGACATCTAACTGAAATGTGAAATCTTGGACTGCAGTTCCCATTGGCAGCTCGGGTGGGTGGGCACCTAGGGAGGCTTGCTAGGCTGAGGCACTTCTGCCTGAGTGCAAGAAAAAGCAGTTCTCATTAGCCGGGCATGGTGGCACGCACTTGTAGTCCCAGCTACTCAGGAGGCCGAGGTGGGAGAATTGCTTGAACCTCGGAGGCAGAGGTTGCAGTGAGCTGAGATCGCACCACTGCACTCCAGCCTGAATGACAAAATGAGACCCCCTGTCTCAAAAAAAAAAAAAACCAAAAGAAGTTCAGCAGTTCTCAGCATGAGGGTTTTATGAGCAGGGTGCTGGGCTAGCTGGGTTTTAATCTGGGCTCTACTTCACACTTGTGAGACCACGGACAAGTTTCTTGACCTCAGTGTCTTCATTTACACAAGGGGAATAACAAGACCTATGTTATTGGATCCTTGTACATTTAAATGCATTTGTGTGTGTTAAATGCTTGCTATGGTACTTGACACATAGCATTGGCTCAATAAATGCTAGCTGGTGCTGTCATTAATACATCATGAAATCAGAATTACAAATAAAGGTTCTTCGATCAGATCTACTGTTTGCTGTGCATTTGGGATGCTCTGGGCTCAGTGCTCCTGAATGAGCTTACTTTCCCCACACCCATCTCAATTATCTACTCTGGAGTCATCTTTGGCTGTTTCTTGCCATTTGAGATAGTCCGATGGCATTTATGACATTTTAAAAATCAATTTAGAGGAAAGTATGTGTGTTTTCATGAATTAAGGCTGAAACCAGTTGCCTGCTGGCTTAATGAAGTACTAGCAGTTTCTTGCTTTACCCCAGCACCTCCAAGGAGCCTTGCACTGAGTTTCTTGCTGGTGGGTCTTGGTTTTAACTAAACGAGGAATTGGTGAATGAATGGTCTTCCATTTGTAGTGGGTTTGGAGTGGGAAGGTCCACGGGCATACCTAGAAAGGCTCTAGAGGAACTAGCTTTATTTGAACCCAAGGAAGGGGTTTAAGAGCAGAGCAGGGAGAAGGGAGCCAGTCAGATCTGGCAGGACAGACCCAGGAGGAGATACGGCTCTGAGGATGGAGGAGATGTGGGGCAGGCAGAATGCATGGCTCTGGGGAATGGTGGCCAAGCCTTCCTGGCCATCAGAGGTTTTGAGCAATGCATACACTTGGTTCTGCTTTCTTTCTGAGCTGCTCCTCCCCTTAATATGCCTGGGTCAGACTACGGTTGAGCAAGGAAGCAGTCTTGTCTGAGTATGCTTCCCAAAGCCACCTGTCCCTCACCATCAAGATCGGGATACTCAGCCACCCACCTTACTCAATGGGAAGCTGCCCACCTGATCCTTCACGGGAAGTGGGAGGTGGGCTTTTTTTTATCCAGGCTGGTCAAGTCCTTGCAGAGAAGCTGGGAAAACAAGAACATCTCTGAATTTTTATTTGTAGAAATTATCATCTACCTCTGCCTTCTTGGGCTTTTTAACTGGTTACAGTGTTTGCTGCTATGGTCAGCCCAAGGGTTAAGCCTTTCTCTTGGGTGTGTGTTTCATTTTACCGCATAAGTCATTTCCTCCTTGCATCAATTTCCACTTCTGTCCTTGGCATAGGGATTTGTTACCAACTTGGCTTGCAACTATCTCTTGCGTTTTATTTTTAGAACTTAGAGTAAGGATTAGCTATGTAATATTTTGAATCCTTCATACTGACTTTAGTAAAATACACAATAGAGAAAGCTTTAAAAGCTTAGTTTTTTTGGTTTTTTTTGTTTTGCACATAAACAGTAAAAATGGCCTTTTAGAATTCTAATCTGGACTATATTTTCCTCTCTCAATTCCCTTGACTGGTTATTTTTAGGATTTACGGATAGCTTTGGAGAATAGGTATGATTCTAGGATTCTTCCTAGTGGCTTAAGAAAATTCTTTTTTCTTTTCTTTTTTTTTTTTTTTTTTTTTTGAGACAGGGTCTCACTCTGTTGCCCAGACTGGAGTGCAGTGGCATGATCTTTGCTCACTGCAACCTCCGCCTCCTGGGTTCAAGCAACTTCCCCGCCTCAGCATCCCCAGTAGCTGGGACTACAGGCACATACCACCACACCTGGCTAATTTTTGTATTTTTTAGTAGAGACGGGGTTTCACTATATTGGCAAGGCTGGTCTTGAACTCCTCACTGCAGGTGATCCGCCTGCCTCAGCCTCCCAAAATGCCAGGATTACAGGCATGAGCCACTGCTCCCAGCCAGAATTCCTTATATCTCATTACAAAAGTGACATCTAGGATATTTGTAGATTGTACATAATGTATAATCGTTAACTGTCTAGCTTTATACCCTATAGATTTTTTAAAAATCAATTTAGAGCTCTGTGTGTATATATTTGTATGTGTGTGTGTTTTCATGAATGAAGACCCAAACCAGTTGGTTGCTGGCTTCAGGCAGTAGAACCGAAATGCCTGGCAAGTCTTAGATCTAATCCCACTTATACTTCATTTCCTGGACCAGTGCTGGCTTAGGGAACTTTCCGGGATGATGAAAGTGTTCTGCTTTTTTTTTTTTTTTTTTTTTTAGATGGAGTTTCGCTGTTGTTGCCCAGGCTGGAGTGCAGTGGCACGATCTTGGTTCACTGCAACCTCTGCCTCCTGGGTTCAAGCGATTCTCCTGCCTCAGCCTCCTGAGTAGCTGAGATTACAGGCGCGCACCACCACGCCTAGTTAACATTTTGTATTTTTAGTAGAAACAGGGTTTCACCATGTTAGCCAGGCTGGTCTCAAACTCTTGACCTCAGGTGTTCCACCCGCCTCGCCCTCCCAAAGTGCTGGCATTACAGGCGTGAGCCACGGAGCCCAGCCCGAAAGTGTTCTGTCTCTAGCCACTAGTCACGGGTGGCTTGTTGAACACTTGAAATAAGGCTAGTGCGACTGCTGGTCTGGTTTCTAATTTTAGCTAATAGCCACCCATGGCTCGTGGCCACTGTACTGGATGGCACAATGGCCTTGGGTTGTTCTTACCTGAGCAGCAGAAGGCTTTCTGAGGAACTGGAGCTTGGATTGTGTGAGATGGTCCGAGAATTAGAGGGGCATGTACCACTGCCCCCTTCCCCACATGCTTAGACTGCGACTCTACTGTACCTATGCCTTCCTGTACCTATGCCTTCTCCCGGAGGTGATGAGCTCACCTTAGTTCTTAGAGCTTCAATTCTTGAATGCTGCAAGCCTGCCTGAGGTTGGCTTCCGGTTACCCTGTGGATAAACTCTAGGCTCCTAATGCCCTTTTTGATAGACCTCACCTCTCTCTTCCTTACTCATTACTTTCCCCATCACTCTCTGACTGCCCATGACATGGAAAGATTTGCAATTTCAAGAACAGGCTGTTCTTACCTCTAGACCTATGCAAATCGGACACTCTCTACCTGAAATGCTCTATCCCTTTCATGCACCTGTCTGACTCCTACACGTCCTCTAGGTCTCAGGTTATATCTCAATTTCTGCACCACCTCCTCTGGGAAAGGTTTCCTTGACCTCTCCTAGGACAGATGGGTGCCTTTACCTACTATGTGTACTGAGTGGATTCCCATCACAGCACACTTGATTGAAACTGCTTATTTACCTACAAGTCCCTCTTCCTGCCCTAGAGCTTCTTAAAGGGTGGTCCCTCTACTGGCAGCACTGGCATCACCTGGGAACTTGATGGAAATGAAGAGTCTTAGACCCCAGCCCAGTCCTCCTGAATCAGAAGTCCTGAACATAGGGACTAGCAATTTGTCCTCAACAAGCCCACCAGAGGATTTTTCATATGTGCTAAAGTTTGAAAGCCATTGGGCTGAACTCTTAGCCCCATGAAGGTAGGATCCGTGATTTTTGGTTTGCCACTGTCCCTAGCTTTTAGCACACTGCCTGGCTAGATACTTGAGAAACACAGCCAGAGAAGAAATCCCAGTTATTCTTTTGGCAACTTGTCTGATCAGGAATTTTTTTAGTTGAAATCAGTTTAAATCTCTTCTCCTTTCTCCAAAGGAGATAAAGAACAACTGAGCACTTTAAAAAAAATTATTGTCATCCAGGCTCGGTGGCTCCCACCTGTGGATCACCTGAGGTCAGGGGTTCAAGACCAGCCTGGCCAATATGGTGAAACCACGTCTTTACTAAAAATGCAAAAGATGAGCCAGGTGTGGTGGCAGGCACCTGTAATCCCAGCTACTGGAGAGGCTGAGGCAGGAGAATCACTTGAACCCGGGAGGCAGAGGTTGCAGTGAGCCGAGATGGCACCATTGCACTCCAGCCTGGGCAACAAGAGCAAAACTCTGTCTCAAAAAAAAAAAAAAAAGAAAGAAAGAAAAAAAAAGAAAGAAAGAAAGAAAAGAAAAAAATATATTGTGGTAAAATATACACAACATAGAATCTACCATCTTAACTTTTCTTTTTTCTTTTTTCTTTTTTTGAGATAGAGTCTTCCTTTGTCGCCCCAGCTGGAGTGTAATGGCGTGATCTCGGCTCACTGCAACCTCCACCTCTGAGGTTCGAGCGATTCTCCTGCCTCAGCCTCCTGCGTAGTGCCTGCCACCATGCCCGGCTAATTTTTGTACTTTTAGTAGAGACGGGGTTTCACCATGTTGGCCAGGCTGGTCTCGAACTTCTGCCCTCAGATGATTCAGTCAGCTTCCCAAAGTGCTGGGATTACAAGTGTGAGCCACTGCGCTCAGTCTTAACCCTTTTTTTTTTTTTTTTTTTTTTGAGATGGAATCTTGCTCTGTCACCCAAGCTAGAGTGCAGTGGCGCGATCTTGGCTCACTGCAACCTCCACCTCCCAGGTTCAAGCGATTTTCCTGCCTTAGCCTCCTAAGTAGCTGGGACTACAGGTACCCACCATTACGCCTGGCTAATTTTTTTGTATTTTCAGTAGAGATGGGGTTTCACCATATTGACCAGGCTGGTCTCGAACTCCTGACCTTGTTATCTGCCTGCCTTGGCCTTCCAAAGTGCTGGGATTACAAGCACGAGCCACTGCACCTGACCCAACCATTTTTAATTGTACACTTCAGTGTCTTTCAGGGCATTCACATGGTTGTGCAACCATCACCACTATCCACCTCCAGAACTTCTTCATCTTCTCCAACTGAAGCTCTGCACTCATAAAACAACTCCCAACCCTTGGCAACCATCATCCTACTTTCTGTCTCTGAATTTGCCTACTCTGCATTCCTCATATAAGTGGAATCATACAGCATGTGTCCTTCTGTGACTGGTTTATTTTACTTAGCATAATGTCTTTAAGGTTTATCCATGTCGTAGGATGCATGTGCCAGGATTCCCTTTTTAAGGCCAAATGATAGTTCCTTGTCTCTATGCCACATTTTGTGTATCTAGTTATCAGATAGCATTTGGATTGTTTCTACGTCTTTGCTTTTGTGAATATCGCTGTTGTGAACATGGGTCTACTGTATAACTATCTGCTCAGATTCCTGCCTTCAATTCTTTTGGGTATATACCCAGAAGTGGGATTGCTAGATCCAATGGTAATTCTATGTTTATTTTTTGAGGAACCGTTATGCTATTTTCCATAGTGGCTGCACCATTTTATATTGCCACTGGCAGTGCAAAAGTGTTTCAACTCCTCCACAGCCTCACCAACGCTTATTTTCTGCTTTTTGACAACTGAAAGTGAAAAGTTAATCCAAGAATAGTGTCAGGCCAGGCATGGTGGCTCACACCTGTAGACCTAGCACTTTGGGAGGCCAAGGCAGGTGGATCACTTGAAGCCAGGAGTTTGAGACCAGACTGCCTAACATAGTGAAACCCCATCTCTACTAAAAATATAAAAATTAGCCAGGTGTGGTGGCGGGAGCCTGTAATCCCAGCTACGGGGAAGGCTGAGGCAGGAGAATCACTTGAACCCAGGAGGAGGAGGTTGCAGTGAGCTGAAATTGCACCACCACACTGCAGCCTGGGCTGCAGAACAAGACAAGGAAGGAAGGAAGGAAGGAGGGAAGGAAGGAAGAAAGGAAGGAGGGAGGGAGGGAGGGAGGGAGGGAGGAAAGGAAGGAAGGAAGGAAGGAAGGAAGGAAGGAAGGAAGGAAGGACGGACTCCCTGGATCAGGTGGCTGCGCAGTCATGGCGGAGGTGACCAAAGCCACATGTCTCTAGTTCGTCGGGAAAGGTGATTGGGACAAAAATGCAAAAGACTGCTAAAGCAAGAGCGACCACGCCTGTTCCGGATCCCTATTTATTAAAGTATTATAATAAGTGAAAAGCCTCCTTTGTTCATGATGGCCTTGCACAGCTGGGGATATCATGCTTCTCAGAGCTTTACCTGTCCCATGAAGGAAGCATGTGAAACATGAACTGGCCAAGAATGTTTTCAAAGTTGGAAAAGTCATAGATCCAGTGACAGGAAAGCCCTGTGCAGGAACTACCTACATGGAGAGTCTGTTGAGTTTGGAAACTATGCAGCTAAGCAAAAATCTGGAAGAACTCAGTATCTCTTTAGCACAGTGAAGGAGGAGTGGAAGAAGGAGCTAAAGGGAAAGACTGACATGTTTATATTATGGAAAAAGAAATTTTTCAAAGCTTCATCACAAACAACAGCAACTACAAGAGAAGAATTGTATCAGAGGAAGAGAAAGTTTTCCAAACTTTCTTAAATTTACTTACTTGGTCATTAAAACCCATACATTGAGTACTTATTGTGTGATAATGAGAGGTGACAACATGCTAGCAGCCCTCGCTCTCAGCACCTCCTCCAAGCAGTGGGACATTTACTATCGCCAAGTGGTGGGCACTAACGGACCCCTTTCGCTTGCTATTCTGTCCTATTTTTCCTTAGAATTTCGGGGGCTAAATACCGGGCACCTGTCGGCCAGTTAAAAGTGACTAGCGCAGCCGCTGGGCTAAAGACACGGGTATCAGGCTTTCTGGGAAAGGGCTCTCTAACAACCCCTGACTCTTCGGAGTTGGGAGCATTGATTTGCCTAGAACCAGCTTCCGCTTTTCCTGTACTTCTGGGCTGAGCCGAGGGTTGACAGAGAGGAAAGCCATGCAGCTCCGGGGTCCCGACAACAAGTTGGTTGACCCCGCGGCCATGAGCAGAACTGTCAAAGGCATGTCACCCAAGTGAGACTCGCCCATCTAGCCTATCTATCCTGACCCTTGCACCCCTGGGTCCTAATGCCTGCCAGACAAACTTCCTCTCGTCTCTCTTCTCCGAGGCTAGTCCTGCTTCTAAAAGTCACTCCCTGTCTCTGGTGCTTTTCTATTTTCTCCTATAAGAATGACTTCTAGTGTAAACTCCAGGACTCTGTTACCTTCTTTAGGCACCTGGGCTCACCAATCAGAAAGACATAATTTTTGCCCAAAGCCCCGTTGTAGGGGGGACTACCTGGAATTTTAGGATCCCTTCTCAGACAAGCAGGCTTAACAAAAGCTATTCCTGAAGCTAGGATATGGGGAGCCTCAGAAATTGTATCCTTCCTATTCATATAAGTGAGGACAAAAGGTGCCACTCTTCCAACCCCGGAGATCCCTTCCCTCCCTCAGGGTATGGCCTCCACTTGATTTTTGGGGCACAACATCTTCATAGGACAGGGGTAAAGTCCCAATACTAACAGGAGAATGCTTAGGACTCTAACAGGTTTTTGAGAATGCATCAGCAAGGGCCACTAAATCTGATTTTTCTCAGTCCTCTTTGTGGTCTAGGAGGACAGGCAAGGTGCAGGTTTTCGAGAATGTGTCGGTAAGAGCCACTAAATCCGACCTTCCTCGGTCCTCCACGTGGTCTAGGAGGAAAACTAGGGTTTCTGCTGCTGCGTCAGTGAGCAAAACTCTTCCGATCAGCAGGGTCCAGGGACCGTTGTGGGTTCTTGGGCAGTTGTTTCTGCTGCTGTGTCAGTGAGCGCAACTATTCTGATCAGCAGGGTCCAGGGATCCTTGTGGGTTCTTGGGTAGGGGGAGAAACAAAACAAACCAAAACCACGGGCGGTTTTGTCTTTCAGATGGGAAACACTCAGGCGTCAACAGGCTCACCCTTGAAATGCATCCTAAGCCATTGGGACCAATTTGACCTGCAAACCCTGAAAAAGAGGTGGCTCATTTTTTTCTGCACTATGGCTTGGCCCCAATATTCTCTCTGATGGGGAAAAATGGCCACCTGAGGGAAGTACAAATTACAATACTATCCTGCAGCTTGACCTTTTCTGTAAGAGGGAAGGCAAATGGAGTGAAATACCTTATGTCCAAGCTTTCTTTTTATGGAGGGAGAATACACAACCTTGCAAAGCTTACAATTTACATCCCACAGGAGGACCTCTCAGCTTACCCCCATATCCTAGCCTCCCTATAGCTCCCCTTCCTATAAATGATAATCTTCCTCTAATCTCCCCTGCCCAGAAGGAAATAAGCCAAGAAATATCCAAAGGACCACAAAACCCCCAGGGCTATTGGTTATGTCCCCTTCAAGCTGTAGAGGGAGGGGAATTTGGCCCAGCCCGGGTACACGTCCCCTTCTCCCTCTCTGATTTAAAGCAGATCAAGGCAGACCTTGGGAAGTTTTCAGATGATCCCCTGGTAGGTACATAGATGTCCTACAGGTCTAGGGCAAACCTTCGACCTCGCTTGGAGAGATGTCATGCTACTGTTAGATCAAACCCTGGCCTTTAATGAAAAGAATGCGGTTTTAGCAGCAGCCTGAGAGTTTGGAGATACCTGGTATCTTAGTCAAGTAAATGATAGAATGACAGCTGAAGAAAGGGATAAATTTCCTACCGGTCAGCAAGCCATCCCCAGTATGGATCCCCACTGGGACCTCGACTCAGATCATGGGGACTGGAGTCGTCAACATCTGCTAACCTGTGTTCTAGAAGGACTAAGGAGAATTAGGAAAAAAGCCATGAATTATTCAATGATGTCCACCATAACTCAGGGAAAGGAAGAAAATCCTTCTGCCTTCCTCGAGCGGCTACGGGAGGCCTTAAGAAAATATACTCCCCTGGCCGGGCGCGGTGGCTCAAGCCTGTAATCCCAGCACTTTGGGAGGCCGAGACGGGCGGATCACGAGGTCAGGAGATCGAGACCATCCTGGCTAACACAGTGAAACCCCGTCTCTACTAAAAAATACAAAAACTTAGCCGGGCGAGGTGGCGGGCGCCTGTAGTCCCAGCTACTCCGGAGGCTGAGGCAGGAGAATGGCGTAAGCCCGGGAGGCGGAGCTTGCAGTGAGCTGAGATCCGGCCACTGCACTCCAGCCTGGGCGACAGAGCGAGACTCCGTCTCAAAAAAAAAAAGAAAAGAAAAGAAAATATACTCCCCTGTCACCTGAATCACTCGAGGGTCACTTGATTCTAAAAGATAAATTTATTACCCAATCAGCTGCAGATATCAGGGGAAAGCTCCGAAAGCAAGCCCTGGGCCCTGAACGAAATTTGGAGGCATTATTAAACCTGGCAACATTGGTGTTCCATAATAGGGACCAAGAGGAACAGGCCCAAAAGGAAAAGCAAGATCAGAGAAAGGCCACAGCCTTAGTCATGGCCCTCAGACAAACAAACCTTGGTGGTTCAGAGAGGACAGAAAATGGAGCAGGCCAATCACCCGGTAGGCTTTGTTATCAGCGTGGTTTACTAGGACACTTTAAAAAAGATTGTCCAATGAGAAACAAGCTGCCCCCTCGTCCCTGTCCACTATGCCGAGGCAATCACTGGAAGGTGCAAAGTTTCTCTGGGTCAGAAGCCCCCAACCAGATGCTCCAACAACAGGACTAAGGGTGCCCGGGGCAAGCGCCAGCCCATGTCACCACCCTCACTGAGCCCCGGGTATGTGTAACCATTGAGGGCCAGGAAATTGACTTCCTCCTGGACACTGGCATGGCCTTCTCAGTATTAATCTCCTGTCCTGGATGACTGTCCTCAAGGTCCATTACTATCCGAGGAATCCTGGGACAGCCTCTAACCAGGTGTTTCTCCCACCTACTCAGCTGTAATTGGGAGACTGCTCTTTCACATGCCTTTCTTGTTAAGCCTGAAAGCCCCACACCCTTGTTCGGAAGTGATATATTAGCCAAGGCTGAAGCTATTTTCTACATGAATATAGGGAACAAGTTACCCATTTGTTGTCCCCTGCTTGAGGAGGGAATCAACCCTAAAGTCTGGGCATTGGAAGGACAATTTGAAAGGGCAAAAAATGCCCGCCCAGTCCAAATCAGGTTAAAAGATCCCAACACTTTTCCTTATCAAAGGCAATATCCCTTAAGGCCTGAAGCTCATAAAGGATTACAGGATATTGTTAAACATTTAAAAGCTCAAGGCTTAGTAAGGAAATGCAGCAATCCCTGCAACACCCCAATTTTAGGAGTACAAAAACCAAACGGTCAGTGGAGACTAGTGCAAGATCTTAGACACATCAGTGAGGCAGTAATTCCTCTATATCCAGTTGTACCCAACCTCTATACCTTGCTTTCTCAAATGCCAGAGGAAGCAGAACGGTTCACTGTTCTGGACCTCAAGGATGCCTTTTTCTGTATTCCTCTGAACTCTGACTCCCAGTTTCTCTTTGCCTTTGAGGATCCCACAGACCACACGTCCCAATTTACGTGGACAATCTTGCCCCAAGGATTTTGGGATAGCCCTCATCTGTTTGGTCAGGCACTGGCCCAAGATCTAGGCCACTCTCAAGTCCAGGTGCTCTGGTCCTTCAGTATGTGGATGATTTACTTTTGGCTACCAGTTCAGAAGCCTCATGCCAGCAGGCTACTCTAGATCTCTTGACCTTTCTAGCTAATCAAGGGTACAAGGTGTCCAGGTCGAAGGCCCAGCTTTGCCTACAGCAGGTCAAATATCTAGGCCTAATCTTAGCCAGAGGGACCAGGGCCCTCAGCAAGGAATGAATACAGCCTATACTGGCTTATCCTTGCCCTAAGACATTAAAACAGTTGCAGGGGTTCCTTGGAATTTTGCCGACTATGGATCCCTGGCGAGATAGCCAGGCCCCTCTATCCTCTAATCAAGGAAACCCAGAGGGCAAATATTCATCTGGTAGAATGGGGACCAGAGGCAGAAACAGCCTTCAAAACCTTAAAGCAGGCCCTAGTACAAGCTCCAGCTTTAAACCTTCCCACAGGACAAAACTTCTCTTTATGTGTCACAGAGAGAGCAGGGATAGCTCTTGGAGTCCCTCCTCAGACTCGTGGGAGAACCCCACAACTAGTGGCATACCTAAGTAAGGAAACTGATGTAGTAGCAAAAGGCTGGCCTCACTGTTTAAGGGTAGTTGCAGCACTAGCTGTCTTAGTGTCAGAGGCTATCAAGATAACACAAGGAAAGGATCTCACTGTCTGGACTAGTCATGATGTAAATGGCATACTAGGTGCCAAAGGAAGTTTATGGCTATTAGATAACCACCTACTTAGATACCAGGCGCTACTCCTTGAGGGACCGGTGCTTCAAATACACACGTGCGTGGCCCTCAACCCTGCCACTTTTCTCCCAGAGGATGGGGAACCAATCAAGCATGACTGACAACAAATTATAGTCCAGACTTATGCCGCCCGAGATCGTCTCTTAGAAGTCCCCTTAGCTAATCCTGACCTTAACCTATATACCAATGGAAGCTCATTTGTGGAGAATGGGATACGAAGGGCAGGTTATGCCATAGTTGGTGATGTAACCGTATTTGAAAGTAAGCCTTTTCCCCCAGGACCAGTGCCCAGTTAGCAGAACTAGTGGCACTTACCTGAGCCTTAGAACTGGGAAAGGGAAAAAGAATAGATGTGTATACAGATAGCAAGTATGCTTATCTAATCCTACATGCCCATGCTGCAGTGTGGAAGAAAGGGAGTTCCTAACCTCGAGAAACCCCCATTAAATACCACAAGGAAATCATGGAGTTACTGCATGCAGTGCAAAAACCGAAGAAGGTGTCAGTCTTACACTGCCAGAGCCATCAAAAAGGGGAAGGAGAAGGGAGAACAGCAGCATAAGCAGCTGGCAGTGGCAGCAGAAAGGAAAGAGAGAAAGAGAAAGGTGGGGGGGGGAAGAGACAGAGAGAAAAAGAGGGTGTCAGAGAGAAAGAGAGAAAGAGACAATGAAGAAGTCAAAAAAGAGAGATAGAAATAGTAAAGAAAAAATGGTGTGCCCTATTCCTTTAAAAGCCCCCAGAGTAAATTTCTAAATGTCTACCCAGCCAAGGCATATTCTTCTTATGAGGAACATCAACCTATATCTGCCTCCCCACTAACTGGACAGGCACCTGCACCTTCTTCTGTCGAAGTCCCAACATTAACATTGTCCCAGGAAATCAGACCTTATCAATACCCCTCAAAGCTCAAGTCTGTCAATGCAGAGCCATACAACGAATACCCCTACTTACAGGGTTAGGAATGGCTACTGCTATAGGAATCAGAATAGCCGGTTTTTCTACTTCATATTCCTACTACCACACAGTCTCAAAGGATTTCTCAGACAGTTTGCACTCCATCCAAGGCTTCATTTTATTTTATTTTATTGTTTTTTGAGACAGAGTCTCACTCTGTCACTCAGGCTGGAGGGCGGTGGTGCAATCTCGGCTCACTGCAACCTCTGCCTCCTGGGTTCAAGCGATTCTCCTGCCTCAGCCTCCTGGAGTAGCTGGGACTACAGGCGTGCACCACCATGCCTGGCTAATTTTTGTATTTTTAGTAGAGACGGGGTTTCACAATGTTGGTCAGGCTGCTCTCCAGCCCCTGACCTCATGATCCACCCACCTCGGCCTCCCAAGGTGTTGGAATTATAGGCGTGAGCCACCGCACCCAACCAACTCCATCTTAAATAAAAAAATAAAAAGTATCTTCCTTATTACCTTGGTGAACAAAGAGGAGGATATAGTATAGCCACATTTCCTTGTCAGAAGCTTCATGAAGATGAGAAGAGGTTGCAGGAGGTTCGGGTTAAGTGCCAGAAGGTGCATTACTCTTAGACTGGATCTTGTGGAAGCCACTAACTGCTCTTTCCCTTAAAAGAAACCATGTTCAGTTTGGTGAAGGTGGAAGAGCAAGGCGAAGGTGGAGATGGGCTGGCCACAGAGGGGGTTCCTCAGGCATCTCTGGGGCTGCAGGCTCTGTTCCCCGCTGGCAGGGCCTTAGGGTCAGGCCCTTTCCCTCTGCTGGATCTAGGACAGGTAGAAGCAGAAGCTACTCAAGTATCTCATCCCACCCAGGCATTGTCCTTGAGTGATTGTGTTTATGCAATGTTAATCCTGAGACTTTGTTAATCATGATATTACTGTACTGAATTCATCTTTGGCTTTCTACCGGGAATTAAAATCACTATGTGGGAGGATAATTTTTAGTCATTTTCCCCCCTGATCTTTGTATCTTGGAGAGATTTGGAGAGATTGGCCAACTTGGAATATCCAAGTACTGCAGTACCAACCTCCTTCTTGCTGGTGTGTAGAGGGTTTGGAGTGATAGCTTCTTTCTAGTGCCTTTGAACTTGGGTGCTAGTGACAAAGTGAGTGGACCTCCTAGCAGCTCTCCTACATGATGGGAATGGTAGGAGAGTGGTAGCAACTGCCAGTCAGAGACAATTAAGCTGCAGTTGGCAGTTGGCTTGCACGGGGCAGGACTAGGAGTTTCCTGACAGCGATGGTGGCCTGTTCTGAGTCATCCAAATACCTCTTTTTTTTTTTTTTTTTAAGACTGAGTCTCACTCTGTTGCCCAGGCTGGAGTGCAGTGGCGCAATCTTTGCTCACCGCAAGCTCCGCTTCCTGGGTTCACACCATTCTCCTGCCTCAGCCTCCTGAGTAGAGTAGCTGGGACTACAGGCTCCTGCCACCATGCCCGGCTAATTTTTTTTGTATTTTTAGTAGAGATGGGGTTTCATTGTGTTAGTCAGGATGGTCTCCATCTCCTGACCTCATGATCCGCCTGCCTCGGCCTCCCAATGTGCTGGGATTACAGCCATGAGCCACCACGCCCAGCCCTTCCTGGTTTCTTTGATAACCACTTGCCATGAGTTACCAGATTATCTGTCAGGGATTAAATGTTCACAAGGTGATTTTTGAAAAATTTTCAGTGAATATTTACTTAGTTGCTACTATTGGAGCTACCACCTTAGATTGAAATTTTGCCTAGGGAAGGTCCCTGGAGTCATAAATATCTTGCCTAGAGGTTGATAAATTTACTGCAGTAATTTACCCCAGTTAAGGAAAGCTAGACTTTAAGGACCTAGGGTGGTAGATGAAGACTTCTGTCTTGGAAAACAGAGAAAGAAAGGGAAGCAAGCCATGGTGGGATCTATGGATTTCTTTTTTTTTTTTTTTTTTTTGAGATGGAGTCTCACTCTGTCACCCAGGCTGGAGTGCAGTGGCGCCATCTCAGCTCACTGCAACCTCCACCTCCAAGGTTCAAGTGATTCTTCTGCCTCAGTCTCCCGAGTAGCTGGGACTACAGGGGCATGCCACCACGCCCGGCTAATTTTTGTATTTTTAGTAGAGATGGGGTTTCACCATGTTGGCCAGGATGGTCTTAATCTCTTGACCTCGTGATTCTCCCGCCTGAGCCTCCCAAAGTACTGGGATTACAGGCGTGAGCCACTGTGACCGGCCTATGGATTTCTTTAAAAAGTTTTCCAGGAAAATGGTTTATACACAGACATAAGACATAAATATTTCTCTACTTGCAAACAGTTGTCTGAGAAGTGACTTCTAGTGATTATAGGAGATATTGCTAAGTGGAAAAAGCAAAGTGCAAAAGAACATATATATTCTACTTTTGTAAAAGAAAAAAGGAAACATATGGAAAAATATAACTATCTTCTTTTTTTTTTTTTTTTTTTTTTTTGAGACGGAGTTTTGCTCTTGTTGCCCAGGCTGGAGTGCAATGGCACAATCTTCGCTCACCACAGCCTCTGCCTCCCGAGTTCAAGCGATTCTCCTGCCTCAGCCTCCCAAGTAGCTGAGATTACAGGCATGCGCCACCATACCCGGCTAATTTTGTATTTTTTTTTTTTTTTTTTTTTTTAGTAGAGACAGGGTTTCTCCATGTTGGTCAGGCTGGTCTCGAACTCCTGACCTCAGGTGATCCACCCGCCTCAGCCTCCCAAAGTGCTGGGATTACAGGAGTGAGTGAGCCACCGCGCCTGGCCTATCTTCTTACCTTTATAAAACACACAGAAAGGATAAACAGAAAACAGTAAAGTCGATTACCAACAAAGGGTGGCTGGGAACAAGGAGAAGGGATTATGTGAGGAAGGTTACTTTTCTAAGACACCCTTTTGCATAGTTTTGGCTTTGCGGAGCCTATGTCCTACATATTCAAACATAAATTTAAATCAAGGATGGGGCCAGACTCGGTGGCTCATGCCTATAATCTCAGCTCTTCGGGAGACTGAGGTGGGAGGATCGTTTGAGCTGAGGACCAAATGCTCCTCCCACTCAAGACCAGCCTGAGCTACATAGTGAGACCCCCATCCCTATTCTTTTAAGTTATATTTAAATATCAGTATATATATAATAGGGATAGGAGAAACTCTAAAACTGAGAGCAACATGAAATGAAGAAACCCAACTGTATTTCAAATGAATTCCATAACCACAGTGAAGAGGGGAAAAACAGAAATAATCCAGGGAGCTATGAGCACAGTATTCTATGATATATGCTCCATCTTGTCACAGTATTCTATGATATATGCTCCATCTTGTCACAGTATTCTATGATATATGCTCCATCTTGTCTAAAGTTGGGTGATGAGGGACACTTGCAAAGAAATGTTAAACTCTTACAGTATACTTTATGTAGTGATACTGGCAAAGCAACTCTGAAACAGTTTTAGATGTATTTTAGCACTGAGCAAATGAGTTATTGTTTTGGAGAGCCAGGGTTCTCACTGAGAAAGAAGGAACATGTAGATACGAAATGGGAGATGGGGGAAAAGAACATTGTGGGAATCAATTGGAATTGGAGGAATAGGTATGAACTGATTTCTGAAATGCATGCATGTATAAGCATTCCCATGTAGCATGCGTGTGTGCATAAGTGTACATGTATGTGTGTGTGTATATATTTTTTTACTTAGCTTGTCCACCAAAGGACCAAGAAGCAAAGCCACCCCACTAGTAACAAGCACATCAAGTGCCAAGATCTTGGTCTCTATTATCATTTCCCATTCAAAGGAACCAGGGCTACCGGAAGAAATGGCTGATTACAGGCTGGGGCAGGAGAGGTACAACTTGAGCCTGGAACATCTTGTTATTGTCACACAGTATGGACATGCTGAAAGAATAACGGGAGCCTGTCACAAGGACACAGGTGCTAGCTTGAAAGTGCTTTTATTGGCCAAACCAGGGACCATGTGGACACCAAAATAATTATACACAGTAAGGAATTATATGCCACTGGAAAAAAAATAGGAATTTACACATCCATATTGATTACTAACTAATAAGCGGAAAGTAGGGAGGCTATGCTTACAGTGGCATGCCCAGGCTGACTAATATGCGTGGAGGGAATGGGTGCTGTGAAATCGTCCTTTCTTGGCCATTGTAGTAGAGACTGGATCAGGGGAGTACCGTCCATGAATGTCACGTTTAGGAGGAAATTGTGATAAGGAGCAGGACATTTGCGATGTCTTAAAAGTGTCTCCCCACAAATTACAAGTTCAAAAAATATATACAGTGGAGAAATCAAACAACACGTTGACCACATGACCAAAGTATAAAATCAAAATGCAATCACCGACAAGGGGCGGAGACCTCATGTGCCTCCAGATGTCACATCTGAAAGGACACAGCATCACCTATGTGATGTTCCAGCAAGAACAGAGACCTTGAATTCAATCCCAAATAAATGACTGAGAAAGCCCAAAGGTGGGAGGTTCTGTTTAAAAAGAGAGAGAGAGAGAGAGAAGGAATACCATAATCTTTTAATGTCAGTGTTGTAAATGACAAATACAAGTTGTGGAGGCTGGGCGTGGTGGCTCACGCCTGTAATCTCAGTATTTTGGGAGGCCTCTGGGGAAAAGAAAGAGAGATCAGACTGTTACTGTGTCTATATAGAAAGAAGTAGACATAAGAGACTCCGTTTTGTTCTGTATTTGAGATGCTGTTAATCTGTGACCCTACCCCCAACGCCAAGGTGGGACGTGCTAGTGGCAATGCTGCTCTTTATGCACTAAAAAGGTTTATGGAGATGTTTACATATGGATATCAAGGCACAGCACTTTTCCTTAAACTTATGTCACAGAGATCTTTATTCATACGTCTTTCTGCAGACCCTACTATGATCCTATTATCCTGCCACTTCCCTTTTCTAAGATGGTAAAGATAATGATCAATAAATACTGAGGGAACTCGGAGACTGGTGCCAGCGCATGTCCTCTGTGTGCTGAGTGCCGGTCCCCTGGGCCCACGTTTTCTTTCTCTATACTTTGTCTCTGTGTCTCATTTCTTTTCTCAAGTCTCTAGTTCCACCTAACGAGAAACGCCCACAGGTCTGGAGGGGCAGGCCACCCCTTCAGAGGCCAAGGTGGTCAGATTGCCTGCGGTCAGGAGTTAGAGACCAGCCTGGCCAACATGGTAAAACCCTGTCTCTACTAAAAATATAAAAATTAGTTGGGCATGGTGGCGGCCACCTGTAATCCCAGCTACTTGGGAGGCTGAGGCACAAGAATAGCTTGAACCCGGGAGGTGGAGGTTGCAGTGAGCCAAGATCGTGCCACTGCACTCCAGCCTGGGAGATAGAACTAAACTCAGTCTCAAATATATATATATATATATATATGTTGTGGAAATGTTTCAGATTAAAGGGCATGGCTACTTAAAGTAACACCTGATTCTAGACTGGATCCTGTGCTGGAGGAAAAATAATACTATAACTGACATCATTGGGTCAATGACAAAATCAGACTATTAGATAACTGTGAATGTTATTGTTCATGTTAAATTGTCTAAAGTTGATAATTCTACGGTGGTTATGTAAGAGAATGTGAGAGACTATCCCTGAAGTATTTAGGGGTAAAGGGGGATAATGAACTACGTAACTTAAGCTCAAATGGTTCAGCAGGAAGCCTGGTGTCTGGGCGCACGCAAGCCCTCCTCATCTGTCTGTCCCTGGCAGGGCTGCGCTGTTAATTATGTTATGGCTGGGGACTGAACTGAATTGGAATCGCACTGTTGTGACTCTGTAGAGAACAGGAGAGAATATGGGATTCTCTGTTTTCAAGACCTGGAAACAATTAGAATATTGACCACCTCTAACTGCTTTTTAAACAGTTAAAAGTTAAAAGCTCCCTTTGGGAGTTTGCCTGTGTAAACTTAGGTGAGGCCAGGCAGCTGACCAGAAAGGGAGACCGGCCTGGGATTCACCAATAATGACTACATCAGTCAGTCAACACACAAATAATCAAGAATTAACTTAATTAAGCAGTCAATGTGAAACTGTCAAAACCGCAGGACATTTTATCAAGGGTTTTAATTTTTTTTTTATTTTTACAAATGGAATGCTTCATGAATTCTTTTGTCATCCTTGCACAAAGGCCATGCTAATCTTGTCTACGTTATTTCAATGTTAGTATATGTGCTGCCGAAGCAAGCACATATCAAGGATTTTTTTTTTTATCTTGGTAGAGAAAAAATTAAAAGATTCAGCGTCTGTTATAATCTTTCCCTTCCCAAATGTTGATGTTGTTATATAATGCATGAATTTTACCATTTATGTAGGATGCTAGCATTAGAACCATTGAATAAGGCAATTCTGATGGGAGTGTAACATGAATGTATGAATACGCTCAGCTCTGGGTTCTCCAATGCACAATTACACATTGTTGGTAAACAACCTGAGACTATTTTAGGCTGGCCGGTGTAATGTGTCTCTTACTGGCAAGATATACACTGGATATTGTGGCAGAGGTGTCAGATATAAAGACAATTTCTATTTCTCAAAAAAACAAACACCATAAACAAAAACACTTTATCATTCTGAAAAATCCCACATTTACTCACTATGCAAAGATACCAACTCTAAGATGCTTTGTTCATATTATATTTGAAATTCCAGAGTTTGGGGTTTGTAACATGTTTCAGGAGATCTGAAAGAGGCAGTAATGGATACACCGCAGGCTGCTTTGCTCTGAGCAGCTGGTAGAGTAAAATATTTAATGTCTCTGTCACTACTAGGGTGACATTTTCCTGTGGCCTGAGCACAGTAGGTTACGAGTTAGGTATTTCCCTTGCTATTAATGATTCAACACACGAAAGTAAATTTGAGCCCTGGCGTGGGCTGTAGTAACTTCTCAGCTGTCCCTGAAGTGTCAATTTGGTGATGTGTTTCTTCTCCTAGTATTTAGTTCTCTCACATAAGAATAACAACAGCTAATAGTTACTAAGACTTCCTTTGGATCAAGCCCTATTCCAGAGCTTTCCATATATTGAATCATTTTATCCTCACAGCAGCTGTAAAAGGCAGCTGCTATTGTTTTTATTCATTTTACAGATGATAAACTGAAGAACAGCAATATTACCTCATAATTTTTTTTTTTTTTTTTTTTGAGACAGAGTCTCACTCTGTCACCCAGGCTGGAGTGCAGTGGTGCGATCTTGGCATACTGCAACCTCCCCCTCCAGGGTTCAAGCAATTCTCCTGCCTCAGCCTCCTGAGTAGCTGGGATTACAGGCATGTGCCACCATGCCTGGCTAAGTTTTGCATTTTTAGTGGAGACAAGGTTTTACCATGTTGGCCAGGCTGGTCTCAAACTCTTGACTTCAAGTGATCCACCTGCCTCAGGTTCCCGAAGTGCTAGGATTACAGGCGTGAGCCACTGTGCCAGGCCGAAACTGATTCTTAAAAGAAAAAAATCGTAATGCACAAAAAAACCAAGCAAATGCTAAATATTCCTGTTTAACCAAAGAGCAAATATGCCTCCTCAAGTCCAATGCAAATGCAGTGGCCCCAACTCACAAAACATGGTTTTCTATAACATTTTCATTTTATTAAATATTCAGGTGTATCTCTTTTTTTTTTTTTTTTTTTTTTTTGAGACAGAGTCTTGTTCTGTCTGTAGCCCAGGGTGGTGTGTAGTGGTGTGATCTTGGCTCACTGAAACCTCCGCCTCCCAGGTTCAAGCAATTCTCCTACCTCAGCCTCCCGAGTAGCTGGGACTACAGGAGTGTGCCACTACAACCAGCTAATTTTTGTATTTTTAGTAGAGATGGGGTTTCACCATGTTGACCAAGCTGGTCATGAACTCCTGACCTTAGGTGATCCATCTGCTTCAGCCTCCCAAAGCACTGGGATTACAGGCATGAGCCACTGTGCCCGGCCTATATTTCATTTTTTAAAATAATCTCCTCCTAACTGTCTATGAAAAAATTATTTAATATCTGAGTTTTCAAGATGGAGCCAATGGCTGCACAAAGCATGTGTTCCCTTCAGAGGCTGTGTTAGTGATTAGTACACATGTGCCTTACACAATGGTGACCTAATGTTAATACGCTGGTTTATTTGAAGGAGAGTTTTTGTTGTTGTTATTGGCGTTGTTTTGATTTAGAAAGATTTCAAATGTATGTAGAAATAGGAAAATGAACCCCCTGGTTCATGGCAAAGGCCAATGTTGTTTTTATCTATAGATCTGTCCACTTCCTCTCTCTTCATATTATTTCCAAGCAAGTTCAACCAATGCATCTTTCCATTCAACCTGGTTTTGAAATTTGGTTTGTTTCACTTGTTCATACCATGATCAAGGTGGTTTGCTGAGTGTACTTTGAGGAAAGCAAAAATGTGTATCAAAGTAGTTATATTACTGGCTGTCTCTTCCCTTGTTGACACAAAAGTGATCTTTTGTTGTTGTTGTTTAATCAGGGTTTTTTAAGCACTCCACTTATCTTGAAGTTATTGTCATCTAGAAAATATAGAATGTCTTAAATAATTACAGTTCTGTGAAACCTTACCCTGGGGGCAGGAGACAGTGTGATTGAGGGGAAAGGATGCAGGATTTGGATTCAGATGCTAAGGTCTGGTTCTGGTTCCTCTACATCTTATCATTTCTGAGAATCTGGATACAGCCTTGAACTCCGAGCTCGATTCTACATTTGGTAGTTCTTTATGAAAGGTCTACTGTGTGTGTTACATGCTGTTTTGGACAATGGAGCTATTGCAGAGAATAAAATGAAAATAATCTACTTTTCAACGATGTTTTATAGATAATATGTTAATGGTATGTGAAAAGCTTTTGCAAGCTGTGAAGTGCAATTATAAAGGTTTTTATTGTTTTCCTACTCTGTTTTTCACTTGAAAACTTAAGTTCCCTGATGTTTCAGGTTTACAATAGTTAATAATAAACTAAGTTTTATTGAAGGAGGAAATATTATGAATTATATCTATGTGTCTTACTGAATTTCTGATGAAACGCATCACTGGAATGCCTCACTAAGTGGATATCTGGGGCCACATACTGTGCCCACTGCTAAGGGCTTTACATGGGATCAAGATTAAGCTTCACGAGGACCCTGTAAGGTAACCATTATCTTCATGTTATAAATGGAGAAGTGGGAGCTTAGTAAGAATATTTTTCCCAAGCCTCTGCAGGTGGTAGGCCTTAGAGCTGGGATTTCATCCCCTGTCTGTCTATCCTCAGACAGGAGCCTTTAACCATCTCTTGATTCCGCCCCACTTGAGAAATAAGAGGAATAGGCAATGGTCTTGCACCTTTAGATTATCATTATTATTATTATTATTTGAGACAGGGTCTCACTCTGTTGCCCAGGGTGGAGTGTAATAGTGCAATCATGGCTCACTGCAACCTCTGCCTCCTGGGGTCAAACAATCCTCCCACCTCAGCCTCCCAAGTAGCTGGGACCACAGGTGTGCGCCATAACTCCCAGCTAATTTTTGTATTTTTTTGTAGAGATGGGGTTTCGCCATGTTGCCCAGGCTGGTCTTGAACTTCTGAGTTCAAGCAATCTGCCCACCTCGGCCCTCCAAAGTGCTGGGATTATAGGCATGAGCCACCATGCCTTGCCTGCACCTTTGGATTTTTACTCTGTTAGAAAGAAAAACAACCACAGTACAAGCCATAATGCAAAGAATGGTTCAGGCAATAAGTTGTTAAAGTACAAATGATAAAGCCATTACATTGGGATTTGAGGACCTGGAAAGGGAATGAAGGTGCCTAGCTGCCCTTGTGAGTGTACTTGTGAGGGGGGCAGAAGGTGACTGGAGCTAGGGTGGGGCCTGCAATGGGCAGGGCCAGAGCAGATAGAGCCTCTCCAAGTTCTAACGCATGTATGAAAATCTAGTAATTTCCATAATGAAGCACAACAGAAATGTCTATCAGATAGATTTTGAAGATAATTTGAAAGCCTTGCAGATCCCCATTTGACTTATGGAAGCCGTTTCTTGAGAGTCCTTGATTCTGATTTCAGAATATGGTGAGTGTAATTGTATTTTGTGTTTGGTCCAGACAGCAAACTAAATTCCCTTTTTTATTTAATTTTTTTATTTTTCTGAGACAGTATCTTGGCTTACTGAAACCTCTGCCTCCTTGGATCAAGTGATACTCCTCCCTCAGCCGCCCAAGTAATTGGGACTACAGCTACACCACCGTGCCCTGCTAATTTTTACATTTTTTTGTAGAGCTGTGGTTTCACCATACTGCCCAGCCTGGTCTTCTAAGCTCATGGGATCCTCCTGCTTTGGCCTCCCAAAGTGCTGGGTTACAGGTGTGAGCCACAGGCACAACCCAAAATTCCTTATTGATAGCCTAAATTACTAATGTTTAAACCATAACATGCATTGATAATATTTATTTTCTTATTCTATTTTATTTTTTGAGATAGTTTTGCTCTCACACCCAGGCTGAAGTGCGGTGGCACAATCTCTCCTCACTGCAACCTCTGCCTCCTGGGCTCAAGCGATCCTTGTGCCTCGGACTCCCAAGTAGCTGGGATTACAGCAGGTGTGCGCCACCACGCCCGGCTAAACTTTTTGTATTTTTAGTAGAGACAGGGTTTCACCATGTGGCCAGCCTGGTCTCGAAGTCCTGGTCTCAAGTGTTCTACCCGCCTTGGCCTCCCAAAGTGCTCGGATTACAGGCGTGAGCCACCGTGCCCAAGCCAAACATTGATAATATTTAAATACTCATGTGACACATGCACAAAGTTAGCTGTCATGGTTAGTGCAACATTGTTTCTGTGCGTGAGGTTTGAGCTTTGGAAAACTAAGACACAAATTCACTGTAGACAGATCTCTTAAGATGAAGGAGGAAAAGAGTAGGTTGGACTTTGAGGATGGGTGGGGCCATAGCCAGAACGAGCCTAGGAACAGACATGCGAGGCAGGCCTAGCTGAGGAGCACTTGGAGGTGACCTGTTTTGTGGCCCAAACACCAGCTTTTGATCTTGAGTGTAGCCCAGGTTTTCATTGATGAATACTGCAAAAGAACCTATGTCACAACACTGAAATATTTGAAAGGATGGCATCATATAAATTCAGAGCACAGTCTCTTCAGAGCGCTTTTAAAACATCTTTGAAAATATGTTAATTAGCCCCAGATATCTAATAGTAAAGTTCAAATCCATGTGACATTTAAAGGCTTTTCAGTAATTTTCTTTGAGTTGTGCCGTGTGCAGGTACTCCTGATTTATTTCTGACTGCTGATTTAGGGACTATTTAAACCCCTAGTTTATTCTGTCTTTCTTTCTTTCTTTTCTTTTTTTTTTTTTTTTGAGATGGAGTCTCATTTGTGCTGCCCAGGCTGGAGTGCAGTGGCATGATCTTGGCTCACCATAACCTTCACCTCCCAGGTTCAAGGGATTTTCGTACTTTAGCCTCCCAAGTAGCTGGGATTACAGGCTCACGCCACCACGCCTGGCAAATTTTTGTATATTTAGTAGAGATGGGGATTCACTGTGTTGGCCAGGCTGGTCTCAAACTCCTGACCTCAAGTGATCCTCCCAACTTGGCCTCCCAAAGTGCTAAGATTACAGGTGTGAGCCACTGCCCCTGGCCCTAAACCCCTAGTTTATCCTTAATGTTCTTCTCTCTATTCTTACACTAATTCCATTTTCTTTCCTTTCTTTTTAAAAAGAGCTCTGGGAAGTCAGGAGGATCAATGTGTTAAAATATCGAGTTCAGACCAGTTAGATTTGCTATTGTTGGGAATTTATCCCTGGCATTGATTTATTGATGGACAGCCGAGGGTTTGCTCACAAGAGTGGAGGTGGGGTAGGAAGGAGATGAGTTTGCTGGAAGGGAGAGAATCCCCTAGACAATTCAGCCAGAGCTTGCTTTCTCTCCAGACCTACAGGGGACAATGACAGTGAGCTCTGTTTCCTAAATAATGGATCAATCTTCCTGACTCAACTCAGAGTTCTATAGGGAGTCTTCACCTAAATCAGGTTAATTTGGGGGTAAGTTTTCAGGTTAGTAACATGTTGAATATATAAGAGCTTATAATAGCATTAATTGAGTAAGATAAAAGTCATAAATAGTAGTTTGATAACAATAAAGTTAAAGAGGATTGTTTTCTTTATCACTGGAGTCCAGTTGCATTCAAGAAAGTCATTTTCTCTTTATAGGAGATGCAGGTTGATTGACGTCTAGGTCTATGGAGAAGGGGGAATGTGGAAAAGCAAAAAATACACAAACATTTTGGTTGGCTTTACATTGTATTTTATGTCAGAATCATGTATATATATTCTCTGTACTACTTGCCTCTGTGGGGCAGGGACTGGAGATGGGGTGAGCATTACTCAATCAAACCCAAGCCCTCATCACCCTGTGCTACTGCACCCATGAAAGTACACAGAGATTTTAAAGGGGAAGCAAACATTGGTTGGGAGGAGAAAATATCACAGCAGAAAACGTTCTAGAATACATTAGCATTTTTCCTGGGGTCATGCGTTTTTTTAAGAGGTGGAGCAGAAAACGTCTTTAATGGGCACTTCTTTAAAACTCCAAAACATTTCAAAGATGTTTTAATACATGTTGGATACTTTTACAGGTGTACCTTTTCTCTTAAATGCAAATCAGAATAGATGTTTGCACAAGGCCTGCATGAGTCATCCCTAGTTCAGTAGCCTGGGCTTATTTGCATTAAACACCAGTTGCAGTTCCTTCTGGTTATTCTCTGCAAATAACTCTTAAACCTGGGTAAGCTGCAAAATTAAATCAAATTAAATTAAACTTTAAAACAGCATGCTTAGGCCGGGCGCGGTGGCTCAAGCCTGTAATCCCAGCACTTTGGGAGGCCGAGACGGGCGGATCATGAGGTCAGGAGTTCGAGACCATCCTGGCTAACACGGTGAAACCCCGTCTCTACTAAAAAATACAAAAAACTAGCCGGGCGAGGTGGCGGGCGCCTGTAGTCTCAGCTACTCGGGAGGCTGAGGCAGGAGAATGGCGTAAAAACTCGGGAGGCGGAGCTTGCAATGAGCTGAGATCCGGCCACTGCACTCCAGCCTGGGCGACACAGCGAGACTCCGTCTCAAAAAAATAAATAAATAAATAAAACAGCATGCTTAACCTTTGGGTAATTAGAAGAGAGAAAAGAAAACATGGTCATTTAGGTCTTATTTATATAACTTGTTATGAAAGGTAACCACAGTTTTTCCTTTTGTGCACATAGTCGTTGGCAAAGGTGGATTCAGAATTTAAAGACATCAAGTAACAAATTTGCAGTACCTGACTGTGAAGCCTCTGTTTGTTGGAATTAAGGAATTTGAAAAGCCCTCTGCAATGTTAAAGCTACACATTAAAGCCATATATTAGTTAGCTGGGGCTGCTGTAACAAGGTACCACACACAGAGCAGCTTAAAGAACAGAAGTTTATTGTATCACAAATCTGGAAGCCCAGAAGTTCAAGATCAAGGTTTTAAAGGACCATCTTCCCTGTGAGGGTGCTGGGGAAGGATCTGTTTCAGGATTCTCTCCTAGTTTCTGGAAGTTCCTTGGCTTGTGGCAGCATGTCTCCAAGGGATTTTATTCCTGTTACCCCTCGTATGTCCTTGGGCAAAGAACTTAACCTCTCAGTTAGGTTTCTTTTTTTTTTTTTTTGGATTTCTAAAAATCTTTATTGAGGATTAATATTAGAAATTTGCAATACAGTCTCACTGATTTTTCACTTTGTTTCTGGGCTATTAATGATTTTATATAAGACACTATTTGTAATTTCAGAACAAATAATATGGTCACATTTCTTGTTCCTAATAAATTGGTACTACTTGAGATCAATGGATGATTGAAAGGCAACGGCAACAAAAGCCAAAATAGACAAATGGGATCTAATTAAACTAAAGAGCTTCTGCACAGCAAAAGAAACTACCATCAGAGTGAACAGGCAACCTACAGAATGGGAGAAAATTTTTGCAATCTACTCAGTTAGGTTTCTTTATCTGTAGAATGGGGATAATAATTCGATCCTCAACAAACAAACTAAGCTAATGCGAATACATAGCGCAGAGCCTGATGCATAGAGCACATAGTTAGCTCTCTGTAAACGCACGCACCGTCATCCTAGGAAAACTTCCTGGGAAGTTTCAGAAGCCTTACATCAGAAGTCTTACCATGGGTCCTTAAACTGATCAGATTTGTAGGAGAAGCCTGGACACACTCCTTTCATTTGACCTGTTCAAACTCTGAAAGCCAGAACAGGTAGAATTGCTGACTGTTGCTAGGAAGCTCTGTAGATATTTCAAGCCAAATGCAAATATTTCCAACGGACCTATAAAATATTAACCATATGTTTGTAGTAGAATCTTGGTCAAAAACTTAGGATGTGAACTCTGCTGCCTTGGAAGAGTTTGTAATCTAAGTTGAGAACTCTAACCTGACTTGAAATACAGCACAAGAGACAGTGATTAAATATCTCAGACCCAGAATTTGTAAAGGTGTTAACCTTCAGATGGAACGAGAGGTAAGACTCTGTTGACCAGTCTTAGATGTTCAGGAAACCATGGTAGTATCTAGAAAAGATACCGAGTAAGTGCCCTAATCATACTTAATATGCCAGTCACCTTAGTGTCTGTTTAAGCTTTGGAACGTGTTTACATATAAATATTTGGAAATTTCAGACATTTACATATGAAAAGGTGCCATGTGGGAATTTTAAGAGCATCTATTAGCATTTTCAGCTTTGGATGCAGATCACTAGGGACAGCCACTGACTTTTCTTTCTTTTTTTTTGAGACGGAGTTTTGCTCTTGTCACCCAGACTGGAGTGCAGTGGTGCGATCTCAGCTCACTGCAACCTCTGCCTTCCAGGTTCAAGCAATTCTCCTGCCTCAGCCTCCCATGTAGCTAGGATTACAGGTGCCTGTCACCATGCCCAGCTACTTTTTGTATTTTTAGTAGAGATAGGGTTTCACCATGTTTGGCCAGGCTGGTCTTGAACTCCTGACCTGAGGTGATCCACCCATCTCGGCCTCCCAAAGTGCTGGGATTACAGGTGTGAGCCACTGCACCCGGCCAGGGCCACTGACTGTCTTTGTCAGTGTCTTTGTCACTGGCCCCTCTCCAGCTGTCCTTGTCACTGGCCCCTCTCCAGGGCACTCAAGGTCCATTGTCCTTAGTGCTAAGCAATGGTTGGGGATCTTTGCTGAGGATCAGAAAGGGCTCTTGGAGGAAAAGGTGGACCCAGACTACATGTCGTGCAGCTCACCATCCTTAGGAGGGAGATGGAATCTTCTGTTTACTAACGTACCGGAAAGATATAATACAAGGGACAAAATGTGGCAAGTTTCATCTCTTCTGCCTTGACATGCAAACCATCCCTTCTGAGCTCACTTCCGTGCACCATGCACAGTGGGTTCCATGAACCCACTTCCATGCTACCATTTTTTGTTTTAGTAATCATTTACAAAGAGACAGAATGATATTAAGACAGTATCGGTGGCCGGGCATGGTAGTGCCTCACACCTGTAATCCCAGCACTTTGGGAGGTCAAGGCAGGTGCAACACTTGAGGTCAGGAGTTTGAGACCAGGCTGGACAATACAGTTAAACCCTGTCTCTACTAAAAATACAAAAATTAACTGAGCGTGGTGACGTGCACCTGTAATCCCAGCTACTCAGGAGGCTGAGGCAGGAGAGAATTGCCTGAACCAGGGAGGCGGAGGTTGCAGTGAGCAGAGATCGCACCACTGCACTCCAGCCTGGGTGACAGAGTGAGACTCTGTCTCAAAAAAAAAAAAAAAAAAAGTAAGCATCAGTGGGCATAATCCTAATCGCCTGATCCAACTTTTCACCCCCTTTGAACAGCCCTGGGACAAATCATAAGAGATCTGGGGACAAACAGACCTGGTAGAAACCTCAATATGTGACCCTGGAGAAGTAAGTCACCTAACCTCTCTAAGCCCACAAAATGAGGATAAGCCCTTCCTTTTGTGTGTGCTGTAAAAATTGCACAAAATGTACCCAGTATATGAGCAATTGCTCAGCAGTGTTTGGATATAGGGGGTGGATAGCTATTATTAATTGCTGATTATTTTGGAAGGAAAAACACACAGAGAATTATGTATCTTTCAGTGCAAATGTTAGCTCTAAAAACAAACGTATTATTTACAAAGCTGCAGTTATAGAACACAATTCTGATTTCTGCCTCACCCCCACGGTTAATACTGTAAAACATTTCCTGTGTTTGATCTCATAGTGTTATTACAAATAGCTGTTATTTTTAATAGCTACACTAAAACATAAAAATTTGTAGGTCAGGTGTCATGGCTCATGCATATAATCCCAACACCTTGGGAGGCTGAGGTGGGAGGATTGCTTGAGGCCAGGAATTTGGGATCAGCCCGGGCAATGCAGTGAAACCTCGTCTTTACAAAAATTTTCCCAAAATATTAGCCAGTTGTGGTGTCATGTGCCTGTGGTCCCAGCTACTTGGGGAGGCTGAGGTGGGAGGATCACTGAAGCCCAGGAGGTTGAGGCTGCAGTGAGCCATGATCACGCCACTGAACTCCAGCCTGGGTGACAGTGCAAGGCCCTACGTCAGAAAAAAAAAAAAATTGTAAAACCATGAGATCTTGTTGGACACTCATGTGGTTTCCATTTCTGCTTTTTATAACCAATGATGCCAATCAAAAAATTTGTGGCCAGGTGCAGTGGCTCAGCCCTGTAATCCCAGCATTTTGGGAGGCTGAGGTGGGCAGATCACCTGAGGTCAGGAGTTTAAGACCAGCTTTGTCAACATGGAGAAACACTGTCTCTACTATAAATACAAAAACTAGTCAAGCATGGTGGTGCATGCCTATAATCCCAGCTACTTGGGAGGCTGAGGCAGGAGAATTGCTTGAGCCTGGGAGGCGGAGGTTGCAGTGAGCCGAGGTCTCCCCACTGCACTACAGCCTGGGTGACAGAGCAAGACTCTGTCTCAAAAAAAAAAAAGTTTGAGTAAGAGTCCTTTTATTGAAGTGTTCCTGTTGGAAAAGGCTCTGTAAATGAGGTGATTGCTTCAAATATATCTTTAGTGTTTTGGGTACATAAAGCATTGCCATCAGTAATGTATATATTAATTTCAAGGTCAGTAGCAAGGTGGGTGAGGATTCATTCATCTCCACTGCTGACATTGAAAATATTGAATAGTAGCTGGGCATGGTGGCTCATGCCTGTAATCCCAGCACTTTGGGAGGCTGAGGCAGGCAGATCACAAGGTCAGGAGATCGAGACCATCCTGGCTAACATGGTGAAACCCCGTCTCTACTAAAAATACAAAAATTAGCCGGGTGTGGTGGCGGGCGCCTATAGTCCCAGCTACTTGGGAGGCTGAGGCAGGAGAATGGCATGAACCTGGGAGGCGGAGCTTGCAGTGAGCTGAGATCGTGCCATTGCACTCCAGCCTGGGCGACAGAGCAAGACTCTTTCTCAAAAAAAAAAAAAAAAAAAAGAAAAGAAAAAGAAAATATTGAATAGCGTCAACTGAATAGGCATAAAATGGTGTCTATGTTTTCATCAACTTGCCATTCTTTGATTACTAGTAAGAGTCATCTTTTATTGTATCATTTTATGTGTTTATTATTTCTATTTACTTATCTGCCTCTTCTACTGCCTTTTCATTCAGACAAGCCATTCCTAGTGAGTCTGGATGAGGAATATAAGTTGTCTCTCTGTAGATCAAAAGTTTCAAAGTTTATATTTTGTTCCAGAAAGCTCTGATGATTCGTATGTCTTTCGGGAGTGCAATCCTTGTATTAATAGCTTGGTGACTCTTCTAACATTAAAATGAATTCAGCTTGACAGACTTATTTTACCCTGGAGGGTTTGCTTCCAGGTGACTGTCAATTACAAAGCTCCTATGACTTTGTTTTATTCAAACGTAAATATAACTTTAAAGCCTAATTATAGAGTCAATAGTAATGGGGTAAAAATGAGACCATTGTCCCTAACAAGTAAGGATGACGCTTGAATATAAAAATAACAAGGCTTTTATCCTGGTAACTTTCATTATTTACTATAAAAAGTACATTGTGGATTGAGGCGGAGTCTCTAAAATAAACATCTGGGGAACTACAGCATTCTTATCCTATGGGAACCAGCCCAGTCTTTTATTTCCTTTTTTTCCCTTCATTTTCTAGACAAAAGAATGGCAGCCCCACCCTGCCTTCATTTTAAGCACATTTTTCTAGCTGCCACCACCCCAATTCAGGCCAGTATTTCTTTTTTCTATTTTTTATTTATTTTATTTATTTTTTTATTTTTTATTTTTTTGGTACAGAATCTCACTCTGTCGCCCAGGCTGGAGTGCAGTGGTGTGATCTTGGCTCACTGCGACCTCCGCCTCCCGGGTTCAAGCAATTCTCCTGCCTCAGCCTCCCAAGTAGCTGGGACTACAGGCGCACACCACCATGCCCAGCTAATTTTTGTATTTTAAGTACAGATGGGGTTTCACCATGTTGGCCAGGCTGGTGTCAAACTCCTGACCTCAGGCAATCAGCCCGCCTTGGCCTCTCAAAGTGTTAGGATTGCAGGCGTGAGCCACCGCGTTCGGCCCAGACCTGTGTTTCTTCTTGCTGTGGTTAGATTCACGCACTGAGTGTTGTTGCTGAGTGTGATGGTGGAGGTAATAAGGTGGAACCACTTGGTGTTCCCGGTGAAGAAACTGTGACAAGGAGATGCTGTTTCCAGGGTGACTTTTGAACAGTCTCCCTCCTAGGATCTCACCTTCCCTGCTACTCACACTCTTCCCCCTGTCAGATGAGGCTGTGCAGATCAGATTTCTTTCTTTTGCAGACACCTTCCACGGGCCCTCTCACTCCCTAGAATAAAGCCTTGTCAAGGCTGCATGGGCCACCTTACTTTTGAAGGTGACTCCAAAACGACCTTTCCCCAGCTCTGCTCTTTCCCCCACATCTCCCAGCTGTACTGGTGCTGGGCCTTTCCATTGCATTTTCCTGCCTCTGAGTTTTTTCTTTTGGTTCCTTAATATCTCTCTCCCACCCACCCCAAGTTCTTGCTCACCTCTGTGACTCCCAGGTTGCCCAGCTCAAAAACCGCCTAGGAAATAATGATTGATCTCACTTCACTCTTCAGTGGCATACCCTGGGAAGCATTTTACATTTTAGAATTCATTAGCATGGGATAGATCTGCCTGTGGACCTCAAAGGTTGATTGATTTTGCTTGTCAAATTCTTCCTTTGTTTAGGGTTTTCTTGTGATTAATGATGTTGTTAGCAGGCGTGGGGAAGGGAGGGAAGCAGGTGATGTTGGGAGTGGGAGCAGGCTCTGATGCTTCCTGGGCAGAGCCTGTATTCCAGTCTGAATCCACGATTTGCGTTCACTGTACCACAGAGAGCGCAGAGCTGGGATGTGTGTGGAGAGCGCCTGAATAGCTAGGAGTTAAATCACTTTGGGCAAGCTTTGAAACCACCCCAGTTTTTTCATTAGTAAGAAGGTAATGACATTGCCTGGCGACTCGCCTCAGCATAATTCCATGACAATTGCATGAGACAACGTGTATGAAAAATCCTTTGTCCTGGAAGGGGCTACCTTATATGGATTAGAAGAAATACAATATTACTAGGAAATGCTGGGAGCCCATGGCAATGTTGGACTAAGAAATCCTTTGAACCTTAGCCAGGGGAATGAAAAATCTGCTCATCTCTGAAAGGCCAAGATGTTGAAATTTCCCCTGTATCTTTTCTAATGACCGCCATTGAAATTGTGCAGAATGAAACAAGAGCCGGGCTTTTTTTTTTTTTTTTTTTTTTTTTTTTAAATAGAGACGGGGTCTTGTTCTGTCACCTAGCCTGAAGTTCGGTGGCATGATCCTAACTCACTGCAGCCTTGAGCTCCTGGGCTCAAGCGATCTTTCTGCCTCAGCCTCCCGAATAGCTGGGACTAGAGGTGCCCAGCTAGTTCTTTAAATTATTATTTGTAGAGATGGGGTCTTGCCATATTGCCCAGACTCGTCTTGAACTCCTGGCCTCAAATTATCCTCCTGCCTCAGCTTCCCAAAGTGCTGGGATTGCAGGTGTGAGCCGCCGCACCCAGGCAGCCAATCTTCCTTTGTGAGAAAGGGCTCTGGGGTGGACTTTCTGAGGAATAGGGGGTGAAGCTGTGGACCCAGAGCAGCCTTTTCTATCATGTGTAAAGATCCTGCCTGAATTGTCCCCACTACATTGACACTGTTGATCCCTTAGTTTTATGTTATTTATCCCAGGCTTCTAGATTTTTTTCGGTCCTGCCTTGGGAGGAAAAAAAATGTAATCCTGTTCCTGCTGGGAACTGTAATTATGGTGTTTCTATAACAGTATAAAGTTTAAATTTAATGTAGATCTTAGATACATTTTATTACTATTGCTTCATGAGATTCTTTATCTAATTACAACTGTCATCAAGTTTGTCATTTTACTTTCAAGAATACTGAGCATTGGCCGGGTGCAGTGGCTCATGCCTGTAATCCCAGCACTTTGGGAGGCCGAGGTGGATAGATCACTTGAGGTCAGGAGTTCGAGACCCACCTGGCCAACAAGGTAAAACCCGTTTCTACTAAAAATACAAAAATCAGCCCGGTGTGGTGGCATGCACTTGTAGTCCCAGCTACTGGAAAGTCTGAAGCAAGAGAATCATTTGAACCTGGGAGGCAGAGGTTGCAGTGAGCTGAGATCACAACACTGGACTCCAGCCTGGGCCACAGAGTGAGGCTTTGTCTCAAAGAAGTAAATAAAAGAATACTGGGCAGATTCCAAACAGGGTCTGGACTAACTAGGATAATAGAGAAGATTTCTGCTGCCTTTTAGATGGGAGCTCTATGGAATACCTTGGGAATAATAGTGGCCACATTGAGTGCCTGACCCTAGAATTATTACTTGTGACTGATGGTATGTGTATTGGTTATCGATTGCTGTGTAACAAGCTACTCCAAAACTTAGCAACTTAAACCAACATGCGTTTATTATCTCATGGTTTCCATGAATCAAGTGTCTGAGCACAGCTTAACTGGGTTCTCTGTATCAGGATTTCTCACAAGGCTACAATTAAGGTGTCAGCCCAGCCTGATGTCTCATCTGAAGGCAGGACTGAGGAAGGATCTGCTTCCAAGTTCATATAGTGATTGCAAAATTCACTGCATTCCTTAAGGGACTGAGGACTCCAGTCCCTGCTGGCTGTTGGTCAGTGCTCACTTCGTGTCTTGCCGTGTGAGCCTCTCCATAGGGCAGCTGCTTCACCAAAGCCGGGAAGGGGAAAGAGTTGACTGGCAAGAAGGGAGTCATGGTTTTTTATAACATAATCATGGAAGTGACATCCCATTACCTGCACCATATTCTATTGGTTAGAAGCAAGGTTCAAGGCTGGGGGCAGTGGATCATGCCTGTAATCCCAGCACTTTGGGAGGCCGAGATGGGTAGATCACAAGGTCAGGAGTTCAAGACCAGCCTGACCCACGTGGTGAAACCCTGTCTCTACTAAAAATACAAAAAATTAGCCCAGCATGGTGGCACACTCCTGTAATCCCAGCTACTCTGGAGGCTGAGGCAGGAGAATTGCTTGAACCCGGGAGACGGAGGTTGCAGTGAGCCGAGATCACACCTCTGCACTCCAGCCTGGGCAACAGAGCGAGACTCCATCTCAAAAACAAAAAAGAAGCAAGGTTCAGGAACTCAGGCTTATTTTTAAAAAAAAAAGAGAAGAAGAAGAAGAAGAAGAAAGAAGGAAAAGGGGCTGGATACGGTAGCTCATGCCTGTAATCCCAGTACTTCATGAGGCCAAGGAGGGAGGATTGCTTGACCTCAGGAGTTCAAGACCATCCTGAGCAAACTAGCAAGACCTCATCTCTACTAAAAACCAAAAAAGTTAGCTGGGTGTGATGGTGCACACCTATAGTCTCAGCTACTTAGGAGGCTGAGGCGGGAGGATCACTTGAGCCCAGGAGATTGAGGCTGCAGTGAGCTTGATCACACCAGTGTACTCCAGCCTGGGTGACAGAGCAAGAACTTGTATCAATGACAACACCAACACCAAAAAAAAAAAAAAAAAAAAAGGAAGAAAAAAGCAGCAAAGCACCTCATGTGTATGCCACACTCACAAGGAATTAAAGATGTGAACACCAGAAGGTGGGATCACCGGGGGCCATCTTAGAGTAGTAATTTATATTTAGTATGGAACATATAGTAAGAAACACATATAGCATAGAACATATAGAAATATAATTCATACTTATAAATTATGATATGTTAAATATTTTACAGCATTGTTTTTAATAATAATAATAAACAAAATGAGGAAAAACACATTTCAGAAATAGTCTTTCTTCTTGTGAACTTTAAAAGCCATTAAAAAAAAAGATGATGAAGGACCAGGCATGGTGGCTAACACCTGTAATCCCAGCATTTTAGGAGGCTGAGACAGGATAATTGCTCGAACACAGGAGGTGAAGCTGAGATCGCACCATTGAACTCCAGCCTGGGCAACAAGAGCAAAACTCTGTCTCAAAAAAAAAAAAAGAAAAAAAAAAGAAACCTACCATAGCCAGTAGTATGTCAGTAATGAGTAAGGGTGTATTCTAATAAAACTTTATTTAAAAAATAGTTAGTGGGCTGAATTTGGCCCATGGGCTATAATTTGCCAATTCTTATCTAGACTATAGTCTGGTCTAGTCAAGCCTCCTAAGGACAGAAGCAAACGAGCCTCCTATATGACAGACTCTGGTAGGGGCTGGTGATGAACAAGAAAGATCAGTCCTCACCTTTGATATCTTTAGTACCCTACCAGAAGGCTGGTTTAGTTTTCTGTACATGGTAAAATCTTGGGCAATGGTTTTTGGATGGCCTCAAATGACTCAGACTCCTAAAAAGTTCCATCTTGTATGACTTCTGAACTTAGCTGTTGCTGTTCTCTCCCATCATTGCCCTCGATCTTTCATCCTTAGTCCAGTGACTTTGTGAATCTGTTACCATGTGGTAGGTGTGACCTGTGTAAAGACGGTAAAGAACTTCGGTGTAAGACAACTCTGTGAGCCCTTGAGGACTTTATTAAAAGTTGATTTGCTCTTTCCCCAGATCTTTCAGTGTCAACTGTGTAGTAGGCACTGAGTATTCACAGACCAGTCTGTTCTTGTAGAGCTTATGGTCTGGTGGGAGAGGCAGATAAATAAAAGCAAATACATATTTACAAATCATGGCAAGTGCTAGGAAGGAAACAGAAATGTAAGTGCTCAAGGGGGCCAGTGGTAGCAGGAAGAGGAGGGCAGAATCCTGTTCAATACCATGAGTGGAAGAGGACACTGAAGTGGAGACCTAACGAATGAGAAATCGGCCGGGCGTGGTGGCCCATGCCTGTAATCTCAGCACTTTGGGAGGCCAAGGTGAGCAGATCACCTGAGGTCAGAAGTTTGAGACCAGCCTGACCAACAAAGAGAAACCCTGTCTCTACTAAAAATACAAAATTAACCAGGCATGTTATCCCAGCCTGTTATCTCAGCTACTTGGGAGGCTGAGGCAGGAGAATCGCTTGAACCTGGGAGGCGGAGGTTGTGCTGAGCCTAGACTACACCATTGCACTCCAGTCTGGGCAAAAAGAGAGAAACTCTGTCTCAAATAAAATAAAATAAAAAGTAAAATAAGAGTGAGAAATAGCAGTCATACAAAGAACTGGGAGAAGAGCATTCCAGGTACCAGGAAGAGCATATGCAGAGGCTCTGGGGCAGGAAATGCTTTGTTTGCTTGAGGAGCTGAAAGCAGGGCCGTGGGGCTCAGCAATCGTGAGCAAGAAGGAGGGTGTAGAAGTGTGGAGAGCCCTTAGAGTCGTGAAAAGAGTTTGGACTTAAAGTGATGGGAATCCATAGTGGATTAGTGTTAATCCATAATCCACTTGGGCTGCCATAACAAAATGCCATGTACTGGTTGACTTAAACAATAGTCGTTTATTTTCTCACAGTTCTGCAGACTGGAAGTCCAAGATGGAGGTGCCAGCAGGGTTGGTTTCTGGTGAGGCCTCTCTTTGGCTTGTAGTTGGCTGCCATCCTGCTGTGTTCTCACATGGCCCTTCCTCTGTGTGCATGGAGAAGGAGAGATCATGTGTCTATTTCTCCTCTTCTAAAGACACCAGTCCATGGCCGGGTGCAGCACTTTGGGAGGCTGAGGCAGGCAGATCACTTGAGGTCAGGAGTTCAAGACCAGCCTGGCCAACATGGTAAAACCCCGTCTCTACTAAAAATACAAAAATTGCCGTGGTGGTGGGCACCTGTAATCCCAGCTACTCGAGAGACTGAGGCAGGAGAATCACTTGAACCCGGAAAGTGGAGGTTGCAGTGAGCCGAGATCGCGCCACTGCACTCCAGCCTGGGCAACAGAGCGAAACTCCACCTCCAATAAACAAATAAAATAAAATAAAGCTATAAAACAGCAAAGCCAGTCGTTTTTGCCTCAAATACTCCTCCAATTCATCCCCACCTCTCCATCTCCATGGCCACCATCACCTCTCCCTGGAAATGCTACCAGATCCCTCTAACTAGATTTTGTTGCCCAGGCTGGAGTGCAGTGGCGTAATCTTGGCTCACTGTAACCTCCACCCTCCCGGGTTCAAGCAATTCTCCTGCCTCAGCCTCCCAAGTAGCTGGGCTTACAGGCATGTGCCACCACGCCTGGCTAATTTTTTTGTATTATTAGTAGAGATGGGGTTTCACCATGTTGGCAGGCTGGTCTCGAACTCTTGACCTCAGGTGATCCACCTGCCTCAGCCTTCCAAAGTGCTGGAATTACAGGCGTGAGCCACTGCACCCTGCCTGTTTCCTAGCTTTAATAGTTGACTTATCTGTATTCCTCAAAACTCGCAGTCAGTCAGTGGCTCTGTTCCCTGTGCCTAGCGTAGTACTCTGCATCTTGCAGGTGTTTCCTGGGTGCTAAGTAGATGCACACCTGTCTGCAGTGTCCTGGAGTGACAGTGAGAGACATTATCAAGTTTCCAAATCCATACCGGACACAGCAACTGACCTTAGGAATCATTATTTAGACCTGGGAAAAAAATTCTTTATGTCATTTAGGGCTTCAAACAAGTGATTTCTCCCTGTTTTCTCTTTGGTACACTAAAATGACACAGCCAAATTCCTCCCGTGTGTGTGTGTTTCACACACATGCACACTGTAGAGAAGTCAAGTTGAGGACATTTCTTCACTCTCAGTGTAGAGCTCCCTGCCCCTGCTTTCTCACTGAGCCTGTGCAGATTGTGTGGGTGGCGAGTTGGTTGTGCAAGGCCTTGCTTGCTTTGAGTCACGGACATGTGGGTTGTCAAATCCATTCCTTTGTGCTTGCTTCCTCTCTCAACCTCACAGGGCTGGAGACAGTGTTAATATCCAGATGCCTGGCAGTTTGGAAGCAATGATGAAAAGGATAACTTACAAAATGTTTGTATAAAATGCACTTAATGCCACAGAACCCTACACTTGAAAATGGCTAAAAGGAAGCTGAGATGGGAGGATCGCTTGGGGCCAAGAGTTTGAGACCAGCCTGAGGAACATAGGGAGAGCGTATCTCTTTAAAAAAAAAAAAAAAAAAAAAAAAAAGCCAGGCATGGTGGCTCGTGCTTCTAGTCTTAGTTACTCAGGAGGCTGGGGAGCAGGGTAGGAGGATTGCTGGAGCCCACAGATTTGAGAGTGTAGTGAACTAGGATCATGCCACTGCACTGCAGCCTGGGTGGCAGAGTGAAACCGTGTCTGAGAAAACAAACAATGGTTTGTGTCATCTGAGATGCAAAAAAATAAGAGAGAGAGAGAGAGAGAGAAAGAAAATCGACCAACCAACAAAAAGTTTAAACTCTCCAATAGTACACCTTTAAGAAATTTGAAAAAAAAAAAAAAAAAAAAAACAACATAGGGTGAAACAAGGCCTGGCATGGTGGCTCATGCTCGTAATCCCAGCACTTTGGGAGGCTTAGGCAGGTAGATTACTTGAGCCCAGAAGTTTGAGACCAGCCTAGGCAACATGGCAAAACCCTGCCTCTTCTAAAAATACAAAAATCAGCTGGATGTTGCAGCTTGTACCTGTAGTCCCAACTACTCAGGACGCTGGGGGGGAGAATTGCTTGAGCCCAGGAGGCTGCAATGAGAAAAACAAAACAAAATGGCAAAAATGGTAAATTTTGTTACGTATAATTTGCAACAATAAAAAATGTTTCCATATGATACTTTCAGAGTCACATTGTTTTATATATATATAACTATATATATATCAATATATTGTTATATATATATAACTATATATATCAATATATTGATAATATATTGATAATATATTGATAACAATATATTGATATATATATCAATGTATATATATACACGTTTTTTATATATATATATCTCAAGGCTGTAGTAACCAAAACATAATGTGGGCAAAAAAACAGACACATAAACCAATGGAACAGACTAGAGAACCCAGAAATAAATCTCCACATGCAAAAGAATGAAACTGGGCCCCTGTCTCTCACCATACACAAAAGTCAACTGAAGATGGATTAAAGACTTAAAGGGGACCAGGTGTGGTGGCTCACACCTATAATCCTAGCCCTTTGGGAGCCCAAGCCTGGAGGATCATTTGACCCAGGAATTCAAGATCAGTCTGGACAATGCAGTGAGACCCCATCTCTACCAAAAAAAAAAAAAAAAATGGCATGATGGCATGTGCTGGTAGTCCCAGCTACTTGGGATGCAGAGGTAGGAAGATTCCTTGAGCCCAAGAGTCCAATGTTGCAATGAGCTATGATCGTCCTACTACACTGTAGCCTGGGTGACAGAGTGAAAACCTCTCTCTCTCTTAAAAAAAAAAAAACTAATAAAACTTTATACTAGAAGGAAACATAGGGAAAATGTTTAGGACATTGGTCTAGGCAAAGATTTTATGGCTAAGACCTCAAAAGCACAGGCAACAACAACAACAAAAATAGACAAATAGGACTATATTAAACTAAAAAGCTTCTACTCAGCAAGAGAAGCAATCAACAGAGTGCAATGTTTCCTGTTGAATAGGAGAAAATATTTGCAAACTATTCATCCAACTAAGGACTAGTATCCAGAATATACAAGGAACTCAAACAACTCAAAAACAAATAATCCCTGCAGCCATAAAAAAGAATGAGATTGTGGTCTTTCCGTGGACATGGATGAAGCTGGAAGCCATCTTTCTCAGCAAACTAACACGGGAACAGAAAACCAAACACTGCATGTTCTCACTCATAAGCAGGAGTTGAACAATGAGAACACATGAACACAGGGAGGGGAACATCACACACTGGGGCTTGTCGGGGGCAGGGGGGTGGGGCAAGGAGTAGGAGCGCTTTAGGACAAATACCTAATGCATGCAGGGCTTAAAACCTAGCTGACGAGTTGATGGGTGCAGCAAACCACCATGGCACATGTATACCTATGTAACAAACCTGCGTGTTCTGCACACGTATCCTAGAACTTAAAGTAAAAGAAAAGAAAAGAAAAGAAAGACTTAGTAGGGAAATTTAGATTTAACATGGCGATGCCGATTTAGTGGAAAAGATGACTTTCTAAAAATTTAGCTCCATTTAATAAAAAATAATTTTAAAATAGTATAAACCATGAAAGTATATGTACTGCCAGGAAAGTATAAATATAACCAGGAAAGCATAAGTATAACCAATGAAATTGTAAGTACTGCCAGGAAAGTATAAATATAACCAGGAAAGCATAAGTATAACCAATGAAATTATAAGTACTGCCAGGAAGGCTTGTGCTTGCTACTGAAAAGCTAAGGCCAGAGGTAAAGACTATGGATTTGGGGAGTAAATATTCTTTGAAGGCGGAAGAGAATGGCCTGAGGTGCTGAGGACCTGTAGTGCTAGGAACTTTGCATCTGTGACTATAGGGCTCCTTAGAACTGTGCCACCATACAGCGTCATGCAATAGAATCTAAGTTATTCTTTGTAATGAATGCCAACAATATTTTAAAATAATAATAATACCATTAAAAAGTGAGCAAAGGACATGAATAGACATTTTTCAAAAGGAAACATACAAATCACCAAGAAGTATATGAAAAATTAATGGTTAATGTTTATTGAGTACTTATTGTAGGCTATGCACTGAGTTGAGCATTTTGCATGCATCATCTCACTTAAAATCATGTATGTCCCAGCCTGGCCAACACGGTGAAACCCTGTCTCTACTAAAAATACAAAAATTAGCCAGGCGTGGTGGTACACACCTGTAATCCCAGCTACTCAGGAGGCTGAGGCAGGAGAATTGCTTGAACCTGGGAGGCAGAGGTTGCAGTGAGCCAAGATTGCACCACTGCACTCTAGCCTGGGCGACAGAGCAATACTCTGTCTCAAAAGATAATAATAATAAAATAATGTATGTCAATTGTTGAGATTTTGGAAAATGAACAAGTGTGTGTGTGAATAACTGGGTGTATGCTATACATATGGCTTAATAACTTACCTATTAAGGTCATTAATGCAATGTCATCAAATACTCTTCTGATCATCTAAATTGTTGCACATTATCCTAGAATATCAGATGCCACAATTTATTTATATAGTCGACAATTGTAACCCAGCTTGCTTTGACTTTTACTGTTTTACATAATACTTGGCAAAAATCCTCATATAAATATTTGAAAATTTCGTAAGTGTGCATTTGTGAATGTAAAAATTATTTTAGAGGTCTAAGATTTGGTGCAAAACGTGCAATCAGCTACATAGTTCTACTTGAGGCAATTTTCGTTCAAAATATATCATAAACCATAATACAAAAATAGAGCGTAGACCTCTCCTTGTGAAGCAGTTGTTTTTGCCTTTTTTTTTTTTTTGAGATGGAGTCCTGCTCTGTTGCCCAGGCTGGAGTGCAGTGGTGCTAGCTCGGCTCACTGCAAGCTCCGCCTCCCGGATTCACGCCATTCTCCTGCCTCAGCCTCCCGAGCAGCTGGGACTACAGGCGACCGCTGCCACACCCGGCTAATTTTTTGTATTTTTCATAGAGATGGGGTTTCACTGTGTTAGCCAGGATGGTCTCGATCTCCTGACCTCGTGATCTACCCACCTCGGCCTCCCAAAGTGCTGGGATTACAGGCGTGAGCCACAGCGCGTGGCTGCCTTAAATTTTTAATAATTATTGTGCAAGTTATTTAGCATTCCAGTGTTTTGATTTTTCTCCTCTGCTGGGTAGGAATAACAATAAGACTGTTATTCATCATGGTGGTGTGGGAAGTTTCAATGAGCCCATGTCTATAAAGTGCTTAGTACAAGGCTTGGCATGCAGTTAACACAAAATAAATGTGAGCTGCTGTCATTAACAATACTGACTACACGGCACCGTGATGCTTATGTAAATGTCAGGCTGTGTGTCTGTAACCTGAGTTATTTGTGTAAATATTTTCCTAAAATAAATATAACTAAGGTTGTTCTTCGCACTTGTTTGGAGTCATCTTATGCGGTAGATGCTCAAGCACAAATTGCAGATACAGAGTGGGCAGCGGTAGTTGGGAAGATAGAAAAGCTAGGGAGTGTTCCTGGGAAGTCAGTAAACTTGGAAGATCTAAGGTTATATTAAAAATGTTGTGTCAGAACAAAGGCTCGGAATGTTAGTGTTAGCAGAAACCAGATATCTTAGAGCAGTGGTTTGTCAACTTTGCCAGCAATCCACAGGAAGAAATTCAACTCCATTAACACCCACAATGCAAATAAACGTGTGAATGTGTACAACTGTGTTATCAAGCAGTACTTATTCTTATTATATGTGCTGTTAATCAGATATTTTATAGTCTGTTTCATTTTAGTTTAATGTTGATTGTTACCCATTAAATTTATTTCATTAGGTAGAGACCCCCTAATTTTAAATATTGCCTTTATATATATATATATATATATATATATATATACATACATACACACCCTTGTTTAAAAATAAAAGGTTTGCAGTTACATATTTTTTAAAAATCTTACCCAAGCATTTAATCAGTACTGAATGGTTTTGTTCTTATTTGCATGTTAAGTTGAATTTGGGGGTACTATTCCAGAATATTTACATGTCAGTAAGACAATGTTCTGTAAAAAGGGCATTGTAACGGGATACAGGCAGGATTCAACCAAAAACTGGGCAAGAGTCATAATCCACTCTGATTTCTCTTTCCTTTTAAGCAGGTAGTTCCAATTTACCGGCAGAATGAGTACAGAAAGAGACTCAGAAACGACATTTGATGAGGATTCTCAGCCTAATGATGAAGTGGTTCCCTATAGTGATGATGAAACAGAAGATGAACTTGATGACCAGGGGTCTGCTGTTGAACCAGAACAAAACCGAGTCAACAGGGAAGCGGAGGAGAACCAGGAGCCATTCAGAAAAGGTAACCACATGAAGTCCCGGTGACTAGGTTGCTTATAAATCCTCATGTGGGTCGTGGCCACACTGCCAAAGATGATCGGTCCATTTTGTGTGGTCTAGGAGGGAATCTTCTCTGATGTCTTCTTAGGATGCGACTGACAGAATGGTGGATGGGCTTGGACAAGTACCCATTGTGCTTAGTATGAAGGGCTGGGAGAGCATATCTGACAAGTTCTGCAGAGAAAATACATTAAGGTCTTTGTTAGTGTCTATATCTGTTTGTTTGTTTGTTTGTTTTGTGTGTGTGTGTGTTTGTTTTTTGAGACAGGGTCTCACTGTGTCTCCCCAGCTGGAGTCCAGTGGTATGAACTTGGCTCACTGCAGCCTCGACCTCCTGGACTCAAGCGATCCTCCTACCTCAGCCTCCTGAGTAGCTGGACTACAGGCATGCACCACTATGTCCAGCTAATTTTTGTATTTGTGTGTGTGTTTGTGTGTGTAGATGGTATTTCACTATGTTGCCCAGGCTGGTCTCAAACTCCTGAGCTCAAGAGATCCGCCCACCTCAGTCTCTCAAACTCCTGGAATTACAGGCATGAGAGCTAGGATGCCTAGCCAGTGTATATATTCTTAAAACGGAGTTATGTGTACAAGAATCTGCATGTTACTGCACCCAGAAATTTTTAAAGGATACATATCAATCAATCTTTAGATGTTTACTATTGGTATTGTTAAACTGGTGGTATGAGTTATATAAATAACCACCCTTGTGTGTGTGTGTGTGTATGTATGTATGGTCTGCCCCGGGTCAGGTCAGCATCAGAGGCAGGGTCTAGACCAAGGCCAGCAAACTTTTTCTGTAAAGGGCCAGCAAGTAAACATTTTAGGCTTTGTGGACCACGTGGTCTCTGCCAATGTTGTGCGTAAGTAGCCATAGACGGTACATCACTGAGGGCAGTAGAACTTGGCTTGCTTTTACCATAACGCCTTTTCCTTTGTGGCTTTTCTGTTTCATCTGCTACTGGTTCTCCCACCCTGGCAAACAGATGTGTGCTTCTCTTGTAGCTCTTCTCCATGAGCAAGCTGAGACTTTTCTCTCTGGACCCCAGGTTTGATATCAGGCTGAAAATATTTCCTCCACGGTGTTCCCTAAAATTCTAACTGAACAACCTTAGCATCACATTCACAGAAATCATTATCATAGTGTTCCGGTTTCAGCCCTCCAGACACGCCTCCCTGCAGCCTTAGTCAGAGAAGCCTCAGATTTTAGCTGGTTTTCCCGAGGTCTCTGTCCCTGCCATTCTGCCCTTGCACGTTTTCAGAAGCCTGTTTTTCCCCCATGCCAACCCCCCCTCTAGTTTCTCTTTCTTGGGTTCTGCTACCTGGATGAGCTATTTTTTTCTAATAATTTTCACCTGTAGAAAATGTGACATGCCATGAAATCCCATTTCTGCAACGATTCTTCCTGTTCCTGTTCTCCCTGTGGGGAGATTCTCAGTGTGGGGAGTGCATGTACCCTTGGGAGCCCCATCTCACCCAAATTTGGGGAGGCCATTCGACTCCTGTATGTCGTTTGTCCCCTACCTCTCCATAGTAAACATTTAGATGCATTACCTCTTACAGTGGGTTTCTGGATTTAATTTCAAGCTGTTGAGGATTGAACTTAAGTGCCTTCTGCCCTGAAGCAGAAGGTACTAAAATCATGATATTTGACCAGAATTAAAATGGAATTCCCGCCGGGCACAGTGGCTCACGCCTGCAATCCCAGCACTTTGGTAGGCTAAGGTGGGTGGATCACCTGAGATTAGGAGTTCGAGACCAGCCAGACCAACATGGTGAAACCCCATCTCTACTAAAAATACAAAAATTAGCCAGGTGTGGTAGCATGTACCTGTAGTCCCAGCTACTTGGGACTACAGGAGAATCACTAGAACCCAGGAGGCGGAGGTTGCAGTGAGCCGAGATGGCACCATTGCACTCCAGCCTGGGCAACAAGAGTGAAACTCCGTCTCAAAAAAAAAAAAAAAAAGAAAGAAAGAAAGAAAGAAAGAAAATGGAATTATCACACACCTGAACAGGAAGGTGGCCTCTGTCATAACAGGTCCAGACTGGATATTGGTGAACTAGCTAAAGCTGAAGCAGCCGGACAAGTTACAAGGAAGTTCTAGTTGATTGCCCAAACAGTGAATAAAATATGCTTCTTCCTCATTCCTTTCCCCCACAACTGCACTGCTTAGTCTCCTATCACAATTTTGGAATCTCTACCAAATGTAGATATCTGATGGGGTGGCAGGAGAATTGGCTCCATGGGGTCAAGGGTCAACTTCGCTCTTGGTGCTTGGTGGCACGCCATCAGACGCGTAGTCTGGGACACAGCAAAGGGACCGGGATTGGGTGCCTGCAGAAATGTCAGAGAAGCATGTAGTGGGTGGAAACTCTCATCCCCTGTTTTTTACCAACTCTGCCTGCCCATTCTGGTGGTTAGGGTCCTTTCCTGATCGTTCAGTTTGCAGGTAATATGTTTTGTAGATTTCTACTCTCGGCATATGGGCATTAAAAGAGCTCAGTCTTGGCCGGGCACAGTGACTCATGCCTGTAATCCCAGCACTTTGGGAGGCCGAGGCGGTTGGGTCACTTGAGGTCAGGAGTTCGAGACTAGCCTGGCCAACATAGTGAAACCCCATCTCTACTAAAAATACAAAAATTAGCCCAGCATGGTGGCGCACACCTATAATCCCAGCTACTCGGGAGGCTGAGGCAGGAGAATCGCTTGAACCTGGAAAGTGGAGGTTGCAGTGAACTGAGATCTCACCACTGCACTCTATTCTGGGTGACAAAGCGAGACTCCATCTCAAAAAAAAAAAAAAATTCTCAGTTTTGAATCTTAGTCGTGTTTTCCAAGGATGGTTTATATTCCTAGGGAATGTGGGTGGTTCTCGCTTCTCAAAACCCATATCAAATGACTTTGCCTGTGACTTTTTACAAAAATTCTTATTCTAGTACCTCTCTGTGCCCTTCCCAAGCACACAGATAATGTTCAGTAAATGCCAGACCTCTTTCCTCCCATTTCCCGTCTGCCCTGCCTCCCTCACAACCAGTCTGCTCTCCCTCTTTCCTCCCTTCCTCTCTTTGCCCTCTTCATCCCTCTTTCCTCCTCTTTCCTTTCCGGCCATATTCTCATTTGGACAATTTCCCAATTAAGTTCAGTGTAACCCTGACTTCTCTTTCTTTTTTTAATCATCATCTGTCTTTCTTGACATTTCACATCCTGAATAATTTCCTGCAGAGGATCAGTTCTTTAAGACATCAGAATATGAGTCACCCGGCGAGGTACCACCAGGCTGAGTATCACCAGGGACCAGCACCCGTTCCAGCAAAGCACTGCCTAAGCGGCCTGAACCGCGCTCGTTTCTTTAATGAGGATTGTAGCACAGAAAGTTGCTTTCTTTTTTCTTAAAGAAAGGAAATCCCCTAGCCCAACTAAGCTTTCCTGTTAAACAAGTGTTTTGAGAGACCCATTCGGAGTACTTTTCAGTAAAAGGACCTTTATTGTGTTTTGTGAGAAGGAAGGACAGGCACAAACATGCTGTTAGAATGTGCCATGGAGAAAGATAAGCCCACAGGTTCGAGTGGAGTAACTTTACCCTTTGTCTAAAGATGGAGCAAAGATTCTCAGAAATGAGCAGCAATGTTTTCAGTGCTATGGGATGAGCTCCTTCGTTTCCTGATGAACACACTTCTCAGCATGTGTTCTAGGAAACACTAGTTTTTGTATTTTTGGAGTTTTGTTGTTTGTTTGTTTTTGTTTTTGTTTTGAGACGGAGTCTCTCTCTGTTACCCAGACTGGAGTGCAGTGGCGCTATCTCGGCTCACTGCAACCTCTCCCTCCCGGGTTTAAACGATTCTCCTGCCTCAGCCTCTAGGGTAGCTGGGATTACAGGCGTGTGCCACCATGCCTGGCTAATTTTTTGTATTTTTAGTAGAGACGGGGTTTCACCATTTTGGCCAGGATGGTCTCGATCTCCTGACCTTGTGATCTGCCAGCCTCAGCCTCCCAAAGTGCTGGGATTACAGGCGTGAGTCACCGCACCCAGGCTTAAAGTGATATCTTCATAAAATAATCTGAAATTAAGAATGTGGGGTCTTTAGAGCATCTATGAATTAATATTTAGTTGGAACCAACACACAGATAAAGACGGCTCATTGAAACATATCAATCATAGGATATCCTAGGGAATCTGTGAAAAGTGCTGAGGGAGCTGTTCCACTTAATAAGATGCATTTTCCATTTTTGGCACATACCACATTTGGTAGTCTACTCTGGCTACTTAATTTCCTTCTTTCTCTGATTGGTTGTAAATTGCCATCCACCTCCATAGCCTAAGGACACGAGTAATTGAAGCTTGTAAAGCCGCGGGGTGAGGGGTGTTCCTGCACTGAGTGATTACTGATGGGGAAGGGTGGTGATACTGTGCCATCTCATTTTATTCTATTTATTCATTCATTTATTTATTTATTTATTTATATGATAGAGTCTCGCTCTTATTGCCCAGGCTGGAATGAAGTGGTGCGATCTCAGCTCACTGCAAACTCCGTCTCCCGGGTTCAAGCGATTCTCCTGCCTCAGCCTCCCAAGTAGCTGGGATTACCAGCGCCCACCATCATGCCCAGCTAATTTTTGTATTTTTAGTAGGGACGGAGTTTTGCCTTGTTGGCCAGGCTGGTCTTGAACTCCTGACCTAAGGTGATCCGCCCACCTTGGCCTCCCAAAGTGCTGGGATTACAGGTGTGAACCACTGTGCCCAGTCTATTCTATTTATTTTTAAGATATTGGGCAACATGCTCATTTTAGAGAATTTGCTTTCAAGTCATGTAATTTATGATTGAACCTTGGGTACGAATCTCTTGCTCATGGAAACCTAACTCAGCTGTTGGTTTTCTTCCTGCTACTTTGCAGCCCAAGTTCAGAAGTAGATTTTTAATGACAGAAGTCACCATAGGAAGACACTCTCCCTTGCACTAACTGGAGGTTCTCAGTCCTGCCTGTACATCAGAACCTCTTGTGGAATTTTTACAAACTCTCTAGGTGCCTGGACCCAGTCCCTGCAGATATAGAGTGGTTCTGGGATGAGACAAGGGGAAGAATCTATCATTGAAAATGAATTCAGTGGCCTGAATATTTTCTCCCTTTCTGTTGTCTCTTTACTTTGTTGATTGTTTCCTTTGCTTTACAGAAGGTTTTTAACTTGTGATCTCATTAGTCCATTTTTGCCTTTGTTGCCTTGCTTGTGAAGTATTACTCAACAAATCTTTGCCCTGTTTAGTGTCCTGGAGAGCTTCCCCAGTGTGTGTGTGTTTTTTGTTTTTTGGGGTTTTTTTTGAGACCAAGTCTTGCTCTGTCACCAGGCTGGAGTGCAGTGGCACGATCTTGGCTCACTGCAACCTCTACTTCCCGGGTTCCAGCGATTCCCTTGCCTCAGCCTCCCGAGTAGCTGGGACTACAGGCATGCGCCACCATGCCTGGCTAACTTTTTGTATTTAGTAGAGACAGGGCTTTACCATGTTGGCCAGGATGGTCTCAATCTCTTGACCTCGTGATCCACCCACGTTGGCTTCCCAAAGTGCTGGAATTACAGGCATGAGCCACCACGCCTGGCCTTCCCCAGGGTTTTCTTGTAGTCGTTTCATAGTTTGGTCTTAGATTTAATTCTTTAATCCATCCATTTTGATTCAATTTTTGCATATGGCAAGATATGGGGTCTACTTTCATTCATCTGCATATAAATATGCAGTTTTTCCCTGCATCTTTTACTGAAGAGACTGCCTTTCCCCAGTGTATGTTCTTGGTACCTTTGCTGAAAATAAGTTCACTGAGGATGATGAATTTATCTCTGAGTTCTCTATTCTGTTCCATTGATCTATGTGTCTGTTTTTATGCCAATACCATGTTGTTTTGGTTATTATAGCTCTGTTGTATAATTTGAAGTCAGGTAATGTGATTCCTCCAGTTCTGTTCTTTTGGCTTAGATTAGCTGTGGCTATTCTGGGTCTTTTGTGGTTCCCATACAAATTTTAGGATTGTTTTTTTCTATTTCTGTGAAGACTGCCATGGGTATTTTCATAAAGATTGCATTGAATCTGTAGATTGCTTTGGGTAGTATGAACATTTTAACAATATTCCAATCCATGAGCATGGACTATCACTCCATTTTTCTGGTGTCCTCTTTAGTTTCTAGAATCATTGCAATCAATTTATAGTTTTCATTGCAGAGATCTTTTACTTCTTTGGTAAACTTAATTCTTAGGTATTTTATTCATAACTATTGTAAATTGGATTAATTTCTTGATTTCTTTTTCAGATTGTTTTCCATTGGCAAATAGAAAGGCTACTGATTTCTGTATGTTGATTTTGTATTTTGCAACATTACAGAATTTGTTTATCAGTTCTAATAGTTTTTTGGTGGAGTCTTTAGGCTTTTCCAAATATGAGCTCATATCATCTACAAACAAGGATAATTTGACTTATTCCTTTCCAATTTGGATGCCCTTTATTTCTTTCTCTTGTCTGATGGCTCTAGCTAGCACTTCTGTTGAAAGTGGGCATCCTTCACATGTTCCAGATCTAGGAGGAAAGGCCTTTAGTTTTTCCCCATTCAGTTTGATACTTGCTATGGGTCTGTCATATATGGCTTTTATTATATTGAGGTATGTTCCTTCTATACCCAGTTTTTTGAGGATGTTTATCATGAAGGGATGTTGAATTGTATCAATTTTTTTTCAGCATCTATTGAAATGATCATATGGTTTTTGCCCTTCATTTTGTTGACATGACATACCACATTAATTGATTTGTGTATATTGAACCATCTTTGCATTTCTGGGATAAATACCACTTGGTCATGATGAATGATCTTTTTAATGTGTTGTTGAATTTGATTTTCTAGTATTTTGTTGAGGATTTTTGCATCAATATTCATCAATGATATTGGCCTGTAGGTTTTTTTTGTTTTGTTTGTTTGTTTGTTTTTATTTTTTGATGTGTCTTTGTCTGGTTTTGGCATCAGGGTAATACTGGCCTTGTAGAGTGAGTTTGGAAGTATTTCCTCCTCCTGTATATTTTAGAATAGATTGAGTGGGATTGGTATTAGTTCTTCTTTAAATGATTGGTAGTATTCAGTAGTGAAGCCATTGGGTCCTGGGCTTTTCTTTGCTGAGAGACTTTTTATTACAGCTTTGATCTTGTTACTTGTTATTTGTCTGTTTGGGTTTTGGATTTCTTCATGATTCAATCTTGGTAGGTTTTATCTATCTAGGAATTAATCCCTTTTTTTCTACATTTTCCAATTTATTGGCAAATAGTTGCTCATAGTAGCCACTATTGATCTTTGAATTTCCGTGGTAACAGTTGTAATGTGTCCTTTTTCAGCTCTGATTTCATTTATTTGGGTCTCTCTTTTTTTGCTTTTTTTTTTTTTTTTTTTGGTAGTCCAGCTAAAGGTTTGTCAATTTTTTTTTTTTTTTTTGAGACGGAGTCTTGCTCTGTCGCCCAGGCTGGAGTGCAGTGGCCGGATCTCAGCTCACTGCAAGCTCCGCCTCCCGGGTTCCCGCCATTCTCCTGCCTCAGCCTCCCGAGTAGCTGGGACTACAGGCGCCTGCCACCTCGCCCGGCTTGTTTTTTATAGTTTTAGTAGAGAGGGGGTTTCACTGTGTTCACCAGGATGGTCTCGATCTCCTGACCTCGTGATCCGCCCGTCTCGGCCTCCCAAAGTGCTGGGATTACAGGCTTGAGCCACCGCGCCCGGCCAAGGTTTGTCAATTTTGCTTATCTTTTCAAGAAACTAACTTCTTGATCAGGCACAGTGGCTCACACCTGTAATCCCAGCACTTTGGGAGGCTGAGGTAGGTGGATCACTTGAGGACAGGAGTTTGAGACCAGCCTGGCCAACAGGGTGGAACCCTGACTCTACTAAAACTACAAAAATTAGCCAGGCGTGGTAGCACTTGCCTATAGTCCTGGCTGCTCCTAGCTACTCAGGAAGCTGAGGCACAAGAATCGCTTGAACCTGGGAGGTGGAGGTTGCAGTGAGCCGAGATCACACCACTGCACTCCAACCTGGGCAACAGTGAGACTCTGTCTCCAAAAAAAAAAAACAAACCAAAACAAACACAACAATTTTTGTTTCATTGATCTTTTGTATTGTTTTCTTTGCTTCAATGTCATTTGTCTCTGCTTTGATTTTTATTGTTTATTTTCTTCTAGTAACTTTGGGTTTGGTTTGCTCTTGCTTTTCTAGTTCTTTTTTTTTTTTTTTTGAGACAGAGTCTCGCTCTGTTGCCCAGGTTGTAGTGCAGTGGTGCGATCTCAGCTCACTGCAAGCTCTGCCTCCTGGGTCACACCATTCTCCCACCTCAGCCTCCCAAGTAGCTGGGACTACAGGTGCCCGCCACCATGCCCAGCTAATTTTTTTTTATTTTTTAGTTGAGACGGTGTTTCACTGTGTTAGCCAGGATGGTCTCAATCTCCTGACCTCGTGATCCGCCCGCCTTGGCCTCCCAAAGTGCTGGGATTACAGGCATGAGCCACTGCACCCAGCTCTAGTTCTTTCAGATGCATCATTAGGTTGTTTGAAGTTTTTTTTATTTTTTGATGTAGGCACTTATAGCTATAAACTTCCCTCATAGTTCTGCTTTCATTGTGTCCCACAGGTTTTGGTGTATCATGTTTCCATTATCATTTGTTTGAAGAAATTTTTCAGTTTCCTGTTTAATTTCTTCATTGACCCACTGGTCATTTAGGAACATGTTTAATTTCCATGTTTTTGTATAGTTTCCAAAATTCCTCTTATTATTGATTTCCAGTTTTATTCCATTGTGGTCAGTCAGAGATGTTTGATATTATTTCAATTTATTTGAATGTTTTAAGACTTGTTAAGTCTTATACATGACTTGTTAAGTCATATATGTGACTTTATATATGTTCTGTCTTTGAGAATGATCCATGTGCTGAGGAAAAGAATGTGTATTCTACAGCTGTTGTATGAAATATTTTATAAATATCTATTTGGTCTATAGTGCAGATTAAGTCCGATGTTTCTTTGTTGATTTTCTGTCTGGAAGATCTGTCCAATGCTGAAAGTGTAGTGTTGATGTCTCTGGCTATTATTTTACTGGGGTCTAAAACTCTCTTTAGCTCTAGTAATATTTGCTTTACATATCTGGGTGCTCCAGTGTAAGGTGGATAAATATTTACAATTATTATATCCTCTTGCTGAATTGACCTCTCTATCAATATATAGTGACTTTCTTTGACTCTTCTTATAGTTTTGTCTATATATTTTGTCTGATGTAAATATAGGTATCCTGTTCTTTTTTGCTTTCCATTGGCATGGAATATCTTCTTCCATCCCTTCATTTTCAGTCTAGGTGGAGTATCTGTTGTAGGCAACAGATAATTGGGTCTTAAAAAAAAAAAAAATTCTATTCAGCCACTCTATGTCTTTTGATTGAGAGTTTAGTCCATTTACATTCAATGTTATATTGATAAGTAAGGACTTACTCTTGCCATTTTGCTATGTTTTCTGGTGGCTTTGTGGTCTTCTCTTCCTTCTTTCCTCCCTTCCTTTCTGCCTTTTAGTGAAGGTGGTTTTCTCTTGTGGTATGCTTTAATTTCCTGCTTTTTATTTTGTATGTATCCATTGTATGTTTTTTGAGTTGAGGTTACCATGAGGTTTGTAAAAACTGTCTAATAACTCATTATTTTAAGCTAAAAGAAAACTAATAAAAACTCTACACTTTAACTTCCTCCCTCTGCTTTTTAACTTTTTATTATTTCTATTTATATCTTATTGTGCTATGTCTTGAAAAGTTGTTCTAGTTACTATTTTTTATCAGTTCATCTTTTAGTCTTTCTACTGAAGAGTATTTTACATATCACAGTCACAGTGTTACACTATTCTGGGTTTTTCTGTATACTTAACTGTTACCAGTGAGTTTTGTGCCTTCAGGTGATTTCTTATTGCTCACTAACATCCTTTTTCTTTCTGATTAATGTACTCTCTTTAGCATTTCTTGTAGGACAGATCTAGTGTTGATGAAATCCCTCAGCTTTGGTTTGTCTGGAAAGGTCTTCATTTCTCCTTTATGCTTGAAATATATTTTCTAGGGTAAGAGTTTTTTCCTTCAGCACTTTAAATATGTCATGCCACTGTCCCCTGGCCTATAAGGTTTCCACTGAAAAGTCTGCTGCCAGACGTATTGGAGTGCCAGTGTATTTTATTTGTTTCTTTTCTTTTGCTGCTTTTAGGATCCTTCCTTTTATCCTTGACTTTTAGGAATTTGATTACTAAATGCCTGAGGTAGTCTTCTTTGGGTTGATCTGCTTGGTGTTCTACAACCTTCTAGTTCTTGGATATTGATATCTTCCTCTAGGTTTGGGAAGTTTTCTGTTATTACCCCCTTGAATAAACTTTCTACCCCTTTCTCTTTCTCCACCTCCACTTTAAGGCCAATAACTCTTAGATTTGCTTTTTTAAGTCTATTTTCTAGATCTTGTAGGTGTACTTCATTCTTTTTTCTTTTGTCTCCTCTGACCATATTTTCCAATAACTTGTCTTCCATCTCACTAACTCTTTGTTCCACTTAATCAATCCTGTTATTAAAAGACTCTGATGCATTCTTCAGTATGTCAGTTGCATTTTTCAACTCCAGAATTTCAGCTTGACTCTTTTTAATTATTTCCATCTCTGTTACATTTATCTGATAGAATTCTAATTTTTTTTGGTGTTGTCTTGAATATCTTTGAGTTTCCTCTTTGTTGAGTTTATCTGATAGAATTCTGAATGTCTTCTCTGTACTATCTTGAATTTCTTTGAGTTTCCTCAAAATGGCAATTTTGAATTTTCTGTCTGAAAGGTCATGAAGTTTTGTTTCTGCAGGCTTGACCCCTAGTGCCTTATTTAGTTTGTTTGGTAAAGTCATGTTTTCGATGCTTGTGGATGTTCATCAGTCTGGGCATTGAAGAGTTAGATATTTACTGTAGCCTTCACAGTCTGGGCTTGTTTATACACATTCTTCTTGGGAAAGATTTCTGGGTATTCAAAAGAACTTGGATATTATGATCAAACCCATATCTGCCTTAGGGGGCATCTCAAGCTCAGTAACACTGCATTTCTTGCAGACTATCTGGAAGAATTATCTGGATTATCAAGCCCAGACTCTTGTTCTTGTTGCTTACTTTCTCCCAAACAGAATCAATCTCAATCTCTCTCTTTTTCACTATCCCTCTCTCCCCCTTCCCCCTCCCTCCCCTCTTCCCTCTCCCCCACTCCCTCTCTCTGTCCCTCTGTGCTGGGCCACCCAGAGCTAGGGGTGTGGTGATACAAGCACCACTGTGGCCATCACCACTGAAAATGTACTGAGTCAGACCTCAAGCCGGCACCGCATTGGGTCTCACCATGGCCCACTCTAACCGTGATCTGGCTACTGCCTATGTTCACTCAATGCCCTGGGGCTCTGCAATAAGCAGGTCTTGAAACCAGTCAGGCTACCTTTAAGCCAGTGAGTTCCCCCAGGCTGCAGCCAGATCCAGAGATGCCATCTGGGAGCCATGGACTGGAGTCCAAAATCTTAGAAATCTACCTGGTGTCCTATCTATTCTACTGTGGCTGAGCTGGCCTCAAACCATTAGCCAGTCCTTCCCACTCTTCCTTCTCCTTTCCATAGGCTCAGGGGCCTCTCCCCATTTCACCACCAACACAGGCCCATGAGGAGGGCTGCCAGGTTACTGCTGATGTTCAATAAAGGCCTACAGCCTCTTCAGTCAGCTTGTGGTAAATGCTTTCAGTCACCCTTCAGGGCAGTGAGCTCCCTTCTGGCAAAAAGCAAGTCCAGAGGTGTCATCCAAGAACCTAAGGCCTAGACTCAGGGACCCCAAGAGCCTGTTTGTTGCTTTACCTCACTGTGACCAAGGTGGTACCTAAAGTGCAACACAGGCTGGGCGCAGTGACTCATGCCTGTAATCCCAGCATTTGGGGAGGCCGAGGCAGGCGGACCACTTGAGGCCAGGAGCTCAAGACCAGCCTGGCCGATATGGTGAAACCCTGTCTGTACTAAAAATAAAAAAATAAAAAAAAAATAGGCTGGGTGTGGTGGCTCACACCTGTAATCCCAACACTTTGGGAGGCCAAGGTGGTTGGATCACGAGGTCAGGAGTTTGAGACTAGCCTGATCAACATGGTGAAACCCCATCTCTACAAAAAATACAAAAACTAGCTGGACACAGCTGGGCACGGTGGTGCATGTAATCCCGGGACTTTGGGAGGCCGAGATGGGTGGATCACTTGAGGTCAGGAGTTTGAGACCGGCCTAACCAACATGGTGAAACCCTGTCTCTACTAAAAATACAAAATTAGCCAAGCATGGTAGCGCATGCCTGTAATCCCAGCTACTCGGGAGGCTGAGGCAGGAGAATCACTTGAACCCGGGAGGCAGAGGTTGCAGTAAGCCAAGATCGCACCACTGTACTCCAGCCTAGGCAACAAGAGTGTAACTCCGTCTCAAAAAAAACAAAAATTAGCCAGGGATGGTGGCATGCACCTGTAATCCCAGCTACTCAGGAGGCTGAGGCAGGAGAATTGCTTGAACCTGGGAGGCAGAGGTTGCAGTGAGCTAAGATTGCACCACTGCACTCCAGCCTGGGTAAAAGAGCAAGATTCTGTCTCAAAAATTAAATTAAATTAAATTAAATTTTTAAAAAATTAGCTGGGCATGGTGGTGCACACCTGTAATCCCAGCTACTCGGGAGGCTGAGGCATGAGAATTGTTTGAGCCCAGAAGGTAGAAGTTGCACTGAGCTGAGATCACACCATTGCACTCCAGCCTGGGCAACATAGCGGGACTCCATCTCTGAAAATAAATAAATAAATAAATAAATAAAGTAAGTGCAAGATAAAGTACCCTTTACTTTTCCCTCTGCTTTTCTGAAGCAGAAGGAATCTCTCACCATGGCCACCACAGCTGGGAATGTACTGGGTCACACCTAAAGCCAGGACGTCTCAGCCTCAATTAAGGCCCGCAGCCTCGGCTATTAACTGGGTATTGCTACTGATTATTCAGGGCTCAGAGGCTCTTTCATCAGCAGGTGATGGACTGCCAGAGCCGGGTCCTTGCCCTGCAAGGCAGCAGGCTCCCTTCTGACCCAGGATGTGTCTAGAAATGTTGTCTGGGAGCTAGGGCCTGAAATAGCCTCATGACTCTGCCTGGTGCCCTATCCTACTGTGACTGAGCTGGTATCCAAGATGTAAGACAAGGTTCTCTTTACTCTTCCCTCTCATCAACTCAAGCAGAAGGAAGGGGTCTCTTTTGGAGCAGTGAGGTTGGCAGGGAGCGGCCGCATAAGCGTTCCGCTGGCTGCTCTGGCTGGTGTCTCAGTAGGTCATGTGCCTGCTAAGTCAACTGCTCCAAGTCCAGCTCAGCACTAGGACTTGCCTAAGAGTTGTCGTTCATGTTGGCCTACACTGCCTTTCGGGTTTATTTAGAGCCCCAGAGAACTTTGGCCCTCGGTGACGAGGCTTGCGAGAATTCAAGTTCTGACCAAGGTACAGGAGATTCCCCTCTGGCTAGGGCTGGTCTAAATGCTCCCTCTATGGTCTGGCACCAGCTGAGTTCAGCCTGGTTTTGCTTTCTACTGTCTGTAATAGTGCAGCACGGAGTTCAGTGCAAAGCCTGGTGCTGGGGTTGGGGGAGGGGTGGCATTGGCAATTCAAGACTATCTTTCCTGCCCTCTTCAGTCCTTTTTCAACAATATAAAGTTAAAACCAGGTGCTGTGAGTGCCTGATGTTTTGGTTCTTTTAAAGGTGCTTTTTTATTTGTAGAGAGTTGTTAAATTTGAAGTTCCTATGGGAGTTACAATTAGTGCAAGCTTCTATTTGGCCATCTTGCTCCTCTCCATATTCGCTATATATATAAGCCAATAGAGGGAAGGAGTGGAATCACAAACATTGCTTTAAAACAGTAATACATGTAAATGAATCCAGTTAGAAAAGGGTCCAGAATGGGCCGGGCACGGTGGCTCAAGCCTGTAATCCCAGCACTTTGGGAGGCCGAGACGGGCGGATCACGAGGTCAGGAGATCGAGACTATCCTGGCTAATATGGTGAAACCCCGTCTCTACTAAAAAATACAAAAAAACTAGCCGGACGAGGTGGCGGGCGCCTGTAGTCCCAGCTACTCGGGAGGCTGAGGCAAGAGAATGGCGTGAACCCGGGAGGCGGAGCTTGCAGTGAGCTGAGATCCAGCCACTGCACTCCAGCCTGGGTGACACAGCGAGACTCCGTCTCAAAAAAAAAAAAGAAAGAAAGAAAGAAAAGGGTCCAGAATGAAAATGAAGTTTTCCTTCCTGCCTCTTCTGTCCCTCAGTCATGCAGTTTCCTTTCCAAAAAAATACTGTTGGACTGGGCACGGTGGCTCACACCTGTAATCCCAGCACTCTGGGAGGACAAGTCAGGAGGATAGCTTGAGGGCAGCAGTTCAAGTTCAGCCTGGTCTGCAAAGCAAGACTTCATATTTACAAAAATTTTTAAAAATTAGGTGCACTTTTGTCTCAGCTACTCCAGAAGTTGAGGTGGGAGGATCGCCTGAGCCCAGGAGTTCAGAGGCTGCAGTGAGCTGTGAGCATGCCACTTGCCACTGCACTCCAGCCCAGGTGCCACAATGAGACTTTGTCTTTTAAAAAAATAACGAAAAGAAACTACGGCTACCAGTTTCTCAAAATATATCCTTCCAGAGAGAGACACATGCTTGCATGCACAAAGAATGCTTACAAACTTGTTTCCTTATATGCCCATACACATATGCAGAAACATACATGTGCGTATGTGTGTACACATACGCATTCATATTGTGTATGAATTCTGTGCATCACAGAGCTGAAAGCACAAGATGGCAGATACCCTTATGCTTTTGCCTCTTAACAGTGTAATCTGGAGGTCATTCCTATCATATTTATGGGGTCACCTCATCGTTTTTTTGCGCACCGCATAGGCTTTTATTGTAATCGTGTTTAACTGGCTACTCCTAGTAGGCATTTGTGTTGTTTCCAGTCTTTCTGATAAATAGGGCTGCATTGAAAAGCCCTGCAGTAGGTACGTGGGGGATATTTCCTAGAAATGCGATTGTTCGCTCAGTGCATATGTGCGTGTTAAATTTTCAGATCTGGCCAAATTGCTCTCCATAAAGGTTACCTCGGAACGTCTGTGTCTCTGCTGTCTTTTCAACCTAGAATGTCATCCCAACCATTACCATGTGCCAATATTTTGCTATTACAGGGTAAAAACTACTATCTCTGTGAAGAATTGCATTTCTCTTTTAGGAACTTGAGTATCTTCTCACAGGTTTAAGAGTCATTTGAGGCCAGGTGCAGTGGCTCATGTCCTTTATCCCAGCACTTTGGGAGGCCGAGGTGGGCAGATCACCTGAGGTTAGGAGTTCAAGAGCAGTCTGGCCAACATGATGAAACCCGGTCTCTACTAAAAATGCAGAAATTAGCCAGGCGTGATGGCGGGCACCTGTAATCCCAGCTACTCGGGAGACTGAGGCAGGAGAATCTCTTCAAGCCGGGAGTCAGAGGTTGCAGTGAGCTGAGGTTGCATCATTGCACTCCAGCCTCGGCGAGAGCAGCTTTTGAATTTCCCTTTGTATGAACTGTCTTTTCATGTCCTTTACCCATTCTCTCTTCAATTATTTCTATTGTTTTTTTTCTTCTTCTTTTGATGTTAGACTTTTTATCTTCTTGTTTTCCTTGTTTGCTGCAGTGTGTACCAACCAGCGCAGCTTCTTGGTTGTTGGTAGGTCTGTAAGCAAGCATTTGGTGCCAGCACAGAGAGGATGAGGGGAGGGCTGCACTCATCTGCTCTTCCAGATGGAAGTGATCAAAGGACGTGGTGATCATGGGAACACTCTGGAGAGCACGTAGCCACATTTAAATATATTGACAACACAACCATTTAGTAGACTCGGGCTGACTTTGAGCCACATGTCACGTGGCAGCTGTTAAAATCATCTCTACATGTACATGGATGGTTTTGATGACACACCCTTGTTAGCTTTGTAGCTTTTAGCTAAAGGGCCATATGGTGAAGGTGCATTTTTTGCTGGTACATTTCTTATTTCTTCTCTTTTCTTTGTCAATATATCCATTCTAGAAAATGAGATGAACCAGGCACAGTGTGGTGCATGCCTGTAATCCCAGCTGCTCTGAAGGCTGAGGCAGGAGGATCACTTGAGCCCAGGAATTTGAGGCCAGCATAGGCACTGGGCAACATAGTGAGACTCCATCTCTTAAAAAAAAAAAAAAAGGAGAAGAAGAAAAGAACAGAAAAAGAAAAAGTGGCCAGGCATGGTGGCTCAAGCCTGTAATCTCAGCATTTTGGAAGGCCGAGGCAGGTGGACCACCTGAGGTCAGGAGTTTGAGACCAGCCTGATCAATATGGTGAAACCCCAGCTCTACTAAAAATACAAAAATTAGCCAGGCATGGTGGTGTGCGCCTGTAGTCCCAGCTACTGGGAAGGCTGAGATAGGAGAATTGCTTGAACCTGGGAGACAGAGGCTGCAGTGAGCTGAGATCGCGCCACTGCACTCCACCCTGGACGACAGAGCAAGACTCCGTCTCAAAAAAAAAAAGAAAAGAACAAAGAAAAAGAAAGGACAAAAAAGAAAATGGGGCAAGATGCCTACTTTTTCTGTAAATTATCTTTGTAGTCCAAGTGTCCAGTAAAGTTCTCTGTTCCAAGCAGACACTTAAAATAAATGTTTGCTCAAAAAGGTCAATTCCTCTGCGTGCTGTTTTGTTGCCCTTCCAAAAGGCATGTGCGTCAGTGCAGCACTTCTTGACTCATGTTAACAGGTGTTCTGTGATTTTTTTAAAAGTGCCTGTGATTATATTAATTTTAGAAAAGCTATTTTAAATATTAAAGCATTTTGAAACATTTAACTTATAAAATACAATCAGTTTATTTGCTACAGGGCTTCTCACAGCCTTTAATGTACCAGCAAATCCATTGAACTTCCAAGAGAGGGTTGCAAGGTGCTGTCTTCTGCAAGTGTGTTTGTCCACAGAACTCTGTTTTCATACTTTCATGGTATCTCATTGAAACACAGCTCAAGCAATTAGCCTAAACTCATAGATGAACCGAGTAGACATCAATTTCTTTGTCCCCTGATTTGTCTGATTTAGGCCAAACAGGGATCTTTAACTGGAAATAGGGTTATTGATTGCTTGACTGCAGTCAGATTTCTAAAATTGAGTAAAAGCGTGTTTGTGGTTCAATTGCAGACAAAGACATACTGGTTACTTTCTCCAGGCTCCCCACAGTATTAGCAGAAGCGTAAAATTAAGAGATCAAGGTCATTTCTGATAACCCCTCACTGCTCCTACTCGAGGTCAGATGCCACCCTCTCTGTCTGAATCATCCAAATCAAAATTGGCCAGGGATGAGGGTATAGTGCTGGGACCAGTCAGAGCCACCACCAGCTGATGGCTTAATTATGAAGCCAATTTACAGAGCCACAAGGGGGATGGACCAGAGGCAGGGTGGGAAAGCTGTTTATGTCCAGCTCCTTAACAGGGCAGTTTCTTCTTTCTGCTTGAGTATTTCTAAAATTGACTTTTAAAAAATCCCTTATTAGCCTTTTCTGTCTTCTTGAAGAATCTTGTCTGTTGTTCTTCTCAGCCTTTCTGAAATTTGGAACAGTGGTTCTGAACAGTGTTCTAGAACACTGGTGGCTGGGATGTGTCACAAGTCATCTGTGAGCTAAAGTAAACCGTGAAAAGTGCATGCATTTGCAAATTACCACCAAATAGAATGGATTCAAGAGTACCTTATATAAGATCTTGTCTACCTACTTTGAGATCTCCTTTTTGAGTGGAATGCGCTGTTCTGACTGCATACATGATTACAGTGCTTATGAGTGGCTTTATATTTCCATTTTTATTTTCCCTTTTGATAAGATTGCACTTGAGCTACAAAGATACCAGGAACATTTTCATTTGTAATAACACAACTGTTATGATTACCCGATGAAAGGCAGCCAAAATGATGCGAGAAAAATGTTCAATAGTGATATTGTGGCTTTAAAAAAGCAATCAGGTTAACTATTTGCATTCCTCAATAGTCTACACTTGTTACTTTCCTTTTTTTTTTTTTTTTTTTTTTCTTGAGACAGAGTCTCACTCTGTCACCCAGGCTGGAGTGCAACGGCACTATCTCGGCTCACTGCAACCTCTGCCTCCCAGGTTCAAGAGATTCTCCTGCCTCAGCCTTCCAAGTAGCTGGGATTATAGGCATACACCACCACACCCCACTAATTTTTTGTGTTTTTAGTAGAGGTGGGGTTTCACTGTGTTGGCCAGGCTGGTTTTGAATGCCTGACCCCAAGTGATCCACCCTCCTCGGCCTCCCAAAGTGCTAGGATTACAGGCGTGAGCCACCATGCTTGGCCTACACTTGTCACTCTTGCCATATAGTCTGTATTTCCTTTGGAGTAGGAGTCTAGAAAATACATCATTTTGCTGGGCACAGTGGCTCACGCCTGTAATCCCTGGCTCATGCCTGTAATCCCAGCACTTTGGGAGGCCAAGGCGGGCGGATCACCAGGTTAGAAGTTCGAGACCAGACTGGCCAATATGGTGAAACCCCGTCTCCACTAAAAATACAAAAATTAGCCAGGTGTGGTGGCAGGCTCCTGTAATCCCAGCTACTCAGGAGGCTGAGGCAGAAGAATCGCTTGAACCCGGGAGGCAGAGGTTGCGGTGAGCCGAGATCACACACTGTACTCCAGTCTGGGTGACAGAGTGAGACTGTCTCAAAGGAAAAAAAAAAAAAAAAAGGATAACACATTATTTTAAAAGTGAAATATAATATTTTCAAACGTATATATTTTTATTATTATAGTTGTTAAGACTGATATTTTTGTAATTTTTTACTTTCAAGTGTCTTTGAATATATTCCTATCTCCACAAATAGTTGTGCCACATCCATCATTCATTTCTCCTCTCTGCCAATTTGGTGGGGATTCGTCAAAACCTAGTTCACTCCATTATGTGCGTCACTCAAGGGAGCGTCATCCAGCATGCATGTTCATGGAGAACTTGACGCCAAAGAGGTGCTTCCTCGTTTTCTTTCTTTTCTTTTTTTTTTTGAAATGGAGTCTTGCTCTGTTGCCCAGGCTAGAGTGCAGTGGTGCAATCTGAGCTCACTGCAACCTCCACCTCTCGGGTTCAAACAATTCTCCTGTCTCAGCCTCCTGAGGAGATGGGATTACAGGTGCCCACCACTGCACCCGGCTAATTTTTGTATTTTTAGTAGAGACAGGGTTTCATCATCTTGGCCAGGCTGGTCTTGAACTCCTGACCTTGTGATCCACCCGCCTTGGCCTCCCAAAGTGCTGGGATTACAGGCGTGAGCCACTGTGCCCGGCCTGCTTCCTCATTTTCTTCCTGATTTATAGTATGCTTGCCTCAGCTTTCATAGCAGCGGCATGCTTATTCCTTCCTCTAGGCATCAAGGTATCAGCAGGATCGATTTCTTCTGAGAGCTACAAGGGAGAGGTCTGTTCTAGCCCTCTCTCCTTGGCTTGCAGATGGGCATTTTCTCCCTGTGACTTCACATTGTCTTCCGTCTATCTCTGTGTCCAAATTTCCCTTTTTGTAAAGGTATCAGTCCTGTTGAATTAGGGTCCTCTCTAATGACTTCACTTACATTTGATTACATCTGCAGTGAGCAGTTTCCTCAAATAAGGTCACATTCTGAGGGATGGAGATTTAGGACTTCAACATTTGAATCTGGGGAAGACACAATTCAACTCATAACAACATGTTAATTTGCTACTTACGAACTTCTCTCCCTTTTTTTTAAAGAATGTACATGGCAAGTCAAAGCAAATGATCGCAAGTACCATGGACAACCTCACTTTATGAACACAAAGTTCTTTTGTATTAAGAAGAGTAAATATGCGGTGAGTTGTTAACTTTCTGAATTGTTTTTATTAAAATGCAGTTTTTTCCAGTAGCTGGCATGCTTACTACCTTCTTGCTACACCTGCCTTCTATGTAACCACCTGCCTGGGGCTATTGATAATCATTATTATTTCTATAGAATGTCATTTTTATTGATGTTTATCTTTGGGGTGCGTAGAGGGTGACTTAAAACAGAATTATGGAGATTGAAATTGTCTCTCTTTTTTAAATTTTAAGCTCTCTAAAAATGTTTTATGAAAGAATGTACAATGATGGCACAGAAGCCTCCTGTTTGAAAGTAATGGGTTTCAAAGGAATCTCTTAAGAACTTATCTTCCCCTTCTCTGCCTGGAATGGATTTAGAGATTTTAAACATATTTTCGACTCAGAAATACTTATTACCTTTGGAATGTGATAAAGAATGCTTAAAGATTAAACGTGAATTGCAAAAATTAGCCTGGCGCGGTGGCATGTGCCCATGGTCTCAGCTACTCGGGAGGCTGAGGCAGGAGAATCGCTTGAGCCCAGGAGGCAGAGATTTCAGTGAACTGAGATTGTGCCATTGCATTCCTGCCTAGGTGACAGGAGTGAGACCCTGTCTCAATAATAATAATAATAAATATTAAGTGTGGGCTTAAATGTTGTAAGATGTGTGTTTTAGTTCCAAGGGCTTCCATAACAGAGTACCACAACTGGATGGCTTAAAACAACAGAAGTTCACTCTCTCCCGATGCAGGGATCAGAAGTCTGAAATCTCGGTGTTGGTAGGGTTGGCTCCTTCTGGAGCCTCTGCAGGAGAATCTGTTCCCTGCCTCTCCCCTGGCTTCTGGTGGCCACTGGCAATCCTTGGAGTTCCTTGGCTTTCAGATGAAGTCACCCCAATCTCTGCTTCCATCTTCAAGGGGCACTCTTCCTGTGTGTGTCTGTGTGCAGCTTTCCTCTTATGGGGACCCCAGTCCGAATAAGCACCTCATTAAATTAGAGCCTGTCCTAATCACGTCTGACTTCATCTTGATTATCTCTGCGAAGATCTTATTTCCAAATAAGATCCCACTCGTAGGTATTAGCGTTAAGACCTGAACATATCTTTTGCAGGACACAATGCAACCCACTACAGTACCTTTTGCTCTTTCTTACGTAGTAGGTCTTCTGTCTCCTCACTTAAATAAAAGCGTCACTTTTCCTGGCTTTTGCCATGTTGTTGTCTACCTTTACCCTGTTTTCTAACAGTCTCCAATGGGTCAAGGAATCTGACAGCATGATTTATTTGGTCACAGTCTGATGTATGTTTCTTCTTACTGCCTCTGTCATAAGACTCCAAGTAGTCATTGTGAGGCTTGGCTGCTTGGCTAGAATTAAAAGCTTAAAAGAAATGTCAGCATCTTTCTTTTCTTTTCTTTTCTTTTTTTCTTTTTTTCTTTTTTTTTTTTTTTAAGGCAGAGTTTCACTCTGTCGCACAGGCTGGAGTGCAGTGGGACGATCTGCAACCTCTGCCTCCCGGGTTCAAGTGATTCTCCTGCCTCAGCCTCCCAAGTATCTGGGACTACAGGTGTGTACCACCACGCCTGGCTAATTTTTGTATTTTTAGTAGAGATGGGGTTTCACCATGTTGGCCAGGCTGGTATCAAACTCCTAGGCTCAAGTGATCCACCCACCTCGGTCTCCCAAAGTGCTGGGATTATAGGCATAAGCCACCGCACCCAGCCAAAATCCTCAATATCTTTCTGATAGATTATGTTCCTTTGTCACTGTAAGCTGTGGGACTTAGTGATTTTTGCAGATGTGTATACGTTGTGATAAATACAGCATCATTTAGAATGACTCTTATTTTTTCCAACAGAATAATGCAATTAAAACATACAAGTACAACGTACTTACCTTTATACCAATGAATCTGTTTGAGCAATTTAAGAGAGCAGCCAATTTATATTTCCTGGTTCTTCTTATCTTACAGGTAATGCCTTTTGCTATCTTAAATCTGTTTGAATTATAGTGACTCAATAACATTTAAGCTGTAGACACATATAATACGAATAATCTTGAAAGTGTTTTATATTAGCATCAGGGTTCTGTATATAAAGGAACAGTGCCTCATACACAGAACCAGCTCAATCAGTGCCATATGAACAGGGAAAGGGAGCAAATGGAAATATTATTCTAATTCTGTATTATTAAAAATTTCATGTTATACTGATATTGGTGTTAAAACTGGTATCCCTGAAGTGAATAAAACTAAAATCTAGCCAGGCACAGTGGCCTACGCCTGTAATCCCCACACTTTGGGAGGCCGAGGTGAGCGGATCACCTGTGTGAGGAGTTTGAGGCCAGCCCGGCCAACATGGTGAAACCCCATGTCTACAAAAATACAAAAATTAGCAGGACATGATGGCAGATGCCTGTAATCCCAGCTACTTGGAAGGCTGAGGTGGGAGAATCACTTGAAGCTGGGAGGCGGTGGTTGCAGTGAGCCAAGATCATGCCATTGCATTCCAGCCTGGGCCACAGAGCGAGACTCTGTCTCAAAAAAAAAAAGAAAAAAAAAAAGGCTGGGCGTGGTGGCTCACCCCTGCAATCTCAACACTTTGGGAGGCTGAAGAGGGTGGATCACCTGAAGTCAGTAGCTCGAGACCAGCCTGGCTAACATGGTGAAACCCCGTTTCTACTAAAAATACAAAAAATTAGCCAGGCATGATGGTGCGCGCCTGTAATCCCAGCTACTCAGGAGGCTGAGGCAAGAGAAGCGCTTGAACCCAGGAGGCAGAGGTTGCAGTGAGCCGAGATCCCACCATCGCACTCCAGCTTGGACAGCAAGAGCTAAACTCCATCTCAAAGAGAAATAAAATCAAATCCTTACTTTGTAAAATTATTTGCACCTTAACGTTAAACCTATTTTTGTGCTTGTCTTTTATTATTGTATTTACATGCTGAATTTCCCCCAAAAAAGATCATTGATTTTTTATTAAAATTTTGGTCATAAATTTCAGTAAGTTATTTTTGTGAACTGTTTTTACATTTTAAAAGGCCTACTTAAATTTTTTTTTTTTCCTAATTGTGGCAAAGGATCCAGTTATCCGGAGAGCATGAGTTTAACTGTAATCGAGGGAACTCCACACACACTAGTTAGCACCAGAATCAACCTTTAGTGTCTGCTGTGCAGATTACAAAGCTCAAGCCCAGAATATACACCTGGTTTCACCAGATTCTCTTTTTTTTTTTTTTTTTTTTTGCTCTTGTTGCCCAGGCTGGAGTGCGGTGGCACCATCTTGGCTCACTGCAACCTCCTCCTCCTTCTCCTGGGTTCAAGCGATTCTCCTGCCTCAGCCCCCCGAGTAGCTGGGATCACAGTTGCCCGCCGCCATGTCCAGCTAATTTTTGTATTTTTAGTAGAGACAGGGTTTCACTATGTTAACCAGGCTAGTCTCAGACTCCTGACTTCAGTTAATCCACCCGCCTCAGCCTCCCCAAGTGCTGCGATTACAGGCATGAGCCACTGTGCCTGGATTCTTTACAGCAATTCTTTACACAGATTCTTTACACAGATTCTTTACAGCAAGCGTTGGATTTGGAAAACTTACACCTGCTGGGATTGACCCTCTAAGGTTTTATGAAAATGGGGTAGAATGTGTGTCTAGGTGGGGATGGAGGATGCGTGGAGAGGAGGGAAAAAGAAGAGGCGATGCTAAGGAGAAATGGATACGCAATGATTTAGGAAACTGAAAGACCTGCAAGCCAGATAGTAAAGGATGGCCCTGTTATCAAAGGAGATGCTTAGACAGCTGTGTGTAGAGGTTAGCACTGCAAACTCTAAGGTGCAGCTCTATAGGAAGTAGGCCATTTTTCCTTACTTCCTTCTAGCAGGGGAGAGGAGTTTCACATATTCACCATGATATGGGAAGAAGGATCTTTCTGTCTTCCAACTGTACCCCAGTTATCTTCTCTTTTTTTTTGAAATGGACTTTCGCTTTTGTTGTCAAGCCTGGAGTGCAATGGTGTGATCTCAGCTCACCACAACCACCGCCTCCCAGGTTCAAGCCATTCTTCTGTCTCAGCTTCCTGAGTAGCTGGGATTACCGGCATGTGCCACCACACCTGGCTAATTTTGTATTTTTAGTAGAGATGGGGTTTCTCTATGTTGGTCAGGCTGGTCTCAAACTTCCAAGCTCAGGTGATCTGCCCACCTCGGCCTCCCAAAATGTTGGAATTACAGGCGTGAACCACCACATCTGGCCCAGTTATCTTCTCTTAAGGTCAGCAATCCAAATTAGGGTAACAGTAATAGCCGTAGGTAGCTTCTTAACTTGTGTTGTCACTACACTTAATTCTTCTAGTCTAGAAGGTCAGGCCTGGCGTGACCTCCATTTTGCAGAGAAGAGCTGAGGCCTAGTAAGCTAAAGTAACTTGCTCAAAGTCCCATAAGCCATAAATGGTAGCGCTGACTAAGCCTTGGATCTAGGAGTTGACTTCAAAGCCTGTCATTTTAACCACTACCTTATATAGCCCACTGATCAGGAGGACGGTTAGGAAATAACTTTATTAAACTTGTGTCCCAATATTTATTCAAACTTAGAGGCTATCTTGATGGAGGTAGGGCTTCTTGCAAGGCCATCTCACTTTCTTGGATAGGCCAATAGTGATAATCATGAAGGAAGCACTTTCTTCTAATGCCCTCAGAGATACTCTCCCTAATCCCTCACTTTCAGAGGCAGCTAGTACCTCCTGCCATCTTTGCCTCTAACATGGGATCCTCAGAAACCACTGGCTGAGAAACCTGCAGTGCAGAACCTACTATGCATGCATTCCTTAAAAGTTAAGATGGCTTTGGCCAGGCACGGTGGCTCACACCTGTAATGCCAGCACTTTGGGAGGCTGAGGCAGGAAGATTGCCTGAGGTCAGGAGTTCGAGACCAACCTGGCCAACATGGTGAAAACCCATCTCTACTAAAAATACAAAAAAATTAGCCAGGTGTGGTGGCACACACCTGTAATCCCAGCTGCTCAGGAGGCTGAGGCAGGAGAATCACTTGAACCTGGGAGGTGGAGGTTTCAGTGAGCCAAAATTGTGCCACTACACTCCAGCCTGGGTGACAGAGGGAGACTCCATCTCAAAAAAAAAAGTTAAGACGAGACTTTTCCTTTGCCACTCCTACCCCCTCACCCCCAGTTAAATATAATTTTCACAAAAAATTTAGAGCAACTCTCTTTTAGGTATCATGATACAAAACTTCCTTGGTGTCCAGTTAAGGTCGCAATGAGATGATTTCAGGAGCCACTGCCCTCTAGGCTCTGTTCCAGGTGTCCAGAAGCTAGAGAGAACCACTAGAAGGAGGTTGTCCAGATGCTTAAAGAGCCTTTCCTACACACTCTGCAGGATGTAGACTTATGTGATGACGGAGATGAGACTTGGAATTAGCAAGCTTAGAATTAGCAATAAGTTACCTGTAAGCTTGATATGCCTTCATGGACACACACATAAGCCCTTTTATTCTTTTAGGCAATTCCTCAAATCTCTACCCTGGCTTGGTACACCACACTAGTGCCCCTGCTTCTGGTGCTGGGCGTCACCGCAATCAAAGACCTGGTGGACGATGTGGTGAGGATTTCTCATACAGCCTTCTACTCATTGCTTTGAATTGACTTTAAGTTCTCATGCCTTCCTTCTGTATTGAGATGTTTAAAACAGCATTTCCTCATCTTCCTTCTCAAGGCTCGCCATAAAATGGATAAGGAAATCAACAATAGGACGTGTGAAGTCATTAAGGATGGCAGGTACTGTCTTCTTTAATTAGTAACTGAGTTTCAAGGATGTAATGCACAATTCTGCCTAGAAACATATTCAGAGATAATTATTACAATATAGAAGGCTATTAGTACATTAACTTTTTTTTTTTTTTTTCCGAGACAGAGTCTCGCTCTGTCGCCCAGGCTGGAGTGCAGCAGCGCGATCTTGGTTCACTGCAAACTCCACCTCCCAGGTTCAAGCAATTTTCCTGCCTCAGCCTCCCGAGTAGATGGAATTACAGGCATGCACCACCACACTCAGCTAATTTTTGTACTTTTAGTAGAGACGGGGTTTCACCACGTTGGCCAAGCTGGTCTCAAACTCCTAACCTCAAGTTATCTGCCCTCCTCGATCTCCCAAAGTGTTGGGATTACAGGCATGAGCCACCACACCTGGCCTTAAATTATCTTTTTAATGAGTACGTACCCCTGTTTTAATATATCTAATACGGATAGTGATAAAAATAGATAAAAAGATGACTACTTTGGGTACTAAATTCCATAGGAAATATTCATTAAAATTTTTAACATATCAACACTTTTAAAAGTTTTAAACTATGATATCGTTTTAAAGATTTTCCCATATACAAACAATATACCCAGTGGACATAATGAACCTACTATAATAATAAAATTAATTTACTTGGAGGCAGACATCTAATCACTATATGTTTATCTGCCATTCATTTATGGCCAAAAATGACCTGGAGATTTAAAATACATTTTTAATATATGTTTATGCCCCAGTTCCCCTAATGTCACAAGAATTTAGTATACAATTCTTAACTCCAGGATTTTAAAAAAAATTTGGCTTACCTTTCAATAAACGAAATTGTAGATGTTTTACATTTCAATATTTCTGAAATTTTAAAATAGAAATTTGCATGTAAGTCTGAAATGACAAATGGATAGGCCTGCACCTTCTTGGCAGGGCTATTAGAAGGCAATTCTGAATACTGAAATATTGGAGGCAATTCTGTTAGAATTGTGACCCCACTGCAAGGGCTGCTCAAGCCATGGCCCTTCCAGACATGCACCCTAGACTTCTAATTCAAGGCAACCCAGAGCTCCTCTTTACCAGTGTAGTAGCTATGGTACAGGCTAAACATATGGGCTGGCCAGGCACGGTGGCTCACACCTGTAATCTCAGTACTTTGGGAGGCCAAGGCAGGAGGTTCACTTGAGGCCAGGACTTTGAGGCCAGCCTGGCCAACTTAGTGAGACTCCTGTCTTAACAACAACAACAACCTCTTCTGCTAGGCTCATTGGGACACTTATTCTGTTTTACTGAATGAAGTGTTTCCTAATCCTAGAATTGTAAACGAAGCCAATTAAGATCTTTAAATTGTTGTGATTTTGTCTTTTGACACTTGAAAGGTAACTTTGGAACATAATTTTTTTATTTGCAAGGGAAAAAAAGCCACCTAAACATATTTATAGCTTGGTATAGTCTATATTTGAATTATACAGGGTGGAAGTACGGCTGTAAGTCAGGTTATTTTCCTCAGTGTTGACACATAAAAAGTCTTGGAATTAGGCCTTAGTTACTATTTTTAGCACTTGAATTTGCAGTTCTGCCTGGAGGCTCTTGCTCAAAAAACAACTCATTACTGATCGCTGAGTTGGTGCTTTCGTTACAGTTGACTACATTAAATTAACAAACACTTATGGAGCACTTTCTGCATGTTGGAGGCAGGACAGTATCCTTGAGAAACTTACAGTTCAAGACAGAAGATGAGACACCTACACACATCATTCTAATAAAATCCATATCAGAATAAAAAACGATAAAAACAAAATGCTCTGACAGTTCAGGGAAGGCAAAAGTCACTCTAGCACGGGAATGTGGGGAAAGATGTCAAGATTGAGCAAAGCCCTGAAGATGATGTGCTAGGGAGGCTGAAGGAGTTGTGTAAACACAAGTTGTGCTGACAATACAAAGCTCCATTAGACAACTGACCATAATCCAATTTGTGTATAGCCTCGGTGCCTTAAAGGGCATGCAGTGTCTTTGCCAGTTAAGCCTTTACAATTAAGAAGTTAACAGGCCAGGTGAGGTGGCTCATGCCTCTAATCCCAGCACTTTGGGAGGCCCAGCTGTGTCGATCACCTGAGGTCAGGAGTTCGAGACCAGCCTGGCCAACATGGTAAAAACCCATCTCTGCTAAAAATACAAAAATTAGTCGGGCGTGGTGGTACGTGCCTGTAGTCGCAGCTACTCGGGAGCCTGAGGCAGGAGAATCTCTTGAACCCCAGAAGGCGAAGTTGCAGTGAGCTGAGATCGTGCCACTGGTTGCAGTGAGCTGAGATCGTGCCACTGCACTCCAGCCTGGGCAACAGAGCGAGACTCTGTCTCAATAAAAAATAATAATAATAATTAATAAATAAATAATAAAGATAATTTAAACAGTAGAGAGTAGGCAAGCCGTGAAGCCCCCACGAAGACTCTGGCAGGCCCACGTGGGTGCCATAACGTAGGTGCTCCTGTCCTGGGACCAGCACGGAGCAAGTGATGGGTCACTGAGAAGGAACACAGCAGGGAGGCGAGTTGGACATAAGCAAAAACAAAAGGCGGTGGCAAGTATTTCCCTGCCACACACATAAGTGGCCCCCATAAACTCTTCCTTACATGACGTAGAGGGAAAGAGCATATCAAAGTTATCATCATTGCTTTCTTCAGAGGTCAGTACGATTTTCATGCCCACTTAACATGTTTACGTCATTAAAAAAGCAAAATTTTATCATTTTCTCTGTGACTTACACATTTTCCAGAATCTGTAGCATCCAGAAAGAATAGTAATTCCCTTGCCTGTAACTTAAAATTTCAATAAATCCTCATTATTTTTAATCCTTAGGTTCAAAGTTGCCAAATGGAAAGACATTCAAGTTGGAGACGTCATTCGTCTGAAAAAAAATGATTTTGTTCCAGTAAGTGACTAACTTCTGCTTCTCTCGTTCCTTGTTCTCCCCCAGCCCCTGCGCTCGGCTTCTCCCTCAGGGTCTCGGTGTTATCGGTGTGTTTTCTTTTGGACAGGCTGACATTCTCCTGCTGTCTAGCTCTGAGCCTAACAGCCTCTGCTATGTGGAAACAGCAGAACTGGATGGGTAAGTGTGTCTCAATGGGCCTCATTTAAAGCTGGCCTTTGAAGGCACATTCATTCCATTGAAATCGGAGCATTCTGGACCAGAGGGATTGGTATCTGGCGTTGCCTCTGCCACCTGCTGCCTGTCCCTACCGATCTCACCTTTGCCCCTCTGTGAAGCAGAGCTCTACCTACCTGCCTTTCACCACCTCTCAGGGAAGGTAAAAGAATCAGACAGGCGCATATCTGTCTGAGCCCTTTATCAACTGCTGAGCAGTGTCCAGACAGATATGAATAATACTGAGGTGATTATCTGTGTCAGAGAAAGGAACAGATTTTTAAAGTCTTTACCAATAGGCAATTTATTTATTTATTTTTGAGACAGAGTCTCACTCTGTTGCGCAGGTTGGAGTGTAGTGGAGCTATCTCAGCTCACTGCAAGCTCCACACCCGCTGGGTTCAAACAATTCTCCTGCCTCAGCCTCAGTAACTGGGATTACAGGCGCCAGCCCCCACACCCAGCTAATTTTTGTATTTTTAGTAGAGATGGGGTTTCACCATGTTAGCCAGGCTGGTCTCGAACTCCTGATCTCAAGTGATCTGCCTGTCTCGGCCTGCCAAAGTGCTGGGATTACAGGGGTGAGCCACTGCACCTGGCCTCAATAGGCAATTCTGAATTCTTCTTGTGTTGGTTTTGGTTACTATGCTATCATTTAAAAGAGAATAAAGTTCTGTTTTTGACCAGTTTTCTGACCAGTTTTCAAGGCATTTATTGAGTGCTCACGAGGTTGCAGGCACTTTACATATTAGCTCATTGAATCCTCTAAATGACCATGTGAGATGAATATTACTGGTCTGTATTACCCATGAGGAATCGGAGGCCCAGGGAGGTGCAGCAGCCTGCCCAAGGTCACACAGTGAGTGGTAGAGTCGGGACATTGCTCCCTCTGCTCCTCGTGCCTCATGCTCCAGATATGCATACACTGCTTTACAGAGAGCCGAAATCATGAGACTGAAAACTAGGGCTGGCCGGGCGCGGTGGCTCACACCTGTTATCCCAGCACTTTGGGAGGCCAAGGCGGGCAGATCATGAGGTCAGGAGATCGAGACCATCCTGGCTAACACACTGAAACCCCGTCTCTACTAAAAATACAAAAAATTAGCCAGGCATGGTGGCGGGCGCCTGTACTCCCAGCTACTCTGGAGGCTGAGGCAGGAGAATGGCGTGAACCCGGGAGGCGGAGCTTGCAGTGAGCCGAGATCGCGCCACTGCACTCCAGCCTGGGCGACAGAGAGAGACTCCGTCTCAATTAAAAAAACAAAAAACAAAAAAACTAGGGCTGTCTTTGCTTCATAGATCAGTCAATTGACTGTTGGAAATCTATCACACTTTTTTTTTTTTTTTTTTTTTGAGAAAAACTTAAAACCAATTAACCACTTCTTAATTGTAAAGGCTAATTGGTTAAAAAACAATTAACCACTTCTTAATTGTAAAGACTTAACTGACAAAGACACTGCACTCCCTTTAAGGCCTTGAGGCTCTACCCAAATTGGAGTCTGGGCAGTTGCCTGATGGAGCTTTGTGTTGTCAGGTTGGTCTCAAACTCCTGACCTCAAGTGATCTGCCTGCCTCTGCCTCCCAAAGTGCTGGGATTACAGGTGTGAGCCACCGCGCCCAACTGACTGTTTATTCCGAACTATAAAACTGCTATTATTTCCATGAGAGATTCTAAAGCTTTACAAAGACATAAGATCCTAACATGCCCTGTCAGAACAGAATGGTGAGGTTGAGAATGAACTTATCCAGTCCATGGAAATTCCTGAGTGTTCCTGAATCCTATATAAAGCCATCAGTCATGAGAAGGCAGCCTCACCCTGTCCCCAGCCTGCCCTTGTGCTCACCCACGACCTTACCTTGCGCTATGGTGGGGCAATTGGGAGTAAAGCTACCACCTCCTTTTCCAAATGAAATTGTCTTTCAAAAACATGTGATCCAGTTATTCACTCTGGAAAAGAATTTGACGGAGGCGAAACAGAATTTCTGTAACAAATACGTGTTATAGAATCATCTTAATATGATTAAATATTAGATGCTACCTTTTCAAATAGCCCTTTGGTAGTCCCAGCTGGTGGTAAAGGTCAAGTCAGTGAGAAGGATGTTTGTGGGCACCTCTGTGCTAACCTTCACAACAACAAACAGTGAAGGGAACCAACATTTCCCAAGGTCAGAAATGTTCTGTAGTTCAGGGCATAACCTTATCCAAGCCTGAAATTCCAAGGTGAACAGAGTTTGAAAATAGAAACAGCTAATTATTTAGCCTTCATGTCCAGATACAGCTAATGTAACTTTGGATGATTAACATCCATTTCGAACTCAAAAATTTGTTCATTTAATTCATTTTTCCCCCTTCCTTTAGAGAAACCAATTTAAAATTTAAGATGTCACTTGAAATCACAGACCAGTACCTCCAAAGAGAAGATACATTGGCAACATTTGATGGTTTGTACAAAACATGTCTTACTTTGCTTTAAATTTTAGTTGCTTGGTTCAATTCCTATTAATTAAAACCAGAAAGAGTTTTGTATGTGATTAATTATGTGAATCTTATATTTTTAAAAGGTTTGATTGAATGTGAAGAACCCAATAACCGACTAGATAAGTTTACAGGAACACTATTTTGGAGAAACACAAGTTTTCCTTTGGATGCTGATAAAATTTTGTTACGTGGCTGTGTAATTAGGAACACCGATTTCTGCCATGGCTTAGTCATTTTTGCAGGTACTTTCAGAGTTTCTTGGGAAATTAATCAGCTATGATCTTTAAAGACTTAAAGGAGGGGATTGCTTTTCTGTCCTTTCTCCATCAAAACCAAAAGAAGAGTAATAGCATCGTGAGCTATTCTTTTTTTTTTTTTTTTTTTTTGAGACAGAGTCTGACTCTGTAGCCCAGGCTGGAGTGCAGTAGTGCGATCTCAGCTTACTGCAACCTCTGCCTCCTGGGTTCAAGTGATTCTCCTGTCTCAGCCTCCAGAGTAGCTGGGATTATAGGCATGTGCTACCATGCCCGGCTAATTTTTGTATTTTTAGTAGAGACAGGGTTTGCCATGTTGGCCAGGCTGGCCTCGAACCCCTGACCTCAGGTGATCCGCCCACCTCAGCCTCCAAAAGTGCTGGGATTACAGGCGTAAACCACCATGCCTGGCCAAGACGAGTAATTTAATTGGTGAGCCAGTGAATTGATTTTTTTTCCCAATTGATAATTACATTGAATTTTCCATTTTCAGGTGCTGACACTAAAATAATGAAGAATAGTGGGAAAACCAGATTTAAAAGAACTAAAATTGATTACTTGATGAACTACATGGTTTACACGGTATTTATTTTTCATCTCAATAGATCTCTCATCTAGATTGCTGTCTTTTGCGCTAATATTATTATATGTTTTTCTAATACAAAGAAATCTTACCTCTTTAGGTGGAACAGAAAAATTCTTGGGTACTAATGCAGGAAGAAGGGATTTTTCTCAAAAACACCTCACTTTTTCTCAGAAATGCCACACTTTTAACAGGAGAATCCCCTTGGGAAGGGAAATTTCAGTTGTGGGGTGCCCTGAGTGCTTTGATGACGGGAACTGGAAAACCCGGAAGCCCTAGATAAATTAGTGAAGCTGGACTCCTGAAATCAATGTAGGGTTGATTTCATTGCTGTTACTTTCCCATAGAGGCAGTTCTCTTAGAAGCAAACCTCCCCTGGCCCCCCCACCCCGCAACATCTACTGTATAGCTCCAAATACAAGGCAAGGCTTAAAATAAAGTATGTCGAGGACCCCCAAGATCACTCCCAGGTTTGATGATTCACTGGAAGGACTCATAGGCCCCAGCACATCGTTGTTTTCACAGCTGTGACTCATTACAACGAAAGGACACAGAGCAAGATCAGCCAGAGGCTCACGGAGCAAAGTGCAAAGGAAACCAGGCGCCAGCTTCCAAAAGTCTGCTGTCCCGCCGGCACTCCCCACCGAGCCACACACACAATAGGCACTTAATTCTCCCAGCAGCAATTAATGACACCACAAGTGAAATGTTGTCTATACCAGGGAAGCCCATGAGACACTCGGTGTCAAGGGTTTTTAACAAAAAACTCTAGACTCCCCAAAAGAATACAGATGGTCAGCATAAACCATGCTGTTTGCACAGTTAGGCATCATGAGTTCTTCTTCTTTTTATTTTTTTTTATTTTTTATTTTTTTTTGAGATGGCGTTTCGCCCATCTGCCCAGGCTAGAGTGCGATGGCATGATCTTGGTTCACTACACTCTCCGCCTCCCAGGTTGAAGTGACTCTCCTGCCTCAGCCTCCCAAGTAGCTGGGATTACAGGCAGCCGCCACCCCACCTGGCTAATTTTTGTATTTTTGGTAGAGATGGGGTTTCACCATGTTGGCCAGGCTGGTCTCGAACCCCTGACCTCAAGTGATCTGCCCGCCTCGGCCTCCCAAAGTGCTGGGATTACGAGCATGAGCCACTGCACCCAGCCCATGAGCTACTCTCATCAGAGAATAAAAAATAACCGGGAAATCCTCCAAACATCTAAGTTACCAGATACCAGCCCAGGGCAAACCCTGCAAGCAGGTTTCGGAGGAAGCAGTCTCAGACCTGCTATGTTCGCTCTTTTCTGCCCATGTGGTGACCCCAAATATTAAGCACTCCTTCTATTTCCCAACGAAAATTTTTTCAAGTATTTAGTTCAATTTGAATGCATACTTCTAATACTTACTCTTTGATTGCATATACATATTTAAAATCAGATAAAAATAATAATTTAAGAAACATTTTCCCCTGCTTTCTCGTTTCATGAGAATTGTATTTGAACTTTTCACAGTCATCGCTGGTGTCATGGTTGTGGTTATGAGTGCGGCACTCTCAAAAGCCTGTTGGCACTCTGCTATTTCCATGACAAAGTTGTGAGATACAGCACTTTTGGAGTCTGTGTTCAGAAATTTAAATTTGTCTCTGGAATTTTATTCCCACTTGTGAATCTCTGAGTACCACTAGCAGAGTTGACTTTTTATTCCTTCCATAAATATATGCTGATAACTTCTACAACATAATACTTATCATATTGCTTCTTAAGTGATCTTATTTTACAATGTTATGCAATACTTGTGACATTACACCTTAAGGAATAATGGCCCAAATATAGGTGAAATTTTGTTACCCTGAAAAAAAAATTCTGGTTGGGCGAGGGCCACCTGTAATCCCAGCAATTTGGGAGACTGAGGCAGGCAAATCACTTGAGGCCAGGAGTTCCAGACCAGCCTGACCAACATGGTGAAACTCATCTCTACTAAAAAGACAAAAATTAGCCAGGCATGGTGGCGCATGCCTGTAATCCCAGCCACCCAGGAGGCTGAGGCATGAGAATTATTTGAACCAGGGAGGCGGAGGTTGTAGTGAGCCACAGTGGCACCACTGCACTCCAGCCTGGGCGATACAGTGAGACTGTCTTTAAAAAAATCTGTTGAATATTTTCTATAAGCATTCCAGTTTTCCAATTCAGCCTTGTTGGAAGTCGTTTCATGCTAAGTAAGATACCTTCCCCAAACAGTATGTTATTGTTCAAAGTAAACATAATTGAGAGAATGCCCTATAATATAAGACTCTTCAAGCATTTGAATATAAGACACCACCTTCTTTTTTGAAAGATAATTTTGGGAACAAAGCCTCACCTTCTGTGGGAGATGTAGGATCCATCAGTCAATCGTAGCAATCAAATAGACTTTCAAAGCGTTATGTTGGCGCTGTTTTTATTTGACATACGTTATTTTTACAGACTACTAAATTCTCAAACATATGAAGTATTGAGTAAAGTTAATTAGCATCTAGGAAATGCAAGAGGTTGGAAATCCATCTTCAGAATGCATTTAAATGTTTTCTGTCTTCTAGATCTTTGTTGTTCTTAGTCTGCTTTCTGCTGGTCTTGCCATCGGCCATGCTTATTGGGAAGCACAGGTGGGCAATTACTCTTGGTACCTCTATGATGGAGAAGACTTTACACCCTCCTACCGTGGATTCCTCAATTTCTGGGGCTATATCATTGTTCTCAATACCATGGTACCCATCTCTCTCTATGTCAGGTAAGGCTGTCCTCTCTGGCATTTTGCTTTAATGGAAGAATGTTGTACCTTCTCCCAACGTAGTGCCTTCATTTCTAACAATCATTGTTTCAAAGGTCACAAAGAACAGGTAAGAAAATCTCGTTCATTTCAGAACTGAGGGTAAGAGAGGAAAAGGAAATTAACATTTGAGTATCCACTCTGTGCCAGGCACCTTTTATCTCATCCTGTTTGCAGATAAGGCTAGGGAATTTCAAAGATCGATTGATACCCCTGTAGTCATTGTCTTATTAGTGAGGTTCCCTTCACACCGGGTTCCAAAGCCCAGACTTCAGAAAGAACCTGGGAGGAGGGGAAGATTTAGCATGTGATGGAAAAACTTAGTTTTCCCTTTCGAAAGTGGTCCTCACCTCTTATCTGAGACTTCCTTATTATCATCTGCCACACCTAAGGTGGAGAACTTGTGCTTTCTGGCCACTACCTCCTGGTAGGAAAGAAATTTCCTGTCCTTCATCAACCTCTCAAAATGTTCTCTTTTCATCTCAAATCTCAATCACAACAACAAAGTCAGGGGCATATATCTCTGATAAGTGGTAAGCAGCTGATTTGGTGATATTTCTTAATTTTTCACTTTTACTTTTTTTTTTGAGATGGAGTTTCACTCTTGTTGCCCAGGCAGGAGTGCAATGGCATGGTCTTGGCTCACTGTAACTTCCGCCTCCCGGGTTTAAGCGATTCTCCTGCCTCAGCCTCCTGAGTAGCTGGGATCACAGGTGCCTGCCACCACGCCTGGCTACTTTTTTGTATTTTTAGTAGAGATGGGTTTCACCAAGTTGGCCAGGCTGGTCTTGAACTCCTGACCTCAGGTGATCTGCTCACCTCGCCTCCCAAAGTGCTGGGATTACAGGCGTGAGTCACCACGCCCGGGATTTTTCTCTTTTTAATAGGAAAGTTCACTGCCCTTGGCCAAACTGACTTTGAGAGCTTTTTGGGAGGGTTAGTGCTTTGGAATAAACCCAGCAGCCAGAGTTCATTCTTAGTTCTGATAAAGAATAGCCCAGAGACATAGGGATCACATACACACCTATAATTAGAGGCATTTATTTTATTTTAGTGTCATTATATGTGCATTTGCTTTACTTTTAATTTGATTACATGTAGTTACTGTTGTTCTTCTAACATGAAGGAAAGCCCTGGGGCAGCCATCCGTTCCACAGCTACTTTGAGAAAAACTGAGATGAGTGTTACCTTTGTCAAGGGAACTGTTACACAGATAATTTTGCCTAAAACTATCAATGTGTATTATAAAAGAAACTGTATACGTAATTTTGTATAAAGGTATGTCACGTGACAAATATGATTTCTTTATTTTCTTGGAGATAAAGGTCCTTTGAAAACATGCTGGAGCAAGTTCTTCCAGATAGTATCTCTGCTTTGACTTCAACCCTCATTCATAATAAACCCAACCCGCAAGGCCCCAAGTGTGATCTGGTGCTCAGCCTTCCACTCTGCCCGTACCTTTTGCATCTCAGCCCACCTCCCTGTGCTTCTGCCACTCTGGCCCCTTGATACTCTTCCTGCCACAGGGCCTTTGTACCTGCTCTTTTCTCTGCCAGGAGCATCCTTATGTAGGTATCTATCTGCTCCCCTTTCACTAAAAAGGCTTCTACTCAGACAACACCTTATTACCATGGCCTTTCCTGATTCATTCTGTTTCTGACCACTTCTCCTTCATGGAGATCTTCATATCTCCTTACCTTGCTTTGCTTTGATTTTTGTTTGTTTGTTGTTTGTTTTGTTTTGAGACAGAGTCTTGCTCTGTTTCCCAGGCTGGAATGCAGTAGCACGATCTCAGCTCACTGCAACCTCCGCCTGCCGGGTTCAAGTGATTCCGCTACCTCAGCCTCCCTAGTAGGTGGGATTACAAGCACATGCTACCTTGCCTGGCTAATTTTTGTGTTTTTAGTAGAGATGGGGTTTCACCATGTTGGTCAGGCTGGTCTCGAACTCCTGACCTCATGATCTGCCCACCTTGACCTCCCAAAGTGTTGGGATTACAGGCGTGAGCCACCATACCTGGCCTCTGCTTTGATTTTCCGCAGAGAACTTCTGTCTCTGATACAGCCTCTCTTTATTAGTTTATATATTTGTCTGTCTCTACTAGAAAGTAACCTCCTTAAGAGAACGGACTTTGTTTTGTTTACAGACACGTCCCCTGCACCTAGAATGGTATCTGGTACATAGTAGGCACTTAAGAAATATTTATGGAAGGGAAAGAAGTGGGGAGAGCATTATTTTTCCATCTGTTTAACTTGTTATGGACTTCCTTTGCCCACCTAACAATTGCTGGCTATGTAAACAGCTTCCTTATAACTGAGATAGGTAATGTCCCTTACAGTTTTAAAATTCACATGATCCTTTTATAATATCTTATTTTGAATATTCTATAACCTTATCATAATTTAGGGATCACGATTTGGGGTATTTGCCAAAAGCCTTTTGCCCTATTTGAGAGCACAGAGGAGTCTGTACCCTAGGGTATTCTCACTCCCTCTGCCCTACCACTGAGGGCAAAGGTGAACGCGACCATTCCAGTGCCCCTGGGTGCTATGGGGAATGGGGGAGAAGAGTCAGTCTTGCTGTGTCCACTGCTCTGTCTGCAGTGTTGCTGTGTCATCCATTCTGCTGGGCTGTGGATTCTGAACATGGGTGCCTTGGCTAAATGTGCCCAGGAGTGAGTGGCAAATCTCACCGAGCAATTTTGAATGGAAATTACTTGTCTAAAATCAGCTTGACCCTGACGCCTGAGAATGATGCATGTGGTTAGGAGAAACCAGAGGCTGAGTGCATGGGCTTGTCTCCTTGGAGAGGGCTTAGTTTGGGCTGATGTAACAAAAGATCTTCGAAATTTATTGCTCACAGTTCTGGAGGCTGGGAAGTCTCAAATCAAAGCATCGGCAGATTCAGGGTCTGGCAATGGCTCACTTTCTGCTTTATAGGCACAGCCGGTGCCTTCCAGCTACATCCTCACATGGCAGAAGGGGCAAGCAAGCTCCTTTGAGCCCCTTATTAAGGGCACTAATCCCATTCGTAAGGGTGGAGCCCTCATGACCTAATGACCTTCGAAAGGCCTCACTTCAATACTGTTGAATTGGAGACTGGGTTTCAACATATGAATTTGGATGGGGATTCTAACATTCAGACCATAGCAGTAAATAAGCAGCTTGCTCTTGTCTGTACAATGAGAATAAAATCTCTACTACTTGCCACTCATATCTGAGCTCCCTACGGAAAATAATCTTCTGTCTTCCTAGCGTGGAAGTGATTCGTCTTGGACAGAGTCACTTCATCAACTGGGACCTGCAAATGTACTATGCTGAGAAGGACACACCTGCAAAAGCTAGAACCACCACACTCAATGAACAGCTCGGGCAGATCCATTATATCTTCTCTGATAAGACGGGGACACTCACACAAAATATCATGACCTTTAAAAAGTGCTGTATCAACGGGCAGATATACGGTGAGTGGAAGCCGTCACTCATTTTCTAGGGCACTGGGGCTGCCTGCCATGTGCAGGGCACTACCTGGACCAGAGCCTGTCTCCTGGCATTGCTGGTGCCCTCCCAATGCGGAGTCCTGCTGCTGGGACCATTCTCCAGCTGAGCACCAGAGGAGCACCATGGACAGCACTGGGGACACATGCGTGGGAGAGGACAGCGGCCAGAAGTGGGATCACGGCCGGGGCGGTGGCTCATGCTTGTAATCCCAGCACTTTGGGAGGGTGAAGCAGACAGATCCCACAAGGTCAGGGATTCAAGACCAGCCTTGCCAACGTGGCAAAACCCCATCTCGACTAATAATACAAAAATTAACCAGGTATGGTGGTGGCGCACACCTATAATCCCAGCTACTTGGGAGGCTGAGGCAGGAGAATTGCTTGAACCCGGGAGGCGGAGGTTGCAGTGAGCTGAGATCGCACCGCTGCACTCCAGCCTGGCGACAGAGCGAGACTCTGTCTAAAAAAAAAGAAAAAAATTAGAAGTCTCATTACTATATGATCCAGCAATTCCACTTCAGGTTATATACTCAAAAATACTGAAACAGGGGCTCAAAGAGGTATTTGTACACCTGTGTTCATAACAGCATTATTCACAATAGCCAAAAGATAGAAGCAACCCAAACGTTGATCAGTGGATGAATGGATAAACAAAATGTGGATACACACAATGGAATATTATTCAGTCTAAGAAAGGAAGGAAAATTTGACACATGCTACAACACAGATGAACCTGAACTCATTTATGCCAGAGGTTAAAGTTTTTTGAATTTTTGCAATCAGAATTTGGTGATGACCTTGAGCAGTAGGATATAAATAACTCCCACATGCTTAGTGTTCCAATAATGGAACACTAGGCATAAATGAGTTAAGGACATTATGCTAAGTGAAGTAAGCCAGTCACAAAAGGACAAATATTGTATAATTCTACTTATATGAAGTACTTAGTATAATCAAATGTATACAGACAAAGTAGAATGATGGTTACCAGGGGCCGGGGTCAGGGGAATTGGGAGTTACTGTTTAATGGGTACAGAGTTTCAATTTGGCAAGATGAAATAGCTGCACGGCATTGTGAATATACTTGATGCCACTGAACCGTATGCTTAAAAGTGGTTAAAATGGGCTGGGTGCAGTGTCTCATGCCTATAATAATAAGACTTCGAGGCCTAGAACTCTAGACCAGCTTGGGTAACAAAGCAAAAATTTTTTAAAAATTAGCAGAGTTCGGTGCTGCATGCCTATAGTTCCAGTTACCTGGGAGGCTGAGGCAGGAAGATCCCTTAAGCCTGGGAGTTGAAGGCTACAGTGAGTACACCACTGCACTCCAGCACGGGTGACGGAGCAAGACCCTGTCTCAAAACAGCAACAACAAAAATTGGTTGGCTGGTGTGCAGGGGCTCACGTCTGCAATCCCAGCACCTTGGGAGGCTGAGGCAGGCACATCCCTTGAGACCAGGAGTTTGAGACCAGCCTGGGCAACATGACAAAATCCCATCTCTGGCCAGGTACTGTGGCTCACGCCTGTAATCCCAGAACTTTGTGAAGCTGAGGTGGGTGGATCACCAAGTCAGGAGTTCGAGACCAGCCTGGCCAATATGATGAAACTCTCTCTCTACTAAAAATACAAAAATTACCTGGGCATGGTGGTAGGCACCTGTAGTCCCAGCTACTCAGGAGGCTGAGGCAGGAGAATCACTTGAACCCGGGAGGTGGAGGTTGCAGTGAGCAAGATTGTGCCACTGCACTCCAGCCTGGGTGACAGAGCGAGATTCCGTCTCAAAAACAAACAAACAAACAAACAAAACACACGCCTCTATAAAAAACAATAATAAAATAATAATAATACAAAAATTAGCCAGGCATGGTGGTATGTGCTTGTAGTTCCAGTTACTTGAGAGGCTGAGGTAGGATCACCTGAGCCTGGGGACATCAAGGTTATTGTGAGCTGGGTTTACACCACTGCACTCCAGCCTGGGTGACAGAGTGAAACCCTGACTCAAAAAATCAAACCAAAAATTGGTTAAGATGGTAAATTTTATTATGTGTATTTCACTACAGTTGTTTTGTTTTCTTTGTTGTTTTTGTTTTTAAGACAGTGTCTCACTGTCACCCAGGCTGGAGTGCAGTGGTGCGATCTCAGCTCACTGCAACCCCTCCACCTCCCAGGTTCACATGATTCTCCTCCCTCAGCTTCCTGGGTAGCTGGGATTACAGGCGCACACCACCGCCCCTGGCTAATTTTTTTTTTTTTTTTTTTCAGTAGAGATGGGGTTTCACCATGTTGACCAGGCTGGTATCGAACCCCTGACCTCAAGTGAACCACCTGCCTAAGCCTCCCAAAGTGCTGGAGTTACAGGCATGAGCCACCACACCTGGCCTACAATTTTTTGTTTGTTTGTTTGTTTTTGTTTTTGTTTTTTTGAGACAGAGTCTCGCTTTGTCACCCAGGCCGGAGTGCAGTGGCGCAATCTTGGCTCACTGAAACCTCTGCCTTCTGGGTTCAAGTGATTATCCTGCCTCAGCCTCCTGAGTAGCTGGGACTACAGGTGTGTACCACCATTTCCAGCTAATTTTTGTGTTTTTAATAGAGATGGAGTTTCACCATGCTAGCCAGGCTGATCTTGAACTCCTGACCCCAGGTGATCCACCCATCTTAGCCTCCCAAAGTGCTGGGATTACAGGCGTGAGCCACCACACCCAGCCAATAGTTTTAAAAGTTGATTTCGGTTCTAATTTTCTGAAACATTTAGAAATTTAATTTTCTGTAAATTTACAAATAATATTAAGGTTAATACTAGATTCAAATAGAGTGTTCTCTATTTTAAATAGACTTAAAAACACAATTGTTTAAAATGATATAGGGACATGTATATATACTTCCTACTTGTAGGAAACTGTACACCGTGAGTGCCTTTTCTCATAAGGAATATCAGTGAAGATGGTGGGGCCCTGAGGGGCTGAGGACGTGGCTCACATGTGTGGATCCTTCTGACTTGGGGGAGGTAAAGCATTTCAAAGGATATGACCCAGGCCCCTAGGAGAAAGTAGTAGGGAGGGACAGGCACCAGTATTTGAATAACTAGACCAGGGGTCACCTAATGTTTTCTGTAAAGAGCCAGATAATAAATATGTTAGCCCGTCCAGGCCATATATGGTCTTACCTCCACCACTACATAAGCAAAGCCATGTAAGGAGGGGCCTCTGGACACAGGCGGAGAATCAATTTGTTTTGTCCTGTTTGTTTCTCAGGGGACCATCGGGATGCCTCTCAACACAGCCATAACAAAATAGAGGTAAGGCCTTTAAGCTGAAGAATTGTTTGGGATGCTAGGGATGTCAGGGTCCCAGCAGGGCCATGCTTCCTTTGAAGGTCTAGGGAAGACTCTTTTCGTTGCCTCTTCCCTGCTCCTGGTGGTTGTCCACAGTCCTTGGTGTTCCTTGGCTTGGAGACTTGGAAACACAACTCTGTATCTCTGCTTTTGTTGTCACATGGTGTCCCCCTGTGTGTCTGTGTGTCTCTGTGTCCACACTTCCCCTTCTAATAAGGATACCAATCATTGGATTAGGACCCACCCTAATTGAGTGTCACCTCATTTTATCTTGATTACATCTGTAAAGACCCTGTTTCTAAATAAGGTCACATTCATAGGTACCAGAGGTTAGAACTTCAACATATCTTTTGGGGAAACACAGTTTAGTCCACCACAAAGTACCTTTTTGACTGGTCCTGGTGGCTCATGCCTGTAATCCCAGCACTTCGGGAGGCTGAGATGGGCAGATCAATTGAGTCAAGGAGTTTGAAACCAGAGAAACTCCATCTCTACAAAAAAAATACAAAAATTAGCCAGGTATGGTGGTGCACGCCCATAGGCCCATCTACTCAGAAGGATTGCTTGAGCCCAGGAGGCGGAGGTTGCAGAGAACTGAGATCAAGCCACTGCAGTCCAGCCTGGGTGACAGAGTGAGACCCATATATGGTCATATATGTTTCAAAAAAAAAAAAGGTATCTTTTTATTGAAGACAGTTGTGAGCCTCTTGACATTTAAGAATGTGCTAAAATCCTAAGGTGGTTTTTGCATAATTGAAACCTTGCCTTTCAAGGAAAGTTCATGTCATGTGTTAAGTGAAAAATATTTTATAAAATCATATTTTGTTTTTCTCCATTTCTTTCAGCAAGTTGATTTTAGCTGGAATACATATGCTGATGGGAAGCTTGCATTTTATGATCACTATCTTATTGAGCAAATCCAATCGGGGAAAGAGCCGGAAGTACGACAGTTCTTCTTCTTGCTCGCAGTTTGCCACACGGTCATGGTGGATAGGACTGATGGTGAGTGTTTCTCTGGCATCTCAGGCATTAGAGACCAGGTTTTTTGTTTCCGGGTAACTCCTGCTTATGACTCAAACGCATGTCAAGTAGTACAAATCTGTCGCATATTCGAATGCAGTGAATGTTTTTCAGCACTTACCACTAGAGGGTTTATGGAAGAGCAAAGTAGGAAACAAGCTTCTTGTCCCTGAAAATTTCCATCTTATTCATAGTTATGGCTCCAGGTGTATTTTTTTCACTTTGCAAATGAAATCTTATTGAAATGATTGATAGTTGAATTATGATAGAAGAATCTAACTTTTCTTAGCACATTTATTACTGAGCATTTACTGAGTGTGAAAAGTCAAGCCTTATCTGTATCAGAAATGGACTCTGAACTTGACTAACCTTTTCTACCAAATAATTTTAGATATATGCTCTTATTTACTAGATTCTGTTATAGTTTGGGTTTGAAATAATATCAGCCTCAGCCTGGATCTCTTCTGGGTGCCTTTTCCATTTAAAGGAGCATAATTAATGTGAATTTCATGGGAACAAGCAGAATGACTTGTAAGTTCCTTTGCAGAATCCTTCAATGCAGTTTGTGCCAGCTTTGTCACAGCAAGTTTGTCCTATATCAAGGAAAGCTAGTCATTTTATCACAAATGGACATAATGATAAGTTATATAGACACACGTGCACTTTATAGAAAGAGCAAAAGGAGTTCCTTTGGTGTTTCTATAATGAAGCATAGTCTGCCTTCACTTCATTCATTCACTTCATCCACTTCACTACATCTTCCACTTTTTACTTTAGTCAGTGCAGCATACATAAGTCCCTCTCTCTTCTCAACCTTGATGTTTCATATGTAGCAGGTATGAAATTTCTAGAGAAGGAATATGCATAAAAACTAAATGTGTAGGCCGACGCATGGTGGCTCACACCTGTAATCCCAGCATTTGAAAGGTCGAGGTGAGTGGATTGCTTGAGCTCAGGAGTTCAAGACCAGCCCGAGCAACATGGCAAAACCCCATCTCACCAAAAAATACCAAAAATTAGCCAGGCGTGATGGCACATCTCTGTAGTGCCAGCTACTCAGGTGGGGATCGCTTGAACCCAGGAGGTCAAGGCTGCAGTGAGCCATAGTCTCACCATTACACTCCAGCCTGGGTGATGAAGTGAGACCCTATCTCAAAAAAACAAAAAGCAAAACAAAACAAAAAACACCTAAATGTACAGAAGCTGTATGTGATACTTTTCAGCAAGTTGCAAAGAAACCCATTTTCCAAAGATGAATCTAATATTGCAATGAAGCAAGGTAACAGAGTTCAGATTAGGTGGATACATGGAAGCGTTTATCAGCAGACAATGTAGGGAAAGATAGAAAGGGACGATACCAGGTCATGAATCATGGAAGCAGAGGTCAAAGTCTATTTGACTCGCCAAGCCAATTTTACTCAGTCTGTAAGCATAAAGTATGACGTTACAAAGTCACCTGGTTCTCTTTGGTTTTGACTCATTAGTACAATTGTTGTACTCTTCTCTGAGTACATGATAGTATTTTAAGGGCTAACTGGTCAACTTAGGCAAATGTAAATTCATCTTGTGGTCCCTATTCTATTTTTCCCCAGTGGGATATTATGGGAAGAGCCCTGGACTACGTGCTAGAGATGAGTCAGCCCAGTTTGGGTCCCTGTCTGAGAACCACCTTCCTCGGTGTTGTAGTAAGAAGGTTGGATGTACAAAGTTCCTTCCAGCAGGGCTGGGTGTGGTGGCTCACACCTGTAATCCCAGCACTTTGGGAGACCGAGGCGGGCAGATCACGAGGTCAGGAGTTGGAGACCAGCATGGCCAACATGGTGAAAACCCGTTTCTACTAAAAATACAAAAAATTAGCCAACCATGGTGGCATGTGCCTGTAATCCCAGCTACTTAGGAGCCTGAATAGGAGAATTGCTTGAACTTGGCAGGCAGAGGTTGCAGTGAGCCGAGATCATGCCACTACACTCCAGCCTGGGCAACAGTGCAAGACTCGGTCTCAAAAAAAAAAAAAAAAAAAAAAAAAAAAAAACAAGAACACAAAGTCCCTCCAGCCTAACCTACTGCAACTCTTTGTCCACTGTCAGAATAGAGACATGTTACGTTTCTAGTGCAGGAGCTTAGAGAAATTGATTTTGGCTTTTAACCATAAAGTACCAGGAAAGGATTCCTTGAAAGGACCTTGAGGACTATGCCTCCAATTTTTTTTTTTTAGACAGTCTTGCTCTTGTCACCCAGGCTGGAGTTTAACGGCATGATCTCAGCTCACTGCAACCTCCACCTCCTGGGTTCAAGCATAATTCTCATGCCTCAGCCTCCTGAGTAGCTGGGACTATAGGTGCCCACAGGCACGCCCAGCTGATTTTTGTATTTTTAGTAGAGATGGGGTTTCCCATGTTGGCCAGGCTGGTCTCCAACTCCTGACTTCAGGTGATCTGCCCACCTTGACCTCCCAAAGTGCTGGGATTACAGGCGTGAGCCACCATGCCCAGCCACATGCATTAGTTTTCTGCTACTCTGTTGTGAATTAGTGTAACTCAGCTACTGAAAACACCCGTTCATTAGCTTACGGTTCTGTAGGGCAGAATTCTTAGCATGGCATGACTGGGTTCTCCTCTCAGCATCTGATTAAAATCAAATTTGGGCCATGTTCTCATCTGGAGCTCAGTGTCTTCTTCCGCGTTCAGTGTGGTTGCAGCAGGATTCAGTTCTCTATGCTTGTAGAATTGAAGTCCCCATTTCTTTATTGGCTGTCAGCTGGGTTGCTTTCCCCTCCTAGAGACTGCCCTCATTCCCTGCCAGCTGGTCCACTCCATCTGCAAAGCCAGCAGTGGAGAATCTCCCTTAAATTGAGCCTTTTTCATACTGCTCCAAGTCTCCCCACAAGAAGAGGTCTGTGCTAAGCTCATCTAATTAAGTCAGGAACACCTGGATAATCTATTTTAAGGTCAGCTGATTAGGATCGTACATCTGCAAATTCCCTTCACAGCAGTACCTAGATTAGTGCTTGATTGTCTGACTGGGAGAAAGTGAATGTACATCCCTAGGATGGGAACCTTAAGGCCATTGCAGACTCCCGCCTGCACAGAGGTCATGTGAGAGCAGAGTGTGGAAGACTTGGAAGCCTTCACTTCACCTGGAGGTTTTGAATCGATGATCAGAGAGCTTGTCTCAGGAGTTTTGCGAATCACATTGGGTGCGAGAGTCTGAAGCAGGCAGGCACTGGAGATTGGCACAGAGGCTGAAGGTTTGTATTAGCATGGGGTCTTTGGGAAGGATGACAAAGCCATGAATGTGGGAGACACTTGGCAAATCATTTAAAGGGGGTGAGAGGATTGAGGACAAAAAGACATCTGAGAGGTAGGGTTTTTTTGTTTGTTTGTTTTTGTTTTTGTTTTGAGACCAAATTTCACTCTTATTGCCCAGGCTGGAGTGCAATGGCGTGATCTCGGCTCACTGCAACCTCCGCCTCCTGGGTTCAGTCGATTCTCCTGCCTCAGTCTCCGACTAGCTGGGATTACAGGCACGCTCCACCACGCCCAGCTAATTTTGCGTTTAATAGAGACGGGGTTTCTCCATATTGGTTAGGCTGGTCTTGAATTCCCTACCTCAAGTAATCCTCCAGCCTTGGCCTCCCAAAAGTGCTGGGATTACGGGGTGTGAGCCACCATGCCCGGATTTTTTTTTTAAGACTGAATTTCACTCTTGTTGCCCAGGCTGGAGTGCAGTGCCACAATCTCAGCTCACTGCAACCTCCACCTCCCAGGTTCAAGCGATTCTTCTGCCTCAGTCTCCTGAGTAGCTGGGATTACAGGTGCCCACCACCAAACCCCGGCTAACTTTTTGTATTTTCAGTAGAGATGGAGTTTCCCCATGTTGCCCAGGCTGGTCTATCCACCTGCTTTGGCCTCCCAAAGCACTGGGATTACAGGTGTGTGCCACCATGCCCGGCCAGGTAGTTTGTTGTCGCTTAATTAGAGTGAGCCGGGTGCAGTGGCTCACGCCTGTAATCCCAGCACTTTGGGAGGCTGAGGCAGGCGGATCACCTGAGGTCAGGAGTTCAAGACCAGCCTGACCAATATGGTGAAACCCCATCTCTACTAAACATACAAAAATTAGCTGGGCATGGTGGCAGGCACTTGTAGTCCCAGGTACTCGGGAGGCTGAGAGAGGAGACTTGCTTTAACCTGGGAGTCGGAGGTTGCAGTGAGCCAAGATCGTGCCACTGCACTCCAGCCTGGGTGACAAAGCAAGACTCCGTCTCAAAAAAATAGTAGAGGGAATCAGCTGAGGCAGTCGTGAAGGAGGGAAGAAAGGTGCATTTAGCTTTCTCCTGCCACCATTACCCTGAGGCTAGGGAATCAGGATAATGAGAACTGAGAGATAGGATTTGTGGTTGGAGCATCTTTCTTTGATTACATCAATTTCATGAGTCACAAATTGTGTGTGAAACACAAAGAAGGTCTTTCTGGTTGCCTCTAAATGTGCCATAAATAAAGAGTTTGCCATAAAGAGTTTTCTTAGGAAGGTGGCTTTGTTTTGTTTTAGTTTGTTTTTACAACTTCAACTTTTATTTTAGGTTCAGGATATACATGTGCATGTTTGTTACATGGGTATATTGCATGATCCTGAAGTTTGGAGTACAATTGATCCCATCATCCAGGTAGTGAATACAGAACTTAATAGTTTTTTTCTTTTCTTTTTTTTTTTTTTTTTTTTTTGAGACGGAGTCTCAAACTGTCGCCCGGGCTGGAGTACAATGGTGCGATCTCGGTTCACTGCAACCTCTGCCTCCTGGTTTCACACGATTCTCCTGCTTCAACCTCCTGAGTAGCTGGGATTACAGGTGCACACCACCACACCTGGCTAAGTTTTCATATTTTTAGTAGAGACGGGGTTTCACTATGTTGGCCAGGCTGGTCTCAAACTCCTGACCTCATGATCCACCAGCCTCGGCCTCCCAAAGTGCTGGGATTACAGGCGTGAGCCACCACGCCTGGCCCTGATAATAAGTTTTTCAACCCTTGTTGCCCTCCCTCCCTCCTCTCTCTCGAAGTCCCCACTATCTATTTTTGCAATCTTTATGTCTATGAGTACCCAATGTTAAGTGAGAACATGTGTTAGGTATGTGGTCTTCTGTTCCTGAGTTAATTTGCTTAGGATAATGGCCTAATCTCTATTGTGACAAAGGACATGATTTTGTTCTTTTTTATGGCTGCATAGCTTTTTGGTCCAAGTGTCTTCCAGCAGTCATAAGGTTGGAATTTGGACCAAGTCTCTGACATTCTTCCCATCTCTGTTAGTCTACAATTCCGTGATTCCATTATCGGAAGGTAATGGAAAACATTTCTTTTTTCTTTAATGATAAAAAGATCAAGGTGTTTGCTCTAGATATGATTGTCTTACTTGTGGGAACTTTACCACCTTTTATTATTTTGTTTCTTTTTTCTACTGGAAATGAGTTTGCTGTCACTTATGCCATATATCGCTGTGCCAGCTTAAATTGCTGAAGGGAAAGGCTTTGTTCTCACCACTGCTGATTTGTCTCTGGTTAAATACTTTGCCCTCTGGCACTTGTATATGTTTGCTACGTGGCCGGATTTAGGAAGTGCATTTATAGCGTCTAGTGAATGACTTTCTGGGTGAACTAATATAGAGAGATCCTAAAGTGTCATCTTTAATTATTAATTAGGAAGTGATTAATACTGACTTAAAGGGTGAATCTTCCGAGCCAATTGTGAAGGAAGGAGGTGTGTTTAGCTCTCTCTGCCACCATTACCCCAGAGCACTGACCATTCCAAGTGAGACTAGGGGATAAACAGCTGTTCATGCATCTGTGGTCTTCATCCTGGTCAAAGTATTCTGGAAAACTAAATGCTCTTTCTGTCCAAAGTCATCTGGCCATGGAAATGCTTTTCCTTCTATTTTGAGACAAAATAACTAGAGTAGAAAAATAGAAGATCTTGGGTAGGCAGAGTATTTTTTAAACTTTTTACTGAAGTACAACATGTGTATACAGAGATACGTACGTATCATAAGTATATAACTCAATGAATTTTCACAAACTAATACTCTTGTAATGAGCAGATTCAAAAAAAAAAAAACACCTTGTCAATCCCCCTAGAATTTCCTTTACATTCCTTTCCAGTGATTACCTCTCCAAGAAAAGTACTTTCCTGACTACGAATAACACAGATTAGCTTTGTCAGTTTTTGGCTTATATAAGTGGAATCATGTAGCATATGTACTCTTTTGTGTATCTGGCTGTGAGATTTATTCCTATTCTTATTGGTTTTTTCCTTTTTCCTAAAAGAGACTGCACGTTGCTCTGTCTGCCAGGCTGGAGTGCAGTGGAATGATCAAAGCTCACTATAACCTCACACTCCTGGGCTCAAGTGATCCTCCTGCCTCAGCCTCCTGAATAGTTGGGATTACAGGCATGTGCCACTGAACCTAGCTTATTCTTATTGTTGAAATGTAGTTGTGAATAGGAGACAATTTTCCATTATTTAACTTTTAAACATTAAGATGTCGGATAGTGATCAAACTAAGGTTGGTTGGTTGGTTGGTTGGTTGGTTGGTTTCAACTTTTCTTTTCTTTCTTTTTTTTTTTTTTTTTTTTTTTTTTGAGATGGAGTCTCGCTCTGTCACCAGGTTGGAGTGCAGTGGTGCAATCTCGACTCACTGCAACCTCCGCCTCCTGGGTTCAAGTGATTCTCCTGCCTCAGCCTCCCAAGTAGCTGGGACTATAGGCACGTGTCACCATGCCTGGCTAACTTTCTGTATTTTTAGTACAGACAGGGTTTCACCATGTTAGCCAGGATGGTCTCGATCTCCTGACCTCGTCATCTGCCTGCCTCAGCCTCCCAAAGTGCTGGGATTACAGGTGTGAGCCAACGCACCCAGCCTGTGTTTTTTTGTTTTATGTTTTGTTTTGTTTTGTTTTTTTATAAGGAGAATATAGCTATGGTAAAGAAAAAAATAGCCTGGGCAACGTGGTGAGATCCCATCTCTACAAAAAAATACCAACATTAGCTGGGCGTGGTGATATGCGCCAATAGTCCCAGCTACTTGGGAAGCTGAGGTAGGAGGATCACTTGCACCTGGGGTGGTCGAGGCTTCAGTGAGCTGAGATTGTGCCACTGCACTACAGCCTTGGTGCCAGAGTAAGACCCTGTCTCAAAAAAACAAAAGAAAGAAAGAAAACATACTCTTTCAGAGGGAGGATAAACTGGTACAACCTTCTTGGAAAACAAATTAGTAATGTATACCAATGAGTTTTAAAATTGTCGGTGTTCTGTGGCTCAGTATTTTCCTAATAGGAATCTGCTCTTAGAAAATAAGCCAGGGGCCGGGGCAGTGGCTCACGCCTGTAATCCCAACACTTCAGGGACCGAGGCAGGCGAATCACTTGAGTCCAGGAGTTTGAGAAAAGCCTGAGCAACATGGTGAAACCCTGTCTTTATAAAAAAAATACAAAAAATTAGCTAGGTGTGGTGGCATGTACCTGTAATCCCAGCTACTTGGGAGGATGAGGTAGGAGGATCACTGAGCCTGGGGAGATTGAGGCTGCAGTGAGCCATGATCGTGCCACTGCACTGCAGCCTGGGCAACAGGGTGAGACCCTGTTTCAGAAAAACAAGAAAGAAAGAGAATAAGCCAGGTGTGGTGACATGCGCCTGTAGTCCTAGCTACTCATTAGGCTGAGGCAGAAGGATCACTTGGGCCCCGGAGATCAGGACCAGCCTGGACAACATAGGGAGACCTCTGTCTCTGAAAGGAAAAAAGAAACAGAAAAGTCTTTGCACACATACAAAAGGGTTATTAAAATGTTATTTTTTGAGAGTAAAAAACTTTGGAAATAAACTAAGTGTCTGTAATGGGAAAATGATAACATGTTTACATCTGTTCAAATGTTTATAAAGAATTTAAAAAGGGATGGCAATATACTCAGATACAGCATTAAAATAATCAAGATGTAAATGTATATTCAGCTTGATAGAAACAATTTCAGATACAGACATTTTAAAAGGCGCTGGAAGGAATGATAAAGTGTCAACACCTGTTGTTTTTCCTGTGGATAGTGGGATTATGGGAATTTTCCCCCATTCTTCGCCAATGTTTCACTTTTAGTTTGTATTACTGTTTATAAGTCAAGATAAAACAAAGAAGTTTCCATCTTGGCATAACCCTTCAGAGTCAATGACTTGTTTTCCTGGGGATGCTTTGGGCTTTGCAGCCCAGCTGACCCCCACAGGAGCCTCAGCGGAGGCCTCAACAACGAGCTCTGCATTTGGTTTTACAGCTTTTCTGGGATTTCTCTCGCTTCCTTGTTAGGTCAGCTCAACTACCAGGCAGCCTCTCCAGATGAAGGTGCCCTGGTAAACGCTGCCAGGAACTTCGGCTTTGCCTTCCTCGCCAGGACCCAGAACACCATCACCATCAGTGAGCTGGGCACTGAAAGGACTTATAATGTTCTTGCCATTTTGGACTTCAACAGTGACCGGAAGCGAATGTCTATCATTGGTAAGTCTCCCTCAGAGTCTGTCTATGAATCGCTCATTTAGATATTGCTTGTGCCCATTGTATTGAATGGCACCAGGATAAAGCAGCCAGCGAACGAGCTACTTGGCTCCTGGGAGATTTCTGCAGATTTTTGGAAACTAGTATTGTTTTCTTCATTCTTCACTGTGTTCCCTACTCAAAGGGACAGCCGCAGTATCTCTGAATCTTGCAAATGCTGCTGATATTCTTTTTTAATCTCTCTTTTTTTTTTTTTTTGAGATGGAGTCTTGCTCTGTCACCCAGGAGTGCAGTGGTGCGATCTCAGGTCACTGAAACCTCCGCCTCCCGGGTTCAAGCGATTCTCCTGCCTCAGCCTCCTGAGTAACTGGGATTACAGCTGCTGACATTCTTTAACCATGTGGGCTGCCAGATGCTGAATCTGGGGTGGCAGGTGGAACGCTTCTGAAGTAGCAGATAGACATTTGTAGCAGTCTTTTATTTTAAACAACACAAGCTCTTTTATTTTTTGAGCACCTCTGAGTGCTGTCTTCTGTACTTGATGGCAGGGAAGGGAGGGCTCAGCAGGAAAAGATTTCTGAGAAAATCAAGGCTATAGTTATGAATCAAAATCATACCGGCAATGCAGGCACATAGCAGACCACCAAGTGAAGATGAAAATCACTTCCTACCACTGAGCTGCTTTAAATTTGTAGTTTGAAATAATCTCAAACTTACAGAAAAGTTGCAAGAATGGTTTAAAGAACTCTCATACTCTTCCATATCCAGCAATTGTTAACATTTGCCATATATATATAATTTCATTATATATATCTATATATATACATACATATATATGTACACATACATACAGATTATTGTTTTCTGAACCATTTGAGAATAAATTGCACTAGAAGGAGCAAGATTACATAATAAAAAAAGAAAATAAAAATATAAAAAAGAGACTAAATTGCAGGCCTAATGTCCTTTCCCCTAAATACTATACTGTATACCATAGTAGATATTTCCTAAGAAGAGGAACACTCACTTATATATACAGTCCAATGATCAGAACCAGAAAATTTAACACAGTACAATATTATCTAATCAATAGACTTTTTCAGATTTTACTAGGGAAGTTCATTCTTTATGTTTTTCTCATCCAGGATCCAATCCAAGATCACAGGTTACGTTAGGTGATCATGACTCTGAGTCAAGGATGGTTCAATCTCTTTTTGATCTTTCATCCATTGACATTTTTAAAAACCACACACTGGTTATTTTATAGGCTATTCCCCAACTTGGGTTTGTCTGATACTCCCTCATGATTAGAGCTAGGTTACACATTGTTGGCAGGAAGAGTCCGTAAGTGATGCTGTGCTCTTCTTTAAGTATCACATCAGAAGGTGTATATATATACACACACACACACACACGTATATATTTATGTGTATATATGTGTGTATATATACATATATGTATATATGTGTGTGTGTATACATATATGTGTATATGTGTGTATATACACATATGTGTATATATGTGTGTATATACACATATGTGTATATATGTATATATGTGTGTGTATATGTGTGTATATATTTATATATATATATATTTATTTATTTTTTTTTTTTTGAGACTGAGTTTCACTCTTGTTGCCCAGGCTGGAGTGCAATGGTATGATCTCAGCTCACCACAACCTCCACCTCCCAGGTTCAAGCAATTCTCCTGCCTCAGCCTCCTGAGTAGCTGGGATTACAGGCATGCGCCACCACTCCTGGCTAATTTTGTATTTTTTAGTAGAAACAAGGTTTCTCCATGGTGGTCAGGCTAGTCTCCAACTCCTGACCTCAGGTGATTGGCCCACCTTGGCCTCCCAGAGTGCTGGGATTACAGGCATGAGCCACCCTGCCTGGCCAGAAGGTATATATTATTGGTTTGTCTCATTATTGGAGATGTTAACTTTGATCACTTGGTTAAGGTGGTGTCTACAAGCCTTCTCCACTATGACTGAATTTTTAATCAATAAAAATATATAGGTTTAACTGTCTATTACACTCTCCTTAGGCACACTTACTGAATGCTTTCTGTGTCCCTCACACAGATCTAGACTGATTATCATGCTTGCCATCTACCTTGACTTAAAATCTAGTTAGCAGTGAGGGATGTATTACAATTATTGCATTAATCAAAAAAACAAAAAAATAAAAAGGTCACAAGGAGGGGTGTTGTGGTCCAAGTATTAAAGGCAGTAAGTGTTGTGAGTTCATAGGTAAGAAACTTCCTGTTGGTTGGATGGAGAAAAATTCTATGAAAGAAAGTAACTAGCACATGGCATAGCATATGGTAGGGAATCAGTAAATATTTGTTGGAAGAATAACTAAGGTTATGAAAAACAGAGCTGACTGTGAAGGAATCTTTTTATATTTATTTCACTATTATATTCAATGTAGATAATGACTTACCAGTTTTGTTGAAGGCAACACTTTTCTAGAGGAACTGATGGTTTTAAGCTAATAGTGAATTATGAGATAGTAACACTTCAAATTAACTTTGTAAATGTAGTTTTATATTAAGAAATCAAACTTAGCTGGGTGCTGTAGCTCACATCTGTAATCCCAGCACTGTGGGAGGCTGAGGCAGGAGGATTACTTGAGCCCAAGAGTTCAAGACCAGCCTGGATAACATAGTGAGGCCTCCATATCTATAAAAATAAAAATTAGCCAGGCATGGTGGCATGCACCTGTAGTCCCAGCTACTCGGGAGGCTGAGATGCAAACCTGGGAGGTCAAGGCTACAGTGAGCCAATATTACGCTGCTGCACTCCTCCCTGGGCGACAGAGCAAGACCCTGTCTCAAAAAATATATATTAAAAAAATCAAACTTTGTTGTGTTTATTTCCTTCTTTTACTGCCAGTAAGAACCCCAGAAGGCAATATCAGGCTTTACTGTAAAGGTGCTGACACAGTTATTTATGAACGGTTACATCGAATGAATCCTACTAAGCAAGAAACACAGGATGCCCTGGATGTAAGTTCCACTTTTATTCTTTCTGCAAGGGATTCTGATCTTACTCTCTGATGCTGTCTGTTAAGTTTGCATGAAAGCTGTATGTTAACTATTGACCCTCCCTTTGCTTTGGAATAGTTGGGGTGGAAAGAGCAGCAAAGTAGAAATATAGCCATCTGGGTTCCAGTTCTGCCCCTACCGCTGACTTTCTGGGATATCACCGTGGTGCCTTCTCCCAGCATGTGGGTCTTCAGGGTCTATAGGACTGAGGCAGGAGAATGACTTAGCTCTCTTCCAGTGACCTTGAGCAAGCTACACAACCATACTAGGTTGTAGTCTTACTATGTATGTGGCCCCCAAGAACTCCACTAACTTCAAGGTGTAATGTGAAGGAAGGAAAGCATTCATATGTGGCAGGATGACAGAGCAATGTGTTGGATCATTGACTTTTGATAGCTTTGTTGGTAAAATCACTTTGATCTTAATTACTTCCAAGTCCTTAGGAAGCTGTATGTATGTTTAGTCCCGTGATGTTGCCACTACTCAGAATATCTCTGGATCTTGCACTGTTGTTTGGTACAACAATGGCAGGGAGGCATGGAGGAGATCAGGCAGACCTCGTGTCCCTGCCTCTTTACTAGCTTGTGTCTTTGGAAAAAATGGTAGATATATCATATGAATCATTAATTCCCCCTGTGAAAGAGGGAAGGGATAATTCCTATCTTGGAGGACCATTGCAAGAGAAAGCATCTTCCATACTGGCTAGCACCTAGGAGGTACTTAATAAAGGTTGGAGATTTTTCCCCTTTGCTTTAAGGATCAATTGAGTTTTAGAACCACCCAAACATCCTTCAGAGAAGAGCCTGATTAATATATTGTCTCCTAGATAGAGTCACATTTTAAGATTATATACTGATGCTGATGCACTTAAAACTGATGAGATCTTATGAGGATATGAACGATGACAGTCTAATCAAATAAATGCAGAACCTTCCAAAGAATCTTGAAAGCAAATACTCAACCAGTTGAACCACTTCTGCCATCTTGGCTAGACAAGATGTGACTATAGGCCAGGCGTGGTGTCTCACGCCTATAATCCCAGCACTTTGGGAGGCCAAGGTGGGTGTATCAACTGAGGGTAGGAGTTCAAGACCAGCCTGACCAAACATGGTGAAACCCCGTCTCCACTAAAAATACAAAAAATTAGCCAGGTGTGGTGGCGGGCACCTGTGATCCCAGCTACTTGGGAGGCTGAGGCAGGAGAATCGCTTGAACCTGGGAGGCAGAGGGTACAGTGAGCCGAGATCATACCATTGCATTCCAGCCTGGGTGACAAGAGCAAAGCTTGGTCTCAAAAAATAAAAAATTTAATTTAATTTTTAAAAAAAGATGTGACTATAAAGTAATGAGATATTTACTGGTTCTTGTTAAAACTGCTTAAAATGTTTAAATCGGGCTGGGCACAGTAGCTTGCACCTGCAATCCCAGCACTTTGGGAGGGTGAGGCGGGCGGATCACAAGGTCAACAAATCGAGACCATCCTGGCCAACATGGTGAAACCTCATCTCTATTAAAAATACAAAAATTAGCCGGGCGCAGTGGCGCGTGCCTGTAGTCCCAGCTACTCAGGAGGCTGAGGCAGGAGAATGGCGTGAATCCGGGAGCCAGAGGTTGCAGTGAGCCGAGATTGCACCACTGCACTCAAGCCTGGGCAACAGAGCAAGACTCCATCTCAAAAAAAAAAGAAAAAGAAAAAAAAAGAAAATGTTCAAATCGTTCACCATTGAAAAATTGCCAGATACTCTTTACCATTAAAAGGTTTGACCTCAGCTTTAATAATGGCTTCTGTATTTTAGAATTGGTTTGAGGGAATCATGCTTGGTGGAGAGTTCATAGGTGATTGGACTCGTATCACAGTTTGTTGGAACAAGTTATAAAGTTGTCAGGTTCATGCTTACCTCATTACACCCCAAGCCAGCTCCCTTAGTCTGATATTTTCCTAGTCATTAAGAGAAAAAGAGAAAATCTTTAAGAGAAAAATCATTAAGAGAAAAAGAGAAAGGTAATAGAAGACTTAGAAGAAAGACAAACTTTTCCCTTTGGAAACTAGAAGTACAGTCCTGGACCCTACAGAAGTTTAGAAAAGCAAAGTCTATTATAAAGTGACGTTTAGGCCGGGCGCAGTGGCTCATGCCTATAATCCCAGCATGCTGGAAGGCTGAGTTGGGCAAATCACATAAGCTCATGAGTTCAAGACCAGCATGATGAAACCCCGTCTTTACAAAAAAAGTACAAAAGTTAGCCAGGCGTTGTGGTGCACACCTGTAGTCCCAGCTACTTGGGAGGCTGAGGTGAGAGGATGACTTCAGCCTGCAAGGTAGAGGTTGCAGTGAGCCAGGATTGCATCACTGCATCCCAGCCTGGATGATAAACCCAAACCTTGTCTCAAAAAAAAAAAAAAAAAAGAAGTGACATTTAATCCCCTCTCTAAAATGTATTTGTACAGAATCCGTCATCTTTAATGGTCTCTTTTTAAATTCTGTTAGTATATTACTTCAAAGTAAAATTTCATACTTGATCCTGAATTACATAAAATTAACTATTCTTTGCATTGGTGGATTTATTTTTTTAAATAAAACAGATCTTTGCAAATGAAACTCTTAGAACCCTATGCCTTTGCTACAAGGAAATTGAAGAAAAAGAATTTGCACAATGGAATAAAAAGTTTATGGCTGCCAGTGTGGCCTCCACCAACCGGGACGAAGCTCTGGATAAAGTATATGAGGAGATTGAAAAAGACTTAATTGTGAGTTTTAGCCTTAATAACTTTTTCTTTGATATTCTAAGCAGAATTGAAATTTTTATTAAGTTTTATTGAATATTTGATCTCATGCTTAAGAGATAATTGCAACTTCAACATTTGACACTGGCACAATGGAAGAAGGTAATTTCTTTTGTTCACCAAAATAGGAGCAGAACAGAAGTTGCCATTATGAGAAACCAAAAGACAAAATACATTAGGAGAGATTCTAATTCAATTCCATAATTTGTATATCACTTATTAAAATTCATTATAATTTTTAAACAATAACGAATCTGCATCTAATACTTTTTACATTGGGGGAATTACTGAAACAACTCATATTCTGCAAAATCTTGAAATAAGAAAAATATATTGTTTCTAAAAGTTTTCCAAATTTAATACATAGTTTTCATAGAGTTTAGATCAGTGGAAAATATTCAACAAATAGCTAGTGTTGCAACTGGTTAATGTCAGTGTAAAGCCACAAATACACAAGGAAAGTATTTTTAACATCCTTGATTTTGTACTTGCATTTTTATCTTGCTAAATTAAATAGTTCATCCTTTAGGGAAAATGTTTTTAGCTGTGTTGGTTTGCAGTAATTGAGAAACATGGCAGCCTTCCCTGTCAACACTGGCCATTGGCACCAGGAGAGCAGCAACCAGGAAGTATAATTTGCCCTTCTTTTTACAGGTTGGCAACCTGTAATTACAGAAAACTTTTGGTTTATTTGCTAATCCCCCCCCCCTTTTTTTTTAAATATACATTCTAGCTCCTGGGAGCTACAGCTATTGAAGACAAGCTACAGGATGGAGTTCCAGAAACCATTTCAAAACTTGCAAAAGCTGACATTAAGATCTGGGTGCTTACTGGAGACAAAAAGGGTAATTCATTGTGCAGGGAAGCATATCTGTTAATTCACAAATATTTATAGCTGCCGTTTCCTTTGCCCAAGATGACCTCCTCAGACTTTTCATCCTGTACAAACACTGTTTCTCTGGGCGGAAGATGCTTTTTCTGAGAAACTCTCCTCTGTTTTTCCAGCACACCCTTCTGCATCCTTTCCTGGTCCCCCTCAGCAGCAGTTTCTTCCTCATAATTTAGCTCCTGGCCATGTCTTGATGATTATAATTGGTCTTATCTCTCCAGCCAGACATGGGCTCCCGTCCTGAAAGGGCCATCCCTCTTATCCCTCTGTCCTTCCAGTGCTTTGACATTTGGTGGGTACAGAGTAGAACAATACAAAGTGCTGAACAATAACTTCAGTTTTCTTGCCAATTTTATTGCTTGGCCATAAAATTGTATACCTAAGGAAAGAACGATTTTAATTTTTTAACTTTAGAACTCAACAAGCACTTGTTTGGTATTGACACTTTACTTTGCAAGCCTTCCACAAGAAATCAAATAACATCTCTTGCTCTGAAATCGTCAATGGGTTATACACTCTGCAAAATTACAGGAGGCACAGCCCTGACCTTAAATAAATGCCAAATTGGGTGGTAATTTAAAAGGAAGAAAAAAATCTTCACGTAAGGGTTGGTGGAAATTATTATGCTTCCCTCTGCCCCCCTCCCCCTGCCAATAACAGAGTAATTAAACCATGAACTGAAAGTGTTTAGTAATTTAGTGAACATTGGTTTATTAAATAACCAGTTTATATGTTTGATAATATAGCACATTTTATTTATTGAAAACATTTCAAATTAGACTTTGACTTTCACTTATTTTCTTATAGAGAACAGCATTTTTTTTTCTGCATGTGATTCCTATAGATCGCTATAGAAAAACAGCGTATTTATGTGAATCTGGTTATGTTCATGAACTAAAAAATATCATTACTAGGTAAAATCAATTATTCAGTTCAACAGTAAGAATGAGCCTGGCAAACATGACGAAATCCTGTCTCTAGAAAAGATACAGAAGTATTTTCTATTGGTAGCTTGGTAGCGAGTTGTGTAGTCCCAGCTACTTGGGGGCTGGGGACAGTGCTGAGATGGGAAGATCACTTGAGCCCTAGAGGTTGAGGCTGCAGTGAGCAGATACCGTGTCACTGCACTCCAGTCTAGGCAATGGGAGTGAGATGCTGTCTCAAAAACACAAAATAAAAACAGCAGGAATGACATTGACTTAATTTTTTTCTATTGTAGAAACTGCTGAAAATATAGGATTTGCTTGTGAACTTCTGACTGAAGACACCACCATCTGCTATGGGGAAGATATTAAGTGAGTAAAAGCCTGCAGTATGAAATTACATAAGAGCTCATCTTTTCAAATGCAAGGCTGTCTGTAGAAGATAGCAGATATGGAGAAATAGGGGCTACGATATGTCACTTGGGGCAGTTTCCTCAAGTTTAAATGAAGCAAGACAGTAACAGGCAGTTCCAAGTAATCAAGGTTCAGCCTAAATTTGAGCAGATTTTACTTTTAGGGAAACTTGGGGCCCTTCAGAGGCCACTTTTCTCCATTCCTTCTTAGCTCAGGCCAGGCGCAGTGGCTCATGCCTGTAATCCCAGCCCTTTGGGAGGCTGAGGTGGGTGGATCACCTGAGGTCAGGAGTTCGAGACCAGCCTGGCCAACATGGTGAAACCCCACCTCTACTAAAACTACAAAAATTAGCTGGGTGTGGTGGCTGGCAAGTGTAATCTCAGCTACTCGGGAGGCTGAGGCAGGAGGATCACTTGAACCCAGGCGGCAGAGGTTGCAGTGAGCCAAGATCACGCCGCTGCACTCCAGCCTGGGTGACAACAGCGAAACTCTCTCATTAAAAAAAAAGTCTTCTCTGTTCACCTACTGGAAAAGGAAGTGAGCCTGTCATATCACTAGCAAATTAATATGAATTATAGTCCTGTTTTGCTTTTTCTAGGAACTTTTACTTTTGAAAGGGAAATAGAAGAAAGGAAAAAAAAGCTTTTGCCCGGAAGGAAATGTGTGGGTGGGTTACATCATGTAGGTCCCTGTAATCTAGTCTAGGTGGGGCAGGCCTGATAATTCAAATGTCAGCATATGCTGAAACATTTGTTAGCTTTAAATCAGAGTCGCAGCAGACCTGGAAATGTATGATGAAAAAGCCATGCCTTGTTCTGAAGCTATAATATGCTGCACACAGTTACTGTGTTTACTGATGGCCTGACAGTTCCTCAGCTTTTTCCCTACAACACCTCTCTCAGGCCAGCATGAGGTCAGATTAAGCTGTTAACATACACACTTGCGAGGTGTGATAAAGTGATGAGGGAATTGATGGTCAATATTCGTCTTATTTCTCATGACGGTGATAAAGTGTTTTCTAGTTGTTCTAGTATATTAGGTGTTCCGTTAAATTAGACAAAATCAGTAGCCTTATGATCTAACTCAGTTCCATTTAGAACTGATTTAGTTTGTGTGCCTGAGTAGAGGCACATTAACCATGCCCCTTAGTGTTTTTAGGTTTTAAAAAAGTAGCAACAGGCTGGGCACGGTGGCTCATGCCTGTAATCCCAGCACACTGGGAGGCTGAGGCGGGTAGATCACGAGGTCAGGAGTTTGAGGGCCTGACCAATATGATGAAACCCCTCTCTACTAAAAATACAAAGATTAGCCGGGCATGGTGGCGGGTGCCTGTCATCCCAGCTACTCGGGAGACTGAGGCAGGAGAATTGCTTGAACCTGGGAGGCACAGGTTGCAGTGAGCCAAGATCGTGCCACTGCACTCCAGCCCTCCTGGGTGACAGAGCGAGACTCTATCTCAAAAAAAAAAAAATTTAAAAAAAGGTAGCAACAGACAAATAAATGCTTAATGAGTTTACTTTTAGTTCTGGGTTTCAAGTAATTCGGTTAATTACTATATGCAATGATTCTCAGTGGGGAGTGACTCTGCCTTCCAGGGACCCTTTTTGACACTGTCCAGAGACACTTGTTTGTTTCAACTGCGGAGGAGAAGTACTCCTGGCTTCTAATGGGTAGAGGCCAGGGATGCACTGGATGCTCCAGTGCAAGGGATGGCCACATAAAATAAAGGATTATTAGGCCCAGGACATCAAGAGTGCCAAGGCTGAGAAACCTTCTTTGAAAGGAGAAGAACAATGGCTTTTTGCGTGTAATAGTAAGAGTCCTGAGCCAGGAGTTACAAGATAACTGAGTCCTCATTCCATTCTTCCTATCAACTCGCAGCAGGCAAATCACATCACCTTCCTCTGGCTTGATTTCCTTATTTGTAACATGAAGAGATTGGACAAGATATTTAAGGTCCCTTCCACTCCAAAGTTTCATGACTCATTTTTCTATCACATGAAAGTGTTATATGTGGCCTTGTCACATATATCATTTTAACATAAACATTCAATTTGTTGATATAAAGCACTGAGAATTTCTCACAGATATAATTTTGTTTATATGAAAATAAGTTTCTTCCTAACAAACAATAGCCAGTATTCTAATTCAGATCAAGATTGCCTTTCCTTTTTTTTTTTTTTTAATGAAAAAGACTCTTTCTGCCACCCAGGCTGGGGTGCAGTGGTGCAATCTTGTCTCTTTGCAAACTCCACCTCCTGGGTTCAAGTGATCCTCATGCCTCAGCCTCCCAAGTAGCTGGGATTACAGGCACCACCACCATGCCTGGCTAATTTTTGTATTTTTAGTAGAGACAGAGTTTCACTATGTTGGCCAGCCTGGCTTGGAACTCCTGACCTCAGATGATCTGCCCGCCTCAGCCTCCCAAAGTGCTGGGATTACAGGTGTAAGCCACAGTGCCTGGCCTAAGATTGCCTTTCTTCTGTTGCTGTGTATACATTTTCAACTGTATCTTCCTTTAGCTGTCTTTGAAAAATGGTGAATTACCAACAACATGGTACCCCCCCATGGTGGACGAATCGAGACTTAGTAAAATTACATGTCACTCAGTTAAAAAAAAAAAAAAAGGCTGGCTGGACACGGTGGCTCATGCCTGTAATCCCAGCACTGTGGGGGGCTGAGGCGGGCGGATTGTGAGGTCAAGAGATTGAGACCATCCTGGCCAATATGGTGAAACCCTGTCTCTACTAAAAATACAAAAATTAGCCAGGCGTGGTGGCACACACCTGTAGTCCCAGCTACTTGGGTGGCTGAGGCAGGAGAATTGCTTGAACCTGGGAAGCGGATGTTGCAGTGAGCTGAGATCACACCACTGCACTCCAGCCTGGTGACAGAGCAAGACTCTGTCTAAAAATAAATAAATAAATAAAAATTTAAAAAAAAAATTGGGTAAAGCACTTTGAGTAGACATTTTTCCAAAGAGGATGTACAAATGGCTGATAAACATGTGAAAGGATACTCATCATCACTAATCATTAGGGGAAGAGAAATCAAAACCAAAGCAAGATAATACCTCACACCCTTTAGGATGGATACTATCAAAAACAAAACACAATAGAAAATAAGCATTGTTGAAGGAACCTTTGTGTGTTGTTGATGAAATATATAAAATGGTGCAGCCACTATGCAAAACAGTATGGTGATGCTTCAAAAAATTTTAAAAAGGATTACCATATAATTCAACAATCCCACTTCTGGGTATATCCACAAAATAATTGAAAGCAGGATCTCAAAGAGATACATGCACACCCATGTTCATAGCAACACTGTTCACAGTAGCCAAGAGGTGGACACAAGCCAGGTGCCCATCATTGTGTGAATGAATAAACAGAATGTGGTGCCTCCACATAATGGAATATATTCAACTTTAAAAAAGAAGGAAATTATGACATGTTATATAGATGAACCTTGAAGACATTATGCTAAGTGAAATAAACCAGTCACAAAAAGACAAATACTGTTTGATTTCACATATATGAGGTATCTAGAGTGCTCAAATTCATTCAAACAGAAAGTAAACTGGAAGTTACCAGGGACTGGAGGGTGAGTGAGATGAGGTGTTATTGTGTAATAGGTATAGAGTTTCAGTTTTGCAAGATGAAAAAGTTCTAGAGATTAGTTGGATAACAATGTGACTATAGTTAATACTACTAAGCTGTACACTTAAAAATGGTCAAAGCCTGGGATATGGCGAAACCCTATTGCTACAAAAAATACAAAAATTAGCCGGGCGTGATAGTGTGTGCCTATAGTCCCAGCAATTCAGGAGGCTGAGGCAGGAGAATCACTTGAGCCTGGGAGGTCAAAGCTGCAGTGACCCATGATCATGCCACTGCCCTCCAGCCTGGGTGACAGAGTGAGACCCTCTCTCAAAAAAATTTTAATGAAAATAAAATAAACAAAAATAGTTAAGATGGTAAACTTTGTTTTATTGTCACTTTTTTTTTAAGTCAAAATTATCTCAGAATCAAGGGCCTATTTATGGTCTTACACTTTAAACACTTAAATTTGCTTTCCCCTAGTTCTCTTCTTCATGCAAGGATGGAAAACCAGAGGAATAGAGGTGGAGTCTATGCAAAGTTTGCATCTCCTGTGCAGGAACCTTTTTTTCCACCCGGTGGAAACCGTGCGTTAATCATCACTGGTTCTTGGTTGGTATGTATCATTAGTGTATCTGTGCCTTTAACTCAGAAGAAAGAAGTTCTTTTGGGGCCACTTTTAGATGCTTTCACATGTTAACTGCCAACCTAAAAGTCTCTTAGCCTATACATGAAAGTGCGAATTTTCCAAGTTAAAGACTTAATAGTATATGATATATGAAAGGATGTATACCAAAGAGGTCAAAGTGGTTATCTTGGTTTATTAATCAATGGTTATTTTTCATTTTCTTCTTTATAGATTGTTGGATTTTCTAAATTTTTGTTGCATATATATTTTATAAGCTGGATGTGGTAGCATGCGCCTGTAGTCCTAGCTACTCTGGAGGCTGAAACAGGAGGGTGGTTTGAGCTTAGGTGTTCGAGGCTGCAGCATGCAATGATCACACTTGTGAATGAATAGCCACTGCACTTCAACCCAGGCTACACAGCAAGACACCATCTCCATTAAAAATATATATATATAGCCAAGCACGGTGGCTCACGCCTGTACTCCCAGCACTTTGGGAGGCCAAGGTGGGCAGATCACAAGGTCAGGAGATGGAGACCATCCTGGCCAACATGGTGAAGCCCTGTCTTTACTAAAATACAAAAAAAAAAAAATTAGCCAGGCATGGTGGCGCACACCTGTAGTCCCAGCTACTCGGGAGGCTGAGGCAGGGAAATCACTTGAACCTGGGAGGTGGAGGTTACAGTGAGCCAAGATCGTGCCACTGCATTCCAGCCTGGCAACAGAGACTCCGTCTCAAAAAAATACATATATATATATGTGTGTGTGTGTGTGTATATATATGTATACACATACATATACATATTTTGATTATAAAATCAAATTTGTTTGTCAAATACAATCAGTGATATAACCCAAAAATTATCCTTCACATAATTTAAATCTTGGGAATGGTACTCCTGGGGTAAAACTAAAATGAATGTAACCTTTTCCCTCTCTGATTTCACAGAATGAAATTCTTCTCGAGAAAAAGACCAAGAGAAGTAAGATTCTGAAGCTGAAGTTCCCAAGAACAGAAGAAGAAAGACGGATGCGGACCCAAAGTAAAAGGAGGCTAGAAGCTAAGAAAGAGCAGCGGCAGAAAAACTTTGTGGACCTGGCCTGCGAGTGCAGCGCAGTCATCTGCTGCCGCGTCACCCCCAAGCAGAAGGCCATGGTGGTGGACCTGGTGAAGAGGTACAAGAAAGCCATTACGCTGGCCATCGGAGATGGGGCCAATGATGTGAACATGATCAAAAGTGAGTCATGCACTGACGGCCAGTGGGGCCCAACGTGCTGGAGAGGAAAAATGGCTGGAATGTGTAGGGGGTGGTTTTTTTTTTGTAGATTTTACAGCTTTGGTTTTCATAGAACAGATGTTTCATAAAGCAACTTAACCATGACAACGCCTGTGACCCTACCCCCAGAAAGCCCATAGCCCATCAGGAGGAAATAGTATTGCTGACAGGGCTCCTAAAGGATGCTAAGGTGAAGATAAGGTCTATGGAGGGGGGAATTTATCCTTATATTTTTCTTCTTTTGCATAGATGTGGTGTATTTTTTCCCCTCTTCCCATATTTAGGGTTTATTAAAAGCCCTGATATTGGCTGGGCACAGTGGCTCACGCCTATAATCCCAGCACTTTGGGAGGCCAAGGTGGGCGGATCACAAGGTCAGGAGTTCGAGACCAGCCTGACAAGATGGTGAAACCCCATCTCTACTAAAAATACAAAAATTAGCCAGGTGTGGTGGTGCACACTTGTAATCCCAGCTACTCGGGAGGCTGAGGCAGGAGAATCACTTGAACCCAGGAGGCGGAGGTTACAGTGAGCTGAGATTGCGCCACTGCACTCCAGCCTGGGCGACAGAGTGAGACTCCATTTCAAAAAAACAAAACAAAACAAAACCCTGATATTTAATAAGTTTTGTAAGACATAAATTGTTGAGCTCTGGTGCTTGCTTTGACAATGTCATTCTCCTTCACCTAAGCATTTCTTTCTGGGACTTTCTTCCTACCTTTGGTAAATCTGTGGGAACTTCATCATTGGGTCACCTGGAGTGAGTTTAGAGTTTTAGCATTGAAGAAAAGCTTCCATGTTCTCTCACCATCCTCCTGACCTCCCTAGAAGGCTGCCTTTTGCTGGATGCTAGAAGTTAAGTCCACACAAGTAAAAGATTGAGTCCTGCCTTGCAGAAATACAGTTGTGCTGGTATTAAAGCCTGCAGAACCACACCCGCGGCCCTCATCTCTATGTCTGAATCCTGTTCCTTTTTCCTCCCTCTGTTACTATAAGGGAGTATCTTGTAATAAAAATACTTAAACTAATGACCTGGATATTCATTCTCATCCTATTGCCAAAATCTGGTGTCACCTCGGGCTTATGCTCAGGTTTCAGTTTTCTCATCGGAAAAGAAAATAATCCCCAATGTCACCTCCAGCTCTGTCGTATTATCACTGAGCTGAAGTATTACCTGACTGTACATAGGTAATTGCATGTTCCTGTGGTGCTTAAATGCATTATATATAACTAGACTTTTCAGTCTATTTTGTGGCTCATGAGTCTATCTCTTTCTTTTCTTAGTCTCCTCCTCCTCCTCCTCGATGTATACTAAGAATATTCCAACTTTATCTTCCTCAACAGGAGTCAGCTGTATGATGTATGTCATCTTGCCTTCTTTACCAGTGCGTATGTCTGTCGTCACTAGCAGTTTAATTCATCCACACGGGGTTTTTTTTTTTTTTTTTTTGCATGTGCTTGCCCTACCATGCAAATGGTACTGCTTGCTTGGAATTAGATCTATCTCTTTCCTCCATAGCCAGCCAGCTCTAGTTTATTTTCCATTACGTACCTTTAACATAACTAGCTGTGCCAAAAGGACAAGTCGAACACGATTTTTATTCAGTTATAAAGTAGTCTTCTAGATAATGGAAGGGGACGGGTTTGCTTTGGAGATTTATCAACTGATTATGTGACTAAGGCTTGAAACATTTTGTTCCTCTGAGTTCAGCAATGAGAGGGATTGCACAAAGTCAACGTAGATAATCTTAGAGGGGCTTGTTTTCCTTAAGTTGTTTTAAAATTTTTATTAAGCACTGTTATATGCCAGGTGCATTTAGAAAAAAAAGAAAAAATTAAAAAGGTCTCCCTCTGTGACCCAGGCTGGAGTACAGTGGCACGACCTTGGCTCACTGCAACCTCTACCTCCTGGCCTCAAGCAATCCTCCCATCTCAGCCTCCCAAGTAGCTGGGACTACAGGCATGAGCCACCATGCCTAGCTAATTTTTAAGTTTTTTGTAGAGTTGGGAATTTGCCATGTTGCTCAGGCTGGTCTCGAACTCCTGGGCTCAATCTGCCTGCCTCAGTCTCCCAAAGTGCTGGGATTACAGGCATGAGCCTCCGCACCTTGTCCCAGGTACTTTTATATGTAAGTTGTAGAGCATCCCTTTGGGACAATAATATAGGAAACTTTGGGGGTCTCCTTAGACTAACTAATACAAGTAGCATTAGTGCCTTTATGTACTTTGTAAAAGCTGTCATTTCTTCCAACTGCATCAAGAACAATATACAGAAAGATTAGCCAAGTATGGTGGCACGCACAGGTAGTCCCAGCTACTTGGGAGGCTGAGACAGGAGGATCACTTGAGCCTGGGAGGTTGAGACTACAGCGAGCCATGTTTGCGCCACTGCACTCCAGCCTGGGTGACACAGCAAGACCCTTTCCCCAACAACAACAAAAAAGCACACACACACACACACACACACACACACACACACACACACACACACACACACAGAAATTGTTGGTCATAAAGTAGTCGAGTGAAATTCAAGTGTCAAAAAATAATCTGAGCATTTGCTAACATTCATGTTTAGCAGTATAGTCTGGAAGAAGTGAAGGAATCATGACCCACCATGTTTTTGCCCCTAGCAAGGATCCAAGGACTACCACTTCTCCCTCTATCCTACCTGAAGATATCTCATACCAGCTGGGTGGATGTTGTCTCTTCTTGGTCTTAGACCCTGAGAATATACATGAAGCAGGAGAGAGATAAAGGCAAGGTGGGACATGGTGGCTCACGCCTGTAATCCCAGCACTTTGGGAGGCCAAGGCAGGCAGATCACTTTAGGTTGGGAGTTCAAGACCAGGCTGGCCAACATGACGAAACCCCGTCTCCACTAAAAATACAAAAATTAGCCAGGCATGGTGGCGGGCACCTGTAATCCCAGCTACTTGGGAGTCTGAGGCAGGAGAATCACTGGAACCTGGGAGGCAGAGGTTGCACTGAGCCAAGATCGCGCCACTGCACTCCAGCCTGGGCGACAGAGCAAGACTCCATCTCACAAAAAAAAAAACAAAAAACAAACAAACAAAAAACACACACAAAAAACGGCAAGAGGGATTATTGCTGCAGTGAGGAAATAATCCTTTTGTTAAGGAATGATAAAGGAGTGCCTACCAGTGAATCGCCTAACACCGCATTTGAGATTTCAGGAAACTCTAAGTGCCTATACTTAAATATTACAAAAAAGACCAATGTCACCTTGTAGTGTATCTGTTCAGTGCTTTTGGTTGCCCTGGGAACTATGGCAGTGTTCATTTCACATTTGTCCTTCGTCTCCTCAGTGGGAAAGTTGAGGACTGGGGCAGGACCAGGGCCTGGGACAGGGGTTCCTCTTCCTCAGCCGCATCAGCCAAGAGAATCTCAGCATTTTCCTCGGTGGCTTGTTCAGGAAAGAAAAGGCCATGGTTTGGCAGGAAAGCGCAGTTTGGCAACCATGCTGGTCATAGGAAATATTTGTGTGTTTTCAAAGAGATCGTAAATATTATATGAGATGCAATTTGTTCTGTTTTTTTAGAACTGCAAAGTGTTACTGAAAACGTGGGTTTGGAAACATCATCACAGTTGTGTTTGAATTGCCAGACCTTGTGTTCTATAACTAGGGCAGGATTTTTGAGGCTTCTTTTTAGTTAGAAACGCCTCAGCTTTGCAGCCACTTTTCAGGGTCTGAGTAACGATAGGTTGTGCTCTCCAACATATCTTTTCTAAATGATCTTGTCTATCTTCACATTCATTACTTTTAAGACCCAGACAAAACTAATCATTCTCTAATTTGAAAGTGTTATTTATGACTATTGGAAGGATTTTATACATTCTGCAAACCTTCCCCCTGTAAAGAAAAAAAAAATGTCTTAAGGTCCTGGAGGGCCATGAATAAGATTTTGAAAGTTTAATAGTTTCTTAGGCCGGGCGCGGTGGCTCAAGCCTGTAATCCCAGCACTTTGGGAGGCCGAGGCGGGTGGATCACGAGGTCAGGAGATCGAGACCATCCTGGCTAACATGGTGAAACCCCGTCTCTACTAAAAATACAAAAAACTAGCCAGGCGTGGTGGCGGGCGCCTGTAGTCCCAGCTACTCGGAGGCTGAGGCAGGAGAATGGCGTGAACCTGGGAGGCGGAGCTTGCAGTGAGCCGAGATCGCGCCACTGCACTCCAGCCTGGGTGACACAGCGCGAGACTCCGTCTCAAAAAAAAAAATAGTTTCTTAGTTAAAACTCTTTTGATTACAAGTATTGGAGAACAACCAAAGCTAGCTTAAGAAAAAAGTAAATTTGGGGGGTGGGAGGCGAGGGGAGGGAACCTAGAGGACGGGTCAATAGGTATAGCAAACCACCATGGAACACGTATACCCAAGTAACAAACCTGCACGTTCTGCACAGATATCCTGGAACTTAAAAGAAAAAAAAGAAAAAAGTAAATTTATTTAAAAAGATACAAAGACACCTCCTGTTGTCCAAGAAGCAGCCAGGCCTCAGGAAGATACTGGAACAAGGACATAGATTTGCACCAGAAACCCGGTGTCTATCTCTCTCTCTCCCCCTCTGTCTCCCCTTCCTTCTTCTTCCCCTCCTTCCCTCTCTCCCCTCCCTCCCTTCTCCCCACCCTTCTCTCCCCTCATTCTCTCCCCCCATTTTCTCCCTCCATTCTCTCCCTTCTCCCCACAACTCTCCCCTCCTAGTTTTTTTCTCTGCCCCTTAGAAATCTTCAGGAAGAAATATATCTATTTTGGCCAGGCACAGTGGTTCATGCATGTAATACCCCAGCATTTTGGGAGGCCAAGGTGGGTGGATCACCTGAGTTCAGGAGTTCAAGACCTGCCTGGACAACATGATGAAACCCTGTCTCTACAAAAATTATCTGGGTGTGGTGGCACACACCTGTAATCCTAGCTACTCGGGAGGCTGAGGCACGAGTATTGCTTGAACCCAGGAGGCAGAGGTTGCAGCGAGGCGAGACTGCACCATTGCACTGCAGCCTGGGTGACAGAGCAAGATTTCATCTCAAAAAAAAAAAAAAGAGAGAGAGAGAGAGAGAAAGAAATATAACTATTTTTTACCTCAAGAATTTAGACCTTAAAATTCTAGACACAAAATAACTGACTTCTAATTCCAGAATATCAAGAGAGAGACTGGCTCAACTTGGGTTTTCTGTCAGTCAGGGTTTAGCATGGGAAACAGACCTCAGTTGTATTTAAGCAAGAAATGATTAAGACAGGGGACTAGGTACTTTCAAAAGCTCTGGATGGTCTACAGAAGCAGGTTCTAGGCTGGGTCACTGACCAGAAGAGCTTCTACCCTTCTGGTAAGTGGTAAGAGGTTCCTCTAAAGAGCTTCTAATTAAGAAGCCTGTCAACATTCAGGTAGCTGGAAAGTAGATACGAGCTCTGCTGCAGAAATGCCAAAAGAGGAAGGGATGCTGGGCTCCGATTCACTTCTGCTTCCAAGTCATAAGTGGATCTAAACAGTGGAACCTAATTCACAAAGAGCCTAGCTGCAAGGGAGTCTGGGAAATGTAGGGTTTTTATTTCCTTTCCCATCTCTCTAATTAGAACAAGGGTGGAATCAAGTTGGGGGAGCCGATTTGTAGTACCTACCACAAATTATGTATCTGCCCATGACTGATACAGCTGCTGCCAAAGAGGCAAGGACACAGTGTACACATGGGTGCCTGGGGCTCACCCTGTGGGTGGAAGGGATGGCTGTGATCTGGGCAGATAATCCAAATGGAATTCACCACCCACATGAGATCCTTTCCCAAATATTTATGGAGGCCCTACTATGTGCTCTGTTTAGCAACTTGTAACTGACTTTGAGTTGAGTTCAAGAGCTGGGGGCGAGGGATGGTGAGCAAGAGCTTCTGTATTATTGTTCCATCAATGTCTGTCTTTGTTTTTTGTTTGCTATGAAACCTTTTTATCATCTGATGTTTTGCCTCACAATCGGCTTATGATTCACAGTGTTTTCTCCCTCTGCCCTATAGCTGCCCACATTGGCGTTGGAATAAGTGGTCAAGAAGGAATGCAAGCTGTCATGTCGAGTGACTATTCCTTTGCTCAGTTCCGCTATCTGCAGAGGCTACTGCTGGTGCATGGCCGGTGGTCTTACATAAGGATGTGCAAGTTCCTACGATACTTCTTTTACAAAAACTTTGCCTTTACTTTGGTTCATTTCTGGTACTCCTTCTTCAATGGCTACTCTGCACAGGTAATGTAATGTTGTTATTATTGTCATTTACTAAGTAGAGCTCTTAAATGAATAAAATTCTCGTTCTGAAAAACCAAATTGTTTCTTCTATATTTGTAGTTTTGGGGCTGTGTCTCCTTATAGTTGGGGCATAATTAAGAATGATCATGACTTCTCTAAATGTTTCTGGTGCTGTAAAAACATTTTGCCTTAGAAAGGAAGGGGTTTGGCCGGGCACAGTGGCTCATGCCTATAATCCCAGCACTTTGGGAGGCTGTGGCAGGTGGATATCCTGAGGTCAGGAGTTCGAGATCAGTCTGGCCAACACGGTGAAACCCGGTCTCTACTAAAAATACAAAAATTAGCCGGGTGTGATGGCAGGCACCTGTAATCCCAGCTACTCGGGAGGCTAAGGCAGGAGAATCACTTGAGCCCGGGAGGCAGAGGTTGCGGGTGAGCCAAGATTGTGCCATTGCACTCCAGCCTGGGCAAGACTTTGTCTTTAAAAAAAAAAAAAAAAAGGAGGGGATTTGCTTGTATGCTTTTGTCTTTATCTTTGGTTATTTTTTCATGTTACCTTGCCATTAATAGTAGTGATAACGGGGCTGGGTGCAGTGGCTCATGCTTATAATCCCAGCACTTTGGAAGGCCGAGGTGGGCGGATCACCTGAGGTCAAGAGTTGGAGACCAACCTGGCCAACATGGTGAAACCCCGTCTGAACAAAATATACAAAAATTAGCCAGACATGGTGGCGTGTGTTTGTAATCCCACCTACTTGGGAGGCTGAGGCAGAAGAATTGCTTGAACCTGGGAAGCAGAGGTTACAGTGGGCCAAGATCATGCCACTGTACTCCAGCCTGGGTGGCAGAGTGAGACCTGTCTCGGAAAAAAAAAAAAAAAGAATAGTGATAACAGGCCAGGCGCATAGACTTTTGCCTATAATCCCAACACTTTGGGAGGCTGAGAAGGGGAAATCGCTTAAGGCCGGGAGTTCGAGGCCAGCCTAGGCAACATAGCAAGACCCCATCTCTATTAAAACAAACAAACAAAATGTTAAATAAAGGAAGTAGAGGAGTATGTGCTAACTAGGCTGGCATGTGTCTTTGTTGGTGACGTGGAGCCTCTGTCCTCCCCTCACAGACTGCATACGAGGACTGGTTCATCACTCTCTACAACGTGCTATACTCCAGCCTGCCCGTGCTCCTCATGGGACTGCTCGACCAGGTAGGAGCCTCGCACGAGCAGGGACACTTCAGGACAGATGAGCACGCGTTAGAGAAGTCCCAAGCAAATGTTTCAATGCATTCTTCTGGTTTACTTCTTTCTGATCAAACCCTATTATAATTCTGTTGTCAGGCATCAAGGGTCAAGGCTGTGCTTCTTGTTTTGTAGTAAGGAAAGAGGATTTCTCTGTAGTCCCTGCTACTCGGTAGGCTGATGCAGGAGTATGATTTGAGCCCAGGTGTTCAAGTCTAGCCCGGGCAACAAAGTGAGACCCCATCTCTAAGGCAAAAAAAAAAAAAGACAGAAAGAGAGAAAAGAGGATTTCTGTGACTGGGGTTGAATTCATTGGCACATATATTTGTTATGTTCCTTTTAGACAGTAAGACCTTACTATGAAGATACCTGAAGGCATGGTGGATCATACCTGTAATCCCAGCACTTTAGGAGGCTGACGCAGGCAAATTGCTTGAGGTTAGGAGTTTGAGACCAGCCCTGGCAACATAGGGAGACCCCATCTCTACAGAAAAACTTAAAAATTAGTAGGCATGGTAGTGCATACCTGTGAAGTCCCAGCTACTTGGGAAGATGAGGTGGGAGGATCACTTGAGCCCGGAAGGTTGAAGCTGCAGTGAGTTATGTTTGTGCCACTGCGCTCCAGGCTGGGCAACAAACTGTCTCAAAAAAAAAGAAAGAAAGAAAGAAAGGAAGAAAGGAAGAAAGGAAAGGCAAAAAGAAAAGAAAAAAAAAACACCTGAGAGTCCAATATATCTCTACAATAATAATTTACTCATTTTAAAGTAAGTTTAAATCCTTTCCAAAATTTATGTAGCCAGTGTATATTTTTATCTAATACCAATTCTTAAAAAGAAGTACTATAAAGACTAAAAAATAATAATTTATAATTAACTCATCAACTTGCATGAGAAAATTTTTCCCCAAAGGATTTGCAACAATATATATTCACTCAGGAGGTAAAAATAGCCTCAGGAGGTAAAAATGCACTCAGGAAAAAAAATATTTTTTGACATTACTAATTTGTTTTCTTTTCATAAGTAGCAAAGTAATAAACTTATACCTAGCCCATCTCTAAATTAAATATTAAGTAATGGTGGTCTAAACAATGAGGTGGAGCTCTGCACACCACAAATATTGCAGGATTGATCGATTATCTTGTTTAGTTTGTGCCTTCCTAAAATTTAACAGCAGGCTGCAACTTTTTGTGAGATATTAATTATAATGTATCTCTGACTGCTTTGACCTGATGAATCAAATATCATCATTTTGTTTTCTCCTTAAGGATGTGAGTGACAAACTGAGCCTCCGATTCCCTGGGTTATACATAGTGGGACAAAGAGACTTACTATTCAACTATAAGAGATTCTTCGTAAGCTTGTTGCATGGGGTCCTAACATCGATGATCCTCTTCTTCATACCTCTTGGAGCTTATCTGCAAACCGTAGGGCAGGATGGAGAGGCACCTTCTGACTACCAGTCTTTTGCTGTCACCATTGCCTCTGCTCTCGTAATAACAGTCAATTTCCAGGTACGTGGCTTGCATTGGCCGTATTCAGTGTCTATTGGTACCTATCTATATTTCTGTATATAGGGTGGCATGCACATCCAACTGACTCCCACTGCACCTGTGCCACTTACAAAATATAAATGCTATTTTCATCTCTTATACCAAGCACATTTTCTATTTCTTGCCTGAGTCAAGGATGGTTTAGTTTCTGGTCCAGTATTCAAGTCACATCATGCCTAACGTGCTGAATTCTGTTTTCAGGATTGTTAGATCCTTTATTTCTTGCTAACTCCCCAAAATGAATGCTGTTTTTCTTTGGTTTCTCAACAGATTGGCTTGGATACTTCTTATTGGACTTTTGTGAATGCTTTTTCAATTTTTGGAAGCATTGCACTTTATTTTGGCATCATGTTTGACTTTCATAGTGCTGGAATACATGTTCTCTTTCCATCTATATTTCAATTTACAGGTTGGTATTTTCAAAATTCCAAAAATAAATGTACAGACAAATGTCAGTAGTTTAGATTTTGACATAACTTCTGGTAAGTAATAAAATATACAAGGTGGAATGGCCAGGCGCAGTGGCTCACACCTATAATCCCAGCACTTTGGGAGGCCGAGTCAGGTGGATTGCTTGAGCCCAGCAGTTCAAGACCAGCCTGGACAACATGGCAAAACCCTATCTCTACAAAAAATACAAAAAAAATTAGCCACGCATGGTGGCACATGCCTGTAGTTCTAGCTACTGGAGAGGCTGAAATGGGAGGATTGCTTGACCTGGACGTTGCAGCTACAGTGAGTGGTGATCGCACTGCTGTACTCCAGCCCAGCTGACAGAGCGGGACCCTGTCTCAAAAAGAAAAAAACAAAGCAAAACAAAACAAATATATACAAAGTATAAAGTATTGCTAGTGAAAAATTAATGTTCTGTCTGGAAATTAAGTGGTGATGGTGGGTTGAAAGTGCGTAACATGATGGGAGGAAAACAAATTAAAATAGCTTTACAATAGCGCTGTACATGGTTGAATTAGATAACTTAAGACTTAAAAGGCTAAATAAAAGCCTATTCTTTCTTTCTCATAAAACCTAATATTGGGGCAAGATGTGGTGGCTCATGCCTATAATCCCAGCACTTTGGGAGGCCAACACAGGAGGATGTCTTGAATCCAGGAGTTCAAGACAAGCCTAAGCAACATAGGGAGAACTCGTCTCTACCCCCTCCAAAAAAAAAAATTGAAAAAAAATTAATGGGCATGGTGGTACACACTACACACTGGTGATTCCAGCTCCTCAGGAGGCTGAGGTGGGAAGGATTGCTTGAGCCTGGGAGATCGAGGCTACAGTGAGCCATGATTATGCCACCCCAGCCTGGGTGACAGAGTGAGACCCTTTCTTAAAAAAAAAAAATCCCCAAAACCTAGTATTGGTAGGTTTTTGGAAAAGTGAGTATACAAGTATTGCTGGTAACACTGAAATATATTTTAAGTTTTCCAAATATCTGAAAATGCATAAGGGATTATAAAACTGTTTGCACATTTTGGCCAGGTATTTCTACTTGGGGAAAGTATCCTAAGATAATAAAACACACGAAGTTTTGGCAAAGCTAATTTGTACAGATGGCTCCACCATAACATTTCTAATTGTAAACAAGAGGAAAAAATGGAAATAACCCAAGACCTAAGAATATTATTAAATTAGCTAATCATACCATGAAATACCAGTATGATGAAATTCTAGAATTCAAAAGTGGTCAACATTATTAGAAATATGTGCGCAGGCCAGGCACAGTGGCTCACCCCTATAGTCCCAGCAGTTTGGGAGGCTGAGACAGGAAGATCACTTGAGCCTAGGTGTTCAAGACCAGCCTGGCAACATAGCGAGACCCTGTCTCTTAAAAAAAATAATAATAAAGTAATAAAAAAGAGACAAATAAGAAATATGTGTGCAGAGCAATAAGTAAATTGATAGAAAACAAAATAGTTACGTGACCAATGATTACAACTGCATAAAATATACAACAAAATGACAAATGCTAGAATGAATTTGAAGTGATAAAAATATCATAAATATTATAAATATAAAATATTAATAAAAATTAATTATGAACTGGAATTCATGAGCTTATTTTGAATAGAGAGCTTGGACTCACAATGAAAAACAATCCCCATAAACTAGTTTCCCTGGCCGGGCGCGGTGGCTCATGCCTGTAAACCCAGCACTTTGGGAGGCTAAAGTGGGCAGATCACGAAGTCAGGAGATCGAGACCATCCTGGCTAATATGGTGAAACCCCATCTCTACTAATAAATAGAAAAAATTAGCCAGGTGTGTTGGCGGGCACCTATAGTCCCAGCTACTCGAGAGGCTGAGGCAGGAGAATGGCGTGAACCCAGGAGGTGGAGCTTGCAGTGAGCCGAGACCGTGCCACTGCACTCCAGCCTGGGCGACAGAGTGAGACTCAGTCTCAAAAAAAAAAAAAAAAAACTAGTTTCCCTGTAAAAGATTTAGATTTTTATGACCAGTTGTTGGGTTGTAAAAGTCCGTTGCTGTGGTAACCCTTTCCTTCTTGGGATTCAGCTCAGCTTTTTGTGATTTCCTTTACTAACTCTGTGTTTTAAAATACTAGTAACCCAGTTACTTAGCATATTCCCATAGGGAGTTTTTTAATCCCATACACACTTAGCAGGGTAAAAACCACATTTAAAATAAATAAAGACCATTGTTTTTACAAACTGAGAGTGTAAGTACAGAAAACATGATGAGAAACATGGCTCTAAAAGATGGTCATTTGATTTTGAAAATTGGGTCATGTCTGTGATTATGTGATTGTATTATTGAATTGAATTATTACTTCATCTGACATAAAAATTCAGAAAACAAATTGCAGTGGAAAAGCACGGCTCCAGTCAGGCAGAAGGAGGTTTTAATTCAGGCATTGCCATGGTTGGTTTTGTTAGCTTGGGCAAACTTTTTAACTTCTCCATAACACAATTTACTTATGTGACACAGGGATAATACCCATCTCTCAGAACTGATTCAATGACATGATCTGTATAAAACACCAGGTACTGGCAGTACTAGCATTTTTTTTTTTTTTTTTTTTTTTGAGATGGAGTCTCGCTTTGTCACCCAGGCTGGAGTACAGTGGCACAATCTTGGCTCACTACAACCTCCACCTCCCGGTTTCAAGCCTCTAGAGTAGATGGGACTACAGGCACCTGCCTGCATCCTGGCTAATTTTTGTATTTTTGTAGAGACAGGGTTTCACCATGTTGACCAGGCTGGTCTTGAACTCCTGACCTCAGGTGATCTGCCCACCTCGGCCTCCCAAAGTGCTGGGATTACAGACGTGAGCTACCACGCCCAGCCTGGTAGTGCTATAGCTTTTATTATTTGGAGTTTCAAACCAGAACTAAAATTGAAAAGCGCTTTTTTTTTTTTTTTTTTTTTTGAGATGGAGCCCAGGCTGGAGTGCAGTGGCACGATCTTGGCTCACTGCAATCTCCACCTCCCAGGTTCAAGTGATTCTCATGCCTCAGCCTCCCAAATAGCTGGGATTACAGGCATGCATCACCACGCCCGGCTAATTTTGTATTTTCAGTAGAGACGGTTTCACCATGTTAGCCAGGCTGGTCTCGAACTTCCCACCTCAGGTGATCCACCCACCTCGGCCTCCCAAAGTACTGGGATTACAGGTGTGAGCCACCACGCCCGGCTGAGAAGTGCTTTTTTAAATCCTTAAATTCAGAAGGCCAGGTGCCGTGGCTTGTGCCTGTAATCCCAGCACTTTGGGAGGCCAATGTGGGTGAATCACTTGAGTTCAGGAGTTTGAGACCAGCCTGGGCAACATGGTGAAACCCCATCTCCACAAAAAATACAACACTTAGCCAAGTGTGGTGGTGCACACCTATAGTCCCAGCTATTTAGGACACTGAGGTAGGAGGTCACTTGAGCCCAGCAAGTTGAGGCTGCAGTGAGCCATGATAACACCACTGTACTCCAGCCTGGGTAACAGAGTGAGACCCTATCTCAGAAAAAAAGTCAGAAGTCTTGATCACCTAACTTTGCATTTTTAATCAATGCAATGTTAACAAATGTGCTTTTTTTCCTTATTTGCTCACTTATGGACATTTGCCTTGTTTCAAATAATTTACCTTCCCAATTTTGCTTTGCTTAGTCTGATTTCAAAATGTCTTTTCTTTGAGTCATAATGGATATTTTGGGGAGTCCAATCCGGTGGTAAAACTTTACCCTAAATGATCTATTTATAGATTATGAAATATTAACTATGGTTTTTTGTTTTTTTTTTTTTTTGAGACAGAGTTTTGCTTTTGCTTTGTCACCCAGGCTGGAGTGCAGTGGCATGATCTTGGCTCACTGCAACCTCCGCCTTCCAGGTTCAAGCAATTCTCCTGCCTCCTGAGTAGCTGGGACTACAGGTGAATGCCACCACACCCAGCTGATTTTTTGTATTTTAGTAGAGACGGGGTTTCATCATGTTGCCCAGGCTGGTCTCGAACTCCTGAGCTCTGGCAATCCACCCACCTTGGCCTCCCAAAGTGCTAGGATTACAGGCATGAGCCACCGCACCTCGTGAAATATTAACTATGTTCTTAGGAAAAAGGGACCACCGTGATTCATTTGCCATGTTCTTTACAGGCACAGCTTCAAACGCTCTGAGACAGCCATACATTTGGTTAACTATAATCCTGACCGTTGCCGTGTGCTTACTGCCCGTCGTTGCCATCAGATTCCTGTCAATGACCATTTGGCCATCAGAAAGTGATAAGGTATATCGAATACAGTCCTCTCCCAAATCTGTCCCTCACAGAAACCAAAGCGTTTCCCAACAGCACCTTTCCTGCAAAATTCTAAGCTCATGGGAAGTTTTGTAAGAATGATTTTTCATGATTGTTTCTCTTTCTTTAACTCTATGTCACAAAAAGTCTTTTGGAATTGGGAATTTAGTGTGCTTTCTTTTTAATACAAAGATTACCAAACATAAACAAAAAAGGGAGAATAGAATAATGAGCCCCGTATATCTATCCCCTCAGTTTAACAATTACCGTGTTAACATTTTGTCATACAAATCAGATTGGGTTTTTTTCTTTATTTAAAGAAAAATGTCACCTTCTGTAGCAGGACGCTTTGAGCTACAAGGAACCGAAATCTGTGACTCAAAATATCTCTACAGTAGTGCGTCATCATTAATCATTAGCAGACTTCAGGCCCAGCTGATTGAGCAACTTAATGTCAAAAAAGGATTGGGCAGGTTCTTGCCATCTCTCCTCCCAGAAACCTTCATTATTAGCTTCATATGGATGCTGGAAGATGGCCAGAGCAGTTCTGGGCATCACATCCTGACATATCAGTGTCGGGGAGAGATAAGATACTATTCTGTAGCTCCTTAGGGGCCATGGAACTTCTCACCCAAGGGCCCCAGTACAGTGCCTTCAGGTCTCATGTTGCCAAAATTAGGTCACTTGCCCATTCTGGACTAGTTTAGTAAAGGAAATCAACCTGCCCACCGCCCATGAGAAATGTGGCTGTGGGGGGTTGGGGGGGTGATCTGAATACAACCAATTTCCACTAGAAAGAAGGAGAGAGCAGAGGCTAGTGAGGCACCTTCAGTATCCCTCCGGTCTCCCTTTTGCAGTTCCAACAGTACACAGTAACAACCCGGAAAGGCCCTACCGAGTTTTCTCTTTGGCTGTACCCATCTGGTCTGAACTAGAAAAGGGCACTAGCTTCTGGGGAGTGGGAATCTTGGCTTTGCATTTTCTAGCTGTGTGACCTTGGCAAAGTTAGATAACCTTCCCTCAGCTTCTATATATATCTCCAGGTAGGTAGGTAGGTAGAACGATCGATCAATCTATGTATAACTATAGAGAGATGGATATAGATCTATATCATCATATCTATATGTCAATATATCTCTCCATAGATAAACAGATATAGCCAAGCATTGTGACTCACACCTGTAATCCCAGAACTTTTGGAGGCCGAGGCAGGTAGATCACTTGAGGTCAGGAGTTCAGGAGGACAGGACCAGCCTGGCCAACATGGTGAAAATATATACTAAATATACAACATAATAAAAATACAAAAATTAGGTGTGGCAGCGCGTGTAACCCCAGCTACTCAGGAGGCTGAGGCAGGAGGATCGCTTGAACCTGGGAGGCAGAGGTTGCAGTGAGCCAAGATCGCACCATTGCACTGCAGCCTGGGTGACAGAGCGAGACTCCAGCTCAAAAAAAAAAAAAAAAAAAAAAAAAAGATATAGACACACACACACACACACATTATAAAGTGGGGACAGAGCTGCCTGCATCAAAATGGGGCACGCATCTGGCCAGGCCTCCTCCCTGGAGTGGACCTTATCTTCATCCCTCCCCATTTCTCCCTCTTGCAGATCCAGAAGCATCGCAAGCGGTTGAAGGCGGAGGAGCAGTGGCAGCGGCGGCAGCAGGTGTTCCGCCGGGGCGTGTCATCGCGGCGCTCGGCCTACGCCTTCTCGCACCAGCGGGGCTACGCGGACCTCATCTCCTCCGGGCGCAGCATCCGCAAGAAGCGCTCGCCGCTTGATGCCATCGTCGCCGATGGCACCGCGGAATACAGGCGCACCGGGGACAGCTGATCCCTCACCCCCAGGCCGGGACGCGGCCACAGAGCACGTCTATTTTTTTATGAAAGATTCTCAGGACTTCGTGTGTGTGTGTGAACTGCATTCGTCACAAAGATATTGAAGACAATAAATAACCTTTATAACAAACTCCTTGGGTTGAACTATTAAACAATAGCAGAGCCAAGAAATAGGACTTTTAAAAGTCCTATTATTCGGCTGGGCGTGGTGGCTCATGTCTGTAATCCCAGCACTTTGGGAGGCTGAGGAGGGGAGATTACCTGAGGCCCGGAGTTCGAGACCAGTCCAGCCAACATGGTGAAACCCTGTCTCTACCATAAATTAAAAATGAGCCGGGCTTGGTGGTGGGCACCTGTAATCCCACCTGTTTGAGAGGCTGAAGCAGGAGAATCGCTTGAACCTGGGAGATGGAGGTTACAGTGAGCCAAGACTGTGCCACTGCACTCTAGCCTGGGTAACAGAGCAAGACTATATCTTAAGAAAAATTTAAAAATAGGCCGGGCACGGTGGCTCATGCCTGTCATCCTAGCACTTTGGGAGGCCAAGGTGGGTGGATCACTTGAGGTCAGGAGTTCCAGACCAGCCTGGCCAACACAGTGAAACGCCATCTCTACTAAAAATATAAAAATTAGCTGGAAATTGCTTGAACCTGGGAGGTGGAGGTTCCAGTGAGCCGAGATCGTGGCACTGCACTCCAGCCTGGGCAACAGAGTGAGACTCCATCTCCAAAAAAATTTTTTTTAATAATAATAAAAGTCCTATTATTCAACTGGTTATGTACACTATGGTTGAAAGGGAACGTTCTAATCCGGTCTCAATCCAGGGCAATAGAATTACAAAGCATGTTGTATTTCAGTTCAAATGGTATTGTATTATAAAATTAGTTACATTTTCCTTTCTGTGATCTTCAGCATAATTTCCCAGAGGCTCCTGTTTACCCTCCATAGGCCACCTTAACATATTTTTAAATTTATAGTAGTAACGACAAATGACATCAGTGTTCATCATCTGAAAGCTAAGTGGTTCAATCACTTTTTCAAAGTTGATAGTAGATTGCATGGTTTCATGTTCTCCTCATATTGGTTTAATAATTCTATTTAATCAAGGAAAATAACTTCAGATTCCATAAAGTTTCAGTTTATTTTTGGTTTACTACTGGGTGAGACAGCACATTACATACTTTTACTATCAAATATTATTTTAGCAGCTTCCCATAGTACCAAATGATTTAATTCCCTACTCTCATTTTTTAAAGCATCTAAATATTTCTGGGCTTAAAAAAAGGGTTTTTAAAAACTGAGGATATCAGTAATAAATTGCAGAATATTTTGTAAAGCTTTCTTTTGGAAAGCAAACTTTTGTGCCTGCCTATATATAAAGTATTTTATAAGGGACTTGAACAGAGACCTCACTCTTTTTCACTTGTCTTATGTCTTGAGAGAAAAGGCTATTGGCAGCCACATTCCTAAGACTGGGGAATGGTGTGTCCTTTTAAATTTGAAGATAACTTTAGGTAATTATGGAAACTCCTCAAAGAGGTAAAAGTAATTTTTTTCCAGACATTTTTCTCATTCTGTGTCTTTCACACACTAGTTTCCATAGTTCAATAATTCTGTTTTTTACCGTCGGGCTGTGAATGTTCACAATATCAGTCCCGTTGAATTCCTATAAGGTAATCACAATGTGTATATAGTTCATTTTCTAGGTTTGATAAAAGAATGTATGGCTTTTTATTCTGTGGAAGTAAAATGCTGAACGTTTACAACTTTTCCTTGTAAATAAAAAATTGTAAGTTTTTTTTTTTTTTTACAGAAAAGTTAGCTTGTGTAATTCTGTTAGTTTCAGATTTCTCTCCTGTTTTCGCAAATTGTGGGAAAGATTGACAATGCAAATGTGTCAAAGACATACTGTTGGGTGCAATACTAACAATTTTAAAATGCAAATTTCTTTGGATAAATTATTTCTATATTCTGTAAATCTGAGATTTAATGTCTATTTTGTTAAAAAAAATGATTTAGTAAAATCTTCGAAAAGTATAATCTTCCGAAGTATTGAAATTGGCTTTTGTTGTTGTTGTTATTTTTAAGAATAGGGCATGTGACAGAAGAATCTAGTCCCACAAGGTTTCTAGAGGAATGCAGGGGTCCTTTAGTGGTGAGAAAGTCAGGGACAGGGAAACTAAGTGTTAGGGAAGAAGTGATGGAGAAAAGGTGATCAGGACCAGGCACTGTGGCTCACGCCTGTAATCTCAGTACTTTGGAAGGCTGAGGCAGGAGAATCACTTGAGGCCAGGAGTTTGAGACCAGCCTGAGCAACATAGCAAGACTCCGTCTTTAAAAAAAAAAAAAAAAAAAAAACTGGGTGTAGTAGCATGTGCCTGTAGTCCCTGTTGCTTGGGCGGCTGAGGTGGGAGGATAACTTGAGCCCAGGAGTTTGAGGCTGCAGTGAGCTTTGCTCATGCCACTGTACTGAAGCCTGGGTGACAGAGCAAGACTCTGTCTCTAAAAGAATTAAAAAGTTGGTCAGACTTTAGAGACAGAGGGGTAAAGATTTAGAGTTAGGGAGGTCAGCCGGGCATGGTGGCTAATGCCTGTAATCCCAGCACTTTAGGAGGCTGAAGTGGGTGGGTCACTTGAGGCCAGGAGTTCGAGACCAGTCTGGCCAACATGGCAAAACTCTGGCTCTACTAAAAATACAAAAACTTAGCCGGGTGAGGTGGTGCACATCTGTAGTCCCAGCTACTCTGGTGGCTGAGGCAGGAGAATTGCTGGAACCCAGGAAGCGGAGGTTGCAGTGAGCCATGATTGTGCCACTGTTCTCCAGCCTGGGCAATGGAGTGAGACTCTCTCAAAAAAAAAAAAAAAAAAAAAAAGGAAGATTAACTCTGGGTTTTTCCAACTGACTTCAACTCTTTAGCCAGAATGAAAGGAAAGGTAACCCTCAACCAAAAGTAAGGGCTGGGGCTGGGCATGGTGGCTCACGCATGTAATACCAGCACTTTGGAAGGCCAAGGTGGGTAGGTCACCTGAGGTTAGGAATTCGAGACCAGCACGGCCAACATGGCGAAACCCCATCTCTTCTAAGAATAAAAAAATCAGCCAGGCATGGTGGTGCATGCCTGTGATTCCAGCTACTTGGGAAGCTGAGGCAGAAGAATCACTTGAACCTGGGAGATGAAGGTTGCAGTGGGCTGAGATTGTGACACTGCACTCTAGCCTGGGTGACAAAGCAAGACTCTATCTCAAAAAACAAAACAAAAAAAGTAAGGGCTGGGAAGTGAGCAGAGAGTCCTAGAAATACATGATGAATCGTTGGCAGAAAAATGAGCAAAGAGGAGTGAGTGAGGAAGTGGATGGGAGACCTGGGGTTTGAGGCTGCGGGAGTCTGACCAGGCTGTGGGACAGACAGCTCTTGGATGCAAGGGAAGCCGTGACCCCACTAAGAAGGTTCTCTCTGCGTCAGAGATGGGAGACTTTTTGGGAGGCATAATTAGCAGCAGGTGATAGAAAAATATCAGTCTTGGGGTGCTTGGGGTTGGAGGAGATGGGCAAATTACTAGCCTCTGCAATATAAATGGCAGGAAAATCAAGTAAACCTGGGAGATCATCCCTAAAAAAATAAAAGTCACTTTTTCCTGCAATATACTTCTGTATTTAAGTTGTTTGAGGGATAAATGTTTTCAATCAAAGAGCACCACCTAAAGGTTCTTACTCATGTTCAGCACCAGAAACTGCTCAGTAACAACATCTGATGGGAATAAAATGATTCTTGAGAGACTTCAATGTGATAGCAAAATGTACCCTAATGGAATCGAAATATATTTTAACAATTGCTGCCTTCATGTGATGTGAATGAAACTTAGGAAAACCGTCAGCTCCTAAGAGTCCTGCTAGAAAGTTAGGGCTGCACTATAACTTCTGGGGCATTTATAAAAATGAAAAGGCCTGTCAAAACACTGAAAACAATACAACGTAGATCTCAGGACAAAGTGGAGGTTGGGGCCCTTAAAAATAACCACTGTAATGCAATCATTTTCTTTCTGCTAAAAAATACAGTAAAGGCCGGGCGCTGTGTTCACGCCTGTAATCCCAGCACTTTGGGAGGCCCGGGCGGGCGGATCACCTGAGGCCAGGAGTTCGAGACCAGCCTGACCAACATGGAGAAACCTATCTCTACTAAAAATAAAAATTAGCAGGGCATGGTGGTGCACGCCTGTAATCCCAGCTACTTGGGAGGCTGAGGCACGAGAATCGCTTGAACCCAGGAGGCAGAGTTTGAAGTGAGCCGAGATCACGCCATTGTACTCCAGGCTGGGCAACAAGAGTGACACTCCATCTCAGAAAAAAAACAAACAAAAAGAAACAGCAAAAATGATTTTCTTGATTAGATATTTCTCCAAAGAAGAGATATAGCCGGGCACAGTGGGTAGCTCACGCCTGTAATCCCAACACTTTGGGAGGCCAAGGCAGATCACCTGAGGTCCAGGGTTTGAGACCAGCCTGACCAATATGATGTAACACTGTCTCTACTAAAAATACAAAAATTAGCTGGGAATGGTGGCGTGTGCCTGTAATCCCAGCTACTCCGGAGGCTGAGACAGGAGAATTGCTTGAACCTGGAAGGTGGAGGCTGCAGTGAGCCGAGATCAAGCTACTGCACTCCAGCCTAGAAAACAAGGGAGAAACTCCACCTCAAAAAAAAAAAAAAAAAAAAAAAAAAAAAGAGATATAAATGGTCAATAAGCATATGAAAATATGCTCAACATCATTAGTCATCAGGGAAAGTCATCAAAATTGAGGCTGGGTGCGGTGGCTTATGCCTGTAATCCCAGCACTATGGGAGGCTGAAGTAGGCGGATCACCTGAGGCCAGGAGTTGGAGACCAGCCTGGCCAACATGGTGAAACCCCATCTCTACTAAAAATACAAAAATGAGCCAGGGGTGGTGGCATGTACCTGTAATCCCAGCTACCTGGGAGGCTGAGGCAGGAGAATCGTTTGAACCCAGGAGGCAGAGGTTGTGGTGAGCCGAGATTGCATCACCGCACTCCAGCCTGGGTGACAAAGTAAGACTCTGTGTCAAAGAAAAAAAAAGAAAAAAGAAAAAAAAAAACACATCATACTAGAAAGGGTTGATTCTCCCTATAATAATTTAAAAATGGCATATATTCCTCATAAAAATGCCAACAGTTTCCTGTAATAGACAGGCTGATTCAAAAGTTCATATGGAAAAATTAATGTCAGAAAACTGTAAGCAATGAGGTGAGACTACTCCTACCAGATATTACGCCATATTGTAATTTGAAAACCAGTTTCAGTGGTATGGTTCTGATGCATGATGACACAGACGTTCCACGGAACAGAATAGAAAATCCAGAAATAGACACAAACACGTGAACATTTACTATATAAAGTGGCATCAAAGGTGGGTGGGGGAAAGATGGACTTTTAAATAGACGGTGTTGAGACAAGAGGGAAACAAATTAGATATCATGCACTGTAGTCGAATAGACTCCAAATAATAAAGAGATTTAAATGTAAAACAAAAAAAAACTCATAAAAGTACTTGAAGAAAATCACAAGGAAATTCAAATACTGGAGTGGGGAAAGACTTTCTAATTAAGACTAAAAATCTAAAGCCTCAAAGGAAAGGCTAATAATTTCAAATACGTCAATATTTTTAAAACCCCCATTATGGCAAAAAAAAAAAGAAAAAGAAAAAAAGGTATAGGCAAAGACAAATGGCAAAATGGAGAAAAAGTGTGCAAGTCTTAGTTCAGGCTGCTGTGACAAAATACCACAAACTGTATGGTTTATATAAGCAACAGAAATTTTTTCTCACAGTTCTGGCAGAAGCTAGAAGTCTTAGGTCAAGGGATTGACAGATTTGGTGCCTGCTGAGGAAATGCTTTCTGGTTCGCAAATAGTGCCTTCTGACTCTGTCTCTACATGGTGGAAGGGGCCAACAAGCTCCTTCAGGACTATTTTATAAAGACATAATCCCTCCTGATTTAATCACCTCTGAACGTCTCCACCTCCTAATATCACCTTGGAGGTTAGCATTTCAGCATATGAATTTTAAGGGGGCACAAACCTTCAGACCATAGCAGTCAAGGTTGTGGAAAAAAAAAAAAAAAAGTCAGAGAAAAAGAAATACAAATGGGGCGGGGTACGGTGGCTCATCCCTGTAATCCCAGCACTTTGGGAGGTCGAGGTGGGCGTATTACTTGAGGCCAGGAGTTCGAGACCAGCCAGGCTAACATGGTGAAAACCCGTCTCCATTAAAAATACAAAAATTAACTGGGTGTGCAACTGTAGTCCCAGCTACTAGGGAGGCTGAGGCAGGAGAATAACTTGAACCTGGGAGGTGGAGGTTGCAGTGAATTGAGATTGCACCACTGCACTCCAGCTTGGGCAATAGAGCCAGACTCTGTCTCAAAAAAAAAGAAATACAAATGGCTCTTAAACACATGAAACGATGTTTAAACTTACCCAAAATAAAGCAGTGCAAATCAAAATGATTTTGAAAAGCCATCTTCACCTATTAATTTGGCAAAAACAAGAAAGTTTGGTAATGCACTGTTAAGGCTGTGGCAAAACAAGCCTTCTAATTTATTACTGAAAAGTATATAAATTGAAACTCTAGGAAAGGCAATTTAGCCATAACCATTAATTTTTTTTTTTTTTTTTTTTTTTTTTTTTTTTTTTTTTGAGACAGAGTTTAGCTCTGTCACCTAGGCTGGAGTGCAGTGGGTGCAATCTCAGCTCACTGCAACCTCCGCTTCCCAGGTTCAAGCTATTCTCCTGCCTCAGCCTCCCGAGTAGCTGGGACTACAGGCACATGCCACCACTCCCAGCTAATTTTTTGTATTTTTTTTTTAGTAGAGATGGGGTTTCACCATGTTAGCCAGGATGGTCTCGATCTCCTGACCTTGTGATCCGCCCGCCTCAGATTGCCAAAGTGTTGGGATTACAGGTGTGAGCCACCATGCTCAGTCCTTGCCATTAAAATTTTAAGTGTATATTCCCTTTGACTTGGCAATCACACTTCTCAAATTCATCTTGCAGATATATTTGCCCACAACAGAAATGACATGTACAGTGATTGTATAATCAAAATATCGGCAGGCAGTAAGCTAGCAATCCATCAGTTTAACTACAGTTAAATGAATAAGTTCCATCCCAATAACAGGATACAATGAAACTATAATAGGAGCTAAGGGAGAAGAATAAAAGATCTCCATTCATTGTGGAGTGTGAAGAGTCAGGTACAGAACTGTGTATGTGGCGACAACCTTTCATATAAAAAAGAAAAAAGAGGAGGCGATTAAATTGATGTGTAGAGTCAATGCAATTCCAATTGAAATCCCATGAGATTTTTTTTTTTTGGTAAAAATTGATAATTTGATTCTAAAATTCATCTGGAAATGCAAAGGCCCTAAAATAGCCAAAATAACTCTGCAGAAGAAAAACAAAGTTGGAGGAAGAACACAACTTGATTTTCAAAGTTGTTACTGGCATGGGCTGAAGAACCACTTGTTAAGTACTATGCTGACTGCCTGGGGGACAGGATCGTTGGGACTTCAAGCCTCAGAGTCATCCAATTTACCCATGCCACAAAGCTGCACATATACCCTTTAATCTATAATACAAGTCAAAATTTTAAAAATAAAATAAATGTGAAATTAGGGCCAAAAAAGAGGAAACTGTTATAAAGCTACAGCAATCAAAACAGCATAGTATTGGCTTAAAGAGAGCAGGTAGATCAATGGAACCTAATAGAGTCCATAAATAAATCCATACATCAGTGGACAACTGATACTGAACAAGGTTACAAAAGCGATGAGGTGGAGAAAGGATGGCCTTCTCAATAAATGGTGCCGGGACATTTGATATTCACATGCGAAAAAATGAACTCGGATCCCTACCTGGAACCGTACTTTGTCCTCACAAAAGATCTGAACAGACACTTCAACACAGAAGATATAGGTAAGGCAAAAAAGCACATGAGAAGATGCTCAACATCATTAGTCACTAGGGAAATACATTAGAAAACTTTTTGGGGTGATGGATTTGTTCCCTATCCCCAATTGTGGTGATGGTTTCACAGGTATACATATAAGTTAAAACATATCAAATTGCACATTTTAAATGTGTGCACTTTGTCATATATTTTTTTTTCCTTTTGAGATAGGGTCTCACTCTGTTGCCCAGGCTGGAGTGCAGGGGCACCATCTTGGCTCACTGCAACCTCCAACTCCTGGGTTCAAGAGATTCTCCTGCCTCAGCCTCCTGAGTAGCTGGGATTACAGGCATGCATCACCATGCCCAGCTAATTTTTGTATTTTCAGTAGAGACGGGGTTTTACCGTGTTGGCCAGGCTGGTCTTGAACTCCTGATCTCAGGTGATCCGCCTGCCTCAGTCTCCCAAAGTGCTGGTATTACAGGCATGAGCCACAGTGCTCAGGCTGTTGTATATTATTTATGCCTAAAACAAAACAAAACCAAAAAAAAGCTGTTTTAAGGAAAGGAAGGAAGGAATAAAGGAGGTAGATTGAGAGGAATATAGTCATATTTTCAACAAGAATCTCTAGATATAAAAGAGACTAGTAGGGCGTGCACGGCGGCTCATGCCTGTAATCCCAGCACTTTGGGAGGCTGAGGCGGGTGGATCACGAGGTCAGGAGTTCGAGACCAGTCTGGCCAACGTGGTGAAACCCTGTCTCTACCAAAAATACAAAAATTAGCTGGGTGTGGTGGCGGATGCCTGCAATCCCAGCTACTCAGGAGGCTGAGGCAGAGAATCGCTTGAACCCAGGAGGCAGAGGTTTGCAGTGAGCTCAGATCATACCCCTGCACTCCAGCCTGGGCGACAGAGTGAGACTCCGTCTCAAAAAAAAGAAAAAAAAAGAGACTAGTGAAAGTTGTTATGAGGAGTGAGACCTTTAAATATTGAATTATCTTTTCATACTTTCAAAATTAAAAATACTGAACCATATGGACCCATTTTCTATTTCAAAAATTAAACAATAAAAAATAGAAATGATTTTTAGGCCAGAAGGAGTAATTTGAGTTAATATTTTTCCTGCTTAAGTCACAAAGCCTCCCAAACTGAGACTCACCCAAGCCCACAAGCTTCTCCCTAGAGCAGCAACCCCAGCTTTTCCCATTGTCCTCTTGGGGGACTGCCAGTGCCCAGAGATGGGGACTTCCTGTTGCTATAGACAGAGTGGTGTGTTCTGTTAGGCCATTTATATGCACACACATATTCTTTGCCCTCAGAAGAGTCTGGGTAACAACTTAAAGTCGTGTCAAAATAGTGGAAGGGACCAGTGGAATTTGAAAGACTGTTTTCAGAGTCAAAGACCAGTATGGATTTACCACCATATTGTCCAATTAATTATCAGCTAAGATGACCTTAGCAATAAGATGCATAGAAAGAAATAACTCTCACAATTTAAAAATTATCAGGAATTTTGCTTCAAAACGTGAATCAAATAGAATGTATTTGTATTAACAAATCATTTGTATTAAGCAAATAGTAATGTGTTAATAAATATGAGGAAGGAAAATTTTAATATGGAGAGAAATTTAAACTTCCTGATCTAGGATGGTGGTTAAAAATCCAAGGTGCTGGCCTAGCACGGTGGCTCATGCCTGTAATCCCAGCATTTTGGGAGGCTGAGATGGGTGGATCATTTGAGGTCAGGAGTTGGAGACCAGCCTGATCAACATGGTGAAACCCCATCTCTACTAAAAGTACAAAAATATTAGCCAGGCATGGTGGTGCATGCCTGTAGTCCCAGCTACAGGGGAGGCTGAGGCAGGAGAATCGCTTGAACCCAGGAGGCGGAGGTTGCAGTGAGCCAAGGTCACATCACTGCACTCCAGCCTGGGCGACAAAGCAAGACTCCGTTAAAAAAAAAAAAAATCCAAAATCCAAGGTGCTCTGGCCAAGTTTAAAATATAGATTGTCTCACTCCAACCTGTTTATGACTTCCAGTTGGAAAGATGTCAATATTCCTTTGGCCCCTGATGCCGAGACTGTTGCAATTATTCTGGAAGGCTGTTGTAAGCCCTGAAATGTCTCCTTGTTTCTTTTCCATGAGAGGATTAAAGATATTGGATCTGGCTTGTAGAGTGAACGTGGGAGGGTTTTTTGTCTAGCATTTCTCATCAGGAATCAATTCTCCCAGTTGATAAGAATCAACCTTTAGAATAGAGGTTGATTTGCCCACTGGGAGTCATCTTACAGTTTCATTATAAAATGGTTCTGCTGAGCCAAGCTGCATAATGAATAAACCAATCTATGGAAATACTATAGGAGGTTTTCTGTTACCATCCATTTGGGGGTTCCCACCTACCTTCGGCTTCCTTATTTAAATTTTGTGTGAACAACATAAAAACTTTGTGCTCATCGAAGAGTTTAATAAAAACAACACAAAGGACTGTTTCTAAAGGAGCTTTGAAAGTTCTAGAAAATTTACATCAATATTTTATCACTGCAAACATCTTGAGTAAATAGAAACTCAAAAGGTCTCTTTTATATTTACTGAATTTGTCCAAGAATGAGCTATTTTATAGGATTTTGTGGCTTGGGGTGAAAATATTTTTATGACCTAACAGCAAAAAACAAAACAAAACAAAACAAAAACCCAAACCTGATTAACTAAAATATCATCAGCTGAGCTTCTGAGACCCCCAGAGACCCCTTAAGACTCTCAATTCCAGCTGGGCACGGTGGCTAACGCCTGTAATCCCAGCACTTTGGGGGGCCAAGGCAAGTGGATCACTTGAGGTCAGGAGTTCGAGACCAGCCTGGCCAACATGGAAAAACCCCGTCTCTACTAAAAATACAAAAATTAGCCGAGCATGGTGGCAGACACCTGTAATCCCAGCTACTTGGGAGGCTGAGGCAGGAGAATTGCTTGAACCTGGGAGGTGGAGGTTGCAGTGAGCCGAGATCATGCCATTGCACTCCAGCCTGGGGGACAGAGTGAGACTTCGTTTAAAAAAAAAAAAAGTCTCAATTTCTATAAACTGATACAAGATCATTCTTCAAACTAACCAAGAGGACTTCATTGCTTTTAGAGGACACAATTAATTCTGCTTTGAAAGTTTCCCCACCTCTATAGAGAAAATGTTCTTCTCTATTTGACTCTATCTTCACCTTTCTTAACAGCTATCCCAAATCCCACATCATACCCAGATCAATTCCGTGAAGCAGCTAGCCTGGGCTAAAGTTAATTGTACCTTTAAAAAGCAATAGGGCTGGGCGCAGTGGCTCACGCCTGTAATCCCAAGACTTTGGGAGGTTAAGGTGCGCGCATCCCTTGAGCCCAGGAGTTTGAGACCAACCTGGGCAACAGGGCAAAACTCCCCAAACCCTGTCTCTACAAAAAAAAAAAAAAGAAAGAAAGAAAAAATCAGCCAGGTGTGATGGTGTGTGCGTGTAGTCCCAGCTACTTTTGAGGCTGAGGTGGGAGGATCACCCCTGTCTCAAAAGAATTAAAAAAAATATAGCTGGGCGTGGTGGCTCACACTTGTAATCCCAGCACTTTGGGAGGCCGAGGTGGGTGGATCAGCTGAGGTCAAGAGTTTGAGACCAGCCTGACCAACATGGAGAAACCCCGTCTCCACTAAAAATACAAAATTAGCCAGCATGGTGGTGCATGCCTGTAATCCCAGCTACTCCGAAGGCTGAGGTAGGAGAATCACTTGAACCTGGGAGGCAGAGGTTGCGGTGAGCCGAGATTGCTCCATTGCACTCCAGCCTGGGCAACAAGAGCAAAATTCTGTCTCAAAAAAAAAAAAAAAGAAGAAGAAAAATAAAAATAAGAAGCAGTGGCAAGCCAGAGCATACACAGCCTGGTAAACCTGTAAGGATGTTGAGGTGAACCCTGAGAGCAAAAGTAAGTCCATGGAAGGTTGCTAGATAGAGAATGAAATGACTGTGTTTATATTTGAAAGTGTTCGCCCTGGCTGGAGTGTGGAGATTAGACTGGAGAGGTGTGGGGAATCCAGAAGATAGGTGGAGAGGCTAGCCAGAGGGAGGATGCGACTTGCATTGCACTAGAGGGAAAGGATGGATGCCAAAGCACAAGAGTGTAGGTGTCAAGGGAGGGCTGTCAGACAGCACCCATTTAATAGCTTTAAACAAGAGACTGGTAATTTGCTGAGATCTGGGGCTGTGGGAAGGCCCTACGGTTTATTATCACTTTACAATTGAAACATCTGTGGCTTAGAAAGGTTAAGAAACTTGACCAGGCTCACCAAGCCAGAAAATGAGCTCTGTGATCTATGGAATGCATCTCTCTGGCTTCATTCAGAGCTCTAACTGTACAGGAGTTACCATTGTTCACCCTCCTTAAAGAGTGAGCATCCAGGGGGACTTTAAAATAATTGTAATTTTTTTAGTGAGAGACAAAGTGCTTACAAGGAAGCAGCTTGCAATAACGAAGAAGCCTGGGAATCACTGAAGCAAATCTCAGTGCTTAAACTTAACTACAGGAAAAGGAAAGTTAAGTTTTCGGTTCCTCAAATTAATAGTTTCATCGTAATGATAATTCCCACTTTTAGTTTGCCATTTACAAGCCAATTTTATTTTTTATTGCATCTATCATCTATCTATAATTTATTTATTAATTAGAGACAGGGTTTCTCTCTGTAGCCCCAGGCTGGAGTGCAGTGGTGTGATCACAGTTCACTGCAGCCTGGACATCCCTGGCTCAAGCGATCCTCCCACCTCAGCCTCCTAAGTAGTTAGGACCACAATCCCATGCCAATCAGCCCGGCTAATTTTTGTAATTTTTGTAGAGGGGTGGGGGCGAGGGGAAGCTCACCATGTTGCCCAGGCTGGTCTCGAACTCCTGGCCTCAAGCGACCCTCCACCTCCGCCTCGGCCTCCCAAAGTGCTGGGACTACAGGCGTGAGTCACCGCCCTCGATCTCATGTAAAATATTACTGAGATTTTCCAACTGTTTCATTGATTTGTTAATTAAGTGCACTCGGCCTGGACCCCCTCCCCGATTCCCGGTCTTGGGACAGGGAAAGGAGCCCTAGGGGCGCTCGCAGAGATGTTTGCCTGTTCTCTTTCCGAAGCCTGTTTTGAGAAGCAAAAAACAGAATGTCCAGGAAGGCTCTTTGAAGATGTCTGTGAGTTTGCCTGAGGACAGCTCCTGGAAGGCAGTGTCCCCGCGACTAGGGCGAGCCCCGGACTCCCCACCATCCCAGACTCCCCAACACCCAAAGGCGCGGCGCCGCGAGCAGGACCAAGTAAGAAATACAGCACAACGCGCCTGAAACGCGGAAGTGGCCCGGAGACAACATGGCGGCGCAGGCGTCAAGTACCCTAACCTCGAGCCGGCGGCCAGGTACGGTGGCCTGTGGGGGACGCCACATTAAAAGAACAGAGACGCTCATCCTGCGCCTGGAAGAGCGAAGTGGGGGCCGGTGAAGCGACCTTGAGCGCAAATATGAGTGGGCGCGGAGACCTAACAGCAAGGACCGCAGCGGGAGGCTGCCCCTTGCTGGCCAGAATCGGAATGAAGAGACACGAACAATGCTGTTCATTCTGGCCGTCCCGAGTAGCTGGGACTATAGGCGTGCGCCCACCGTGCCAAGCTAATTTAAAAAAAAAAATTTGTGGAGACGGGGGTCGCACTATGTTGCCCAGGCTGCTCTTGAACTCCTGGCCTCATGTGATCCTCCCACCGTGGCCTCCCAAAGGCCTAAGCCACCGCACCTGGCCATTCAACTATTATTTTAGGCCACACACTTCTGGATAATAGAGCATGTATTAGTCTACTATTGCCACAATAAAGAGGTGTAACAAAATGCCTCCCAAACTCAGAGGCCTAACCCAACAATCGTTTATTCTCTCTCATGCATCTGCAGGTCACTGATGTGGGCTGAGTTCAGCTGGACGTGTCCTCAAGCTGAAGACTGGTCCCTGTCTTCTCCATGTCTCTCACCTTCCTTGGACCAGTGGGTCAGTCAGGGCGTGTTCTTCTCATGGTGATTGTTCACAGAAAAAGCGGTCTTGATCCAGACCCCAAGAGAGGGCTGCTGAATTATACGCAGGAAGGAATTCAAGACAAGTTGCAGGGTGCAGTGAGTTTATTGAAAGCTCCTCCATTAGAGTAGGGTATCCTCAGGAAGCAAGCAAAGGAATGCCCCATCTTTGTTTTAACTTTTTCTTTCCTTCTTTTTTTTTTTTTTTTTTTTTTTTTTTTGAGAGGGACTCTTGCTCTTTTGCCCAGGCTGGAGTGCAGTGGTGCAATCTCGGTTTGCAACCTCTGCCTCCTGGGTTCAAGCGATTCTCCTGCCTCAGCCTCCTGAGTAGCTGGGATTACAGGCGCCTGCCACCATGCCTGGCGAATTTTTGTAGTTTTAGTAGAGACAGGGCTTCGCCATGTTGGCCAGGCTGGTCTCAAACTCCTGACCCCAGGTGATCCACCTGCCTCGGCCTCCCAAACTGCTGGGCCACTGCGCCCCACCTGTTTTAACTTTTTCTTATATAGGGGTTTTGTCTATGTAAAGGCTGTACCTATGTGCATGTGGGCTGACAGCATGACAAAATTTATTATTTTGTTGATGTAAAGAAAACTGCCCTTGACATTTTAGTGTGTAAGTAAGCATAACTATAATTATCTTGAAAGCATATATTGCGAGTATTGGGACATCTGGTCGTTCTGTTGTTACAGGATTGTGTCCTTGCAGGTATCTTTAGGCTGTTTTCTCGACTGTAAACATCTTATGACCATGGGTCATGACTGGCAAGGAATGTGCCTTAGTCTCAAGATGGAGCTGAACTGAAAATGGTGTCACTCTGGCCTTCCCAGGCCCCAGCTTCCCTAATAATGGCAGAAGCAAAAACACAAGTTCAACTGCACAAACACATTGTAAACCTTTGCTTGCATCAGACCTGCCAATATCCTATGGCCAAAGTAAATGCACATGGCTAAGCCCAGCAGAAATGAAGCAGGGAAGTATATTCCTTCTGTATGGGAGAGGGGAGTGTGAAAAGAAAATATTTTGGATCCCGAAAATATTTCCCTTTTTATGAAGGAAAACTCAAGCTGGAAACTGCTTAAGGCAAACCTGCCTCTCATTCTATTCGAAGTTATCCCTCTGCTCACTGAGATATATGCACATCTTACTTGCCTGCTTTGGAAACGGTAATCAGAAACTCAAAAGAATGCAACCGTTTGTGTCTCACTTATCTGTGGCCTGGAATACCCCTCCGTGCTTCGAGTCTTCCTGCCTTTGCTTCAAATTGTCCTGCCTTTCCAGACCTAACCAATGTAATTCTTCTATTGATTGATGTCTCATGTCTCCCTAAAATGTATAAAAGCAAGCTGTGCCCCACCACCTTGGGCACATGTCATCAGGACTTCCTGAGGCTGTGTCATGGATGCACCCTTAACCTTGGCAAAATAAACTTTCTAAATTAACTGAGACCTGTCTCTGAATTTCTGGGTTCACAGGAGCATGTCTGATGACTTTCTATAATAATCTAACACAAAGCACATGGTTAGACCACTGAATTAATTCCATAGGTATGAGCTCACTGTCACACTTCCTTTACTAAAAATGTGTCCCAGGGTGAGAGATGCTGCATACCGTAAAGACACATGCAGCATTCTGTAAGTCCATAGATGTGGGTGCTGCAGGCAGAGAAGGCACATCCCTACGTGGACAGAGTCTATACCTGGGAGGCATATTGCTGCCTCCTCTAAGAGTCTGATGTAATTTACTTGCCGTCAGGTGGCCAGCTGGTCCCCCTAAAGAATCGTGTCCTGGCTGGATGCGGTGGCTCGCGCCTATAATCCCAGCACTTTGGGAGGCCGAGGCGGGAGGATCACAAGGTCAGGAGTTAGAGACCAGCCTGGCCAATATGGTGAAACCCCGTCTCTACTAAAACTACAAAAATTAGCCAGGTGTGGTGGCGGCCGCCTGTAGTCCCAGCTACTCAGGAGGCTGAGACAGGAGAATTGATTGAACCAGGGAGGCAGAGGTTGCAGTGAGCCAAGATTGCACCACTGCACTCCAGCCTGGGCAACAGAGTGAGACTCTGTCTCAAAAAAAGAAAAAAGAAAAAAAAAGAATCGTGTCCTATCAGGTTCTCAAACTTGGCTTCTGCTGTTGGCAGGCTGGGTACCTCACAGTGACAGTGGCCAGCCAGATCAGCCAGGATGAAGGGCAGTTCATGAGGCTGAACACATGCATACCCTCTATCCTGTTACTATAGCCACTTCGCATATGGGCTCTTTGAGCAAGAACTGAGATGTTTTGGGAGGAAAAGTCCAACATCCACAGATGACAGAGACCTCCTCCACACCGAATGCCTTCTGATGGATGTTTGCAGAGGACAAGAAATCTTCACATTCAATGCCCATTCAAAAAGGTCTATCCACACCCCCACCAGACCTCCTGTACCTAATCTTTAATCTTGTTCTTTCTTAGTCCCTGATCAACTGGCCAACCCTCGAGCCAGTGTCCATCAGTCCTTTTTTTTTTTTTTTGAGATGGAGTTTTGCTCTTGCTGTGTAGGCTGGAGTGCAATGGTGCAATCTTGGCTCACTGCAACCTCCGCCTTCCAGGTTCAAGCGATTCTTGTGCCTCAGCCTCCTGAGTAGCTGGGATTACAGGTATGTCCCACTGTGCCTAGCTAATTTTTGTATTATTAGTAGAGGCAGGGTTTCTCCTTGTTGGTCAGGCTGGTCTCGAACTTCCAACCTCAGGTGATCCACTCGCCTAGGCCTCCCAAAGTGCTGGGATTACAGGCGTGAGCCACCATTCCCGGCCTGGTCCTTCAGGCCATCCCTACTTAGCTGAGAAGTGGAAAACCAGGCACAGTGCTCAGAGTTCTACCATCTGAGATGACTTCCCTTCACCACTGTCTTTTGTTTTTGAGATGGAGTCTCCCTCTTGTCGCCCAGGCTGGAGTGCAGTGGTGTGATCTTGGCTCACTACAACCTCTGCCTCCCATGTACAAGTGATTCTCCTGCCTCAGCCTCCTGAGTAGCTGGGATTACAGGCACCTGCCACCACGCCCAACTAATTTTTGTACTTTTAGTAGAGATGGGGTTTCACCATGTTGGCCAGGCTGGTCTCGAACTCCTGACCTCAGGTGATCCGCCCACCTCAGCCTCCCAAAATGCTGGGGTTACAGGTGTGAGCCACCTCGCCCAGCTTCACCACTGTCTTTTTAGGGCTTCTTCCAAGTGAGGCTAGAGTAGACTGGTTGTTCATGTCTGGCATGTGCCAGAATATTATGCAGATGTCAACACTAGGCCCATTTTTCCATCCTGCACTAACTGGACATAGAGAAATCCTATGAGTTTATAGGTGTGGGCTGAGACAGAGGTGGGAATTTAAATGACCCTCTTGTACAGCCTGCTTGTACAGTTCTACATACACTTTTTATTTCACAACGGAATGTTGCTGTGTAAATTCAATTTTTATTTTTTTGTTTTTTAGACAGAATGTCACTTTGTCACCAAGGCTGGAATACAGTGGCCTGATCTTGGCTTACTGGAACTTCCACCTCCCGGGTTCAAGCAACTCTCCTGCCTCAGCTTCCTGAGTAGCTAGATTATAGGAGCACGCCACCACACCCAGCTAATTTTTGTATTTTTAATAGAGACAGGATGTTGCCATGTTGCCCAGGCTGGTCTTGAACTCCTGGCCTCAAGTGATCTGCCTGCCTCAGCCACCCAAAGTGCTGGGACTACAGATGTGAGCCACCATGCCCGGCCAGTAAATTCAGTTTTAATGTTCAAATGAAACTAAATTCATGAAGGGCAGTTCAGATGAATCTCTTGGTGCCACCTGGCAGGAGCGGCAGCCCTCAAGTGAGGATGCAGCCAGCCTGCAATGAGGAGCTAGGGGAATAAGGACCCCAACCTCACATCCCACTTCTGTTCTTCCGCAAGTGTTCCCCATTGGCTGCAGCTGATCAGGAGTCAGAGAACCAGGGAGCCCATCGATGTGGTTCACATGAGTCAGCCTCTGGGGCAGAGCAGGATGAAGTGGAGAAATTCATCTGGACAGGCTACGGTGGGCAGCCTCTAAGATAGTACCTGTTTTAATTTAATTTAATTTAATGTAACTTAATTTAGGAGAGCCAAGTAATTAAACATGAGGCCAAAGTACGTAAGAAAGTGGCAGTCTTTTATTGCAAATATGCACACACTCTCGGGCGAAGTTCTCTGGTCCTCAGGTGTTGGGGCGGGGGGGGGGGGGGGCCAGGGAAGTCGCGCCGGCGCTCTCGGGTGATGTCCTCCGGTCCACAAATGCGGGGGCCGAAGAAGTCACCCTGGCTCCTGCCAGTGGCAGACTTTTATGCATTGGTACTGGAAGGGGGAGGGCAGGATAAGGGCGTGATAGGGGCATCTCCATAGGCGTGGCCGGGTAAGTTTCGATCTCTTCGGATTGACATCACCTGGCGCATGCTCGGTTGATCTGCATCTTCCCGCGCGCGGGAAAGTTGGTGAGGAAGAACCTGGAAGCAACATGGATTATGCCTTCTTGTTCACCTTCCTCCATCTTGTCCTTTCTCCTTCACCCAAACAGTACCCAGTGAGCTCCACCCCTGGTATTCACCTCCAGGGCTGGTCTGTGTGACCAGTAGAATATGGCAGAGACAATGACATTTCACCTAACAAGCCAGGTTAGAAAAGGCACTGAAACCTCAGTTTTGGTCACTGCAGTGGGGAGCTTTTCATGGCCCATGACTCCCACCTGCTGGCATCCATGCCCATGTGTAATACCCTTCCTTCGAGTGTACGCTGGACCAAGTGACTTGATCCTAATTAATCGAATATGGCAAAAGTATTGGGATATATCCCTTGTGAGATCAGGCAACTAAAGGTTCTAAATTCCATCTTGGTTGCTGGCTTTAGCCAAGCAAGAGGCCTGTGTGGAAAGAATTGAGGGAGACCTTTGGCCAACACCCACCTGAGTGCGTGTGGAAGGGGATCCACCCCAGGTGAGACTTAAGAATCTCAAGTTAAGCTGACTGTAGCCTTTGGAGAGACTCAGCTCCGAGTCCTCAGCTAAACCGTGCCCAGATTCCTAGTCCACAGAAATGTGAGATAACAAATGCCATTTGATGCTTTGGGGTAATTTATTATAAAACAAAGGTAACTAATATTCTCTCTCTCTCTGATCACCTGCTTTAGGTGAAGTCAGCGGCTGTGTCATTAGCAGCTCTATGGGGAGCCCACCTGGCAAGGAACTGAGGTTTTCTGACCACAGCTTGTGACTGAGCCTGGAGGCAGATCCCACCCACCCAAGCCTTCAGATGACTGCAGACCCTGCCCTCAGCATGATTCATGAGAGACCTGAGCCAGGACCTCCAGCTAACCCACTACCTTATTCCTGACCATCAGACACTGTGCAAGGTAGGGCCTGGCGTGGTGGCTCAGGCCTGTAATCCGAGCATTTTGGGAGGCCGAGGTGGACATATCACTTGAGGTCTGGAGTTCGAGACCAGCCCGGCCAACATGGTGAAACCTCGTGTCTACTCAAAATACAAAAATTAGCCAGGTGTAGTGGTACATCACCTGTAATCCCAGCTTCTCGGGAGGCTGAGACAGGAGAATCTCTTGAATCTGGTAGGTGGAGGTTGCAGTGAGCTGAGATTGCAGCACTGCACACTCCAGCCTGGGTGACAGAACTGAGACTGCCTCAAAAGAAACTGCTAAGGTAATAAATGTTTGGGGTTTTAAGCTGCTAAGGTGTGGGATAATTTGCTTTGCAGCAATTGATACTAATTCATGAGCCAACAGAAAACATTCAGCAAAGAGGAAAAGAGAGAAGTTCATAAAATTAGGTGAAATATTCCTTAGGAATAGTATTTGGTACTTTTTTTTTTTTCTGAGATGGAGTCTCACTCTGTTACCCAGACTGGAGTGCAGTGGCACGATCTCGGCTCACTGCAACCTCCGCCTCCCGAGTTCAAGTGATTCTCTTGTCTCAGCCTCCTGAGTAACTGGGATTACTGGTGCGTGCCACCACGCCTGGCTAATTTTTGTATTTTCAGTAGACACGGGGTTTCACCATGTTGGCCAAACTGGTCTCAAACTCCTGACCTCAAGTGATCCACCCACCTTGGCCTCCCAAAGTGCTGGGGTTGATTACAGGTGTGAGCCACTGCGCCTGGACCTGGTTCATATTCTTGATAGGCCCTGAACCTATATATGGAGTTATTTTTTTGAGGACCTTTCATAAAAAAAGGGTTTTCTTTTGCTTCAGGGACAAACTCTGGTAGTCCACTAAATAGAGAATAAAGGGCCGGGCACTTTGGGAGGCTGAGGCAGGAGGATCACTTGATCCCAGAAGTTGGAAACCAGCCTGGGCAACACAGGGAGACCCCTCCCCTCCTCCATCTCCACAAAAATAAAAAATAAAAATAAAAATAAACGAGCCAGGCATGGTGGCGTGCACCTATAGTCCCAGCTACTTGGGAGGCTGAAGTGGGAGGCTCGCTTGAGCCCAGGAGTTCGAGGCTGCAGTGAGCTATGACAGCACCACTGCACTCCAGCCTGAGCAACAGAGAAGACCCAGTCTCCAAAAAAAAAAAAAAAAAAAAACACCACCAAAAAAGTAAAAAAAAAAAAGTTGAAAATGATGACAGATCCTTTATTAGCACCTCTTACATGCCCGGGCAGTGAACTTACATCATCTTTCACAAACAGAGAAACTGAACCTCATTCAGATTAGGTAATTTATCTGAAGACACAGATAAACCCCTCCCAGCGCCTGAGTCTCGGCGCAATCGGGATGCTTCGCAGCGGGGCAGGGGCAGGGCCCGGAGCCACCGCCATGGCAGCCTGGGGGAACGACGGATTCGGGGAAGCTCAGCCTGGCCCTTCAAGTCCCGGGCCCAGCAAGGGCCAGGACCCTCCCTCCCTCCCTGCAATCGGTCCCCAAACTCGCTGAATGAAGCTCATTCAGATTAGATAATTTATCTGAAGACACACGGTTAGTAAAAGGCAGAACCCAGGTTTGTATTCCGAAGCCCTTTTGTTCTTTTCCACCACATTATTATGGACTCCCTAACAGTAATCCTTGTAATTTTTAAATGAACATACACCATAGTTCCTGTCCTGAACACCGAGAGACGTTGGTTCACGGAGGTGAGAAAGTTAACGCATCCCGCTGCGTCCCCTCCACCGCCGCGCACCCAGTCTCGCAGCTGGCATGGTGTTTGCTGGTGACATGAACTCAACCAGCCTCCAGCATCTGGGGATCGGGGTGACATCCTTTGGTCTGGTTTGCAAGAGGACCCGCACGCCTCCAGCTGGGACAGAATTGAAAGGTTCAGAAAGGAAAGCTGGGGAGGTGGGGAAGGAAGAGTGCAAAAGTGACGCTGTGCCAGGGTCTCCAGGGCATAGCAGCCCCGGGCCAGGCTGTGCACTCCGACCTGCGCAAACGCGTGGGGCGCTGCGTCTCCGGATCCGGAAGTTGCCTCTGCCCTCACCAAATATGGCGGCCCCGGCGCCGCTCGCCCGCCTCTCGTAACCAATGGAACCGCGGTGGTCGGCTGATTCACGCAGGCGGTCTCTGCTCTACGCTCTCTGATGCAACGCCGGAGTCGCGGAAGCCGTTGGTGCACGTCGGCGTGGCAAGACGTCGGCGGTATTGCAGTCTATGTCCTTGGAGGTGACCAGGGCCACTGCAGGCATGGTGCTAGGTGGGTGAGACTCGTTGTGTGGCGCGGTGTTCCCTGCCTGGGGCAGGAACTCTGCTCCATCCGGGTTCCGGCGCTTTCCTTAGTGCGTACTAGAGTGGGCGCCCCGCGAATGTTTGGGGACCGATTGCAGGGAGGAAGGGAGGGTCCTGGCCCTCGCTGGGCCCGGGACTTGAAGGGCCAGGCCGGGCTTCCCCGAGTCCGTCGTTCTCCCGGGCTGCAATGGCGATGGCTCCGGGCCCTGCCCCTGCGCCGCTGAGAAACATCCCGATTACGCTGAGACTCAGGCGCTGGGAGGGGTTCAGACACAGGGTAGCCCCTACTCCCGCAGATCTTCAAAGTGATCGTCAGGAAGAGGCTTTAGGATTCCAGTTGTTTTTCTCCCAGCCTCATTTTTTTATTGAGGTTTCCGGGGAGACCATACTGTGCAGTAGAAAAAAAAAGAAACCTGTATGGATGTCACTGTTCAGACCTACTAGTTGTGAGGCCTGAAATTTTCCAACCTCAGAGCTTCTGTTTCCTTTGAAGATCAGAGGGAGCTGGTGTTTATTTGCCATCTCTACAAAAACTGGCACTGGGATATCTGATTTGTATGTGTTATTTTATTTCATCCTCAGTACAGCCTTTCAAGATGGGGATTGTTTTTCTCATTTTATAGATAAAGAAATAAGCTCAGAAAGGCCAAGTAAATTCTCCAGAATCACCCTTCCTTTTAAGGTACAAAATCGAAGATTCCAGCATATGTCTGACCAACTTCAAAGCCCTTGTTTTATTTTTGGGTGCCCAGTTGGATAGAATAAATATCACAAAGTGAAATGATCAGAGTTCATTTTGAAAACCTGGATTGTTAACTAATGTTTTTAATGAGATGGATGTTATTGAAATGGAGTGGAGAAATAATTAGGATATTAATTTCTTATGGACCTCAGTAATTTTTACTAATCGATGCTTGTTCTGTTTACAAAGGTAAGGAATGAATAAAGTAGTAAGGTGACTAATAGTTAATGGTCAGACCACAACTTACCCTCATTTTGTCAAACAACAGAGCTGTACGTCTCTGACCGAGAGGGAAGCGATGCCACGGGAGATGGAACCAAGGAGAAACCATTTAAAACTGGTCTAAAGGTAGAGTCTCTTCTCATTAGGAAAATGAGACTGCATTTATTAATGACTTATGTCAGTTATCGTGTGACTTGTCAAGAATTTGATTTCAAACCCTGAGTTCCAAAGAGAATTTTCAGAAAAGGGAAAGTAAGGAATGCGGACAGATATGTGACTTTAAGATTGTTAGATGATGGAACTCTAAACTTACTTTAACATTTTAAAAAAAAGGTATCTTCTTTTTTACCACATGGCATTGCTTCTTGGAATCTTTCTCTGCAATGAGTCAGATTGCTGGATTTTCAATTCTTGTAAAGATAAAAGTTATCTTTCCTCAATCACAGTGAGCTCATGACCAGGGGGCTCCTGAGAGGACTTTTGGTGAATTTACCACAATTCAGAGTATGATCCTGAGATTTGACTCCAAGACCTGGTTTATACCAGCACACCAAGAATGGATTCTTGGAGCTGACTCATGACTTGGAGCTTGAAGCTAGAATGCCAATTTATTAACGTGCAGTTATTTCTCAGGATCTAGAATCCTTGAATGAGTTTAGCTCATTCTCAAAGAGGTTTGTCAAGAACTTGGACTCAGGCCAGGTGCAGTGGCTCACGCCTATAATCTCAACACTTTGGGAGGCTGGGGTAGATGGATCGCTTCAGCCCAAGAGTTTGAGACCAGCTTGGGCAACTTGGTGAAATCCTGTCTCTAAAAGAAACATAAAAATTAGCGTGGCATGGTGGTGCGTGCCTGTGGTCCCAGCTACTCCAGAGACTGAGGTGGGAGGATTGCTTTAGCCTGGAAGGTGGAGGTTGCAGTGAGCCATGATTGTGCCACTGCACTCTAGCCTGAGACCCTGTCTCAAAAGTAAAAAAAAAAAAAAAAAAGGGGGGGGCTTGGACTCACAACATGGGTGTTAGGTAGTTGATTGTATCAGGGTAAAGTGTGGCCTAACGATCATTAAAAAGTCAGGAAACAACAGGTGCTGGAGAGGATGTGGAGAAATAGGAACACTTTTACACTGTTGGTGGGATTGTAAACTAGTTCAACCATTATGGAAAACAGTATGGCGATTCCTCAAGGATCTAGAACTAGATGTACCATATGACCCAGCCATCCCATTACTGGGGATATACCCAAAGGATTATAAATTATGCTGCTATAAAGACACATGCACACGTATGTTTATTGCAGCACTATTCACAATAGCAAAGACTTGGAATCAACCCAAATGTCCATCAGTGACAGATTGGATTAAGAAAATGTGGCACATATACACCATGGAATACTATGCAGCCATAAAAAAGGATGAGTTTGCGTCCTTTGTAGGGACATGGATGCAGCTGGAAACCATCATTCTTAGCAAACTATCACAAGAACAGAAAACCAAACACCGCATGTTCTCACTCATAGGTGGGAACTGAACAATGAGATCACTTGGACTCAGGAAGGGGAACATCACACACCGGGGCCTATCATGGGAAGGGGGGAGGGGGGAGGGATTGCATTGGGAGTTATACCTGATGTAAATGACGAGTTGATGGGTGCAGCAGACCAACATGGCACAAGTATACATATGTAACAAACCTGCACGTTATGCACATGTACCCTACAACTTAAAGTATAATAATAATAAATAAATTAAAAAAAAAAAAAAAAAGTGTGGCCTAAGACAACCTTCTTAAAATAGACCATGGACTTAGCTGTGAACTCATATGCTAGAATCCATTGGCTACAACTGCCACATAAGGAAGATGGTTAAAAGTTCCTTGGGTCTGGGCTTTGGTGCCTCAGGTCTGTAATCCCAGCACTTTGGGAGGCTGAGACTGGAGGATTGCTTGAGCCCAGAAGTTTGAGAACAGCCTGAGCAACGTGATAAGACCCTCATCTCTACAAAAAATTTAACTTCTTAAAACTTTTTAAATAAATTTAATTTAAAAAATAAAGATAGGATATTAACGCTCCCAAAGTGCTGGGATTATAGGAGTGAGCCATCACAACCTGCCAACTACAAAAATTTTTTAAAAAAAAGATTAGCCAGGTATGGTGGTATGCACCTGTGGCCCCAGCTACTCGGGAGACTGAGATGAGGGTACTATTTCAGCCCAGGAGGTTGAGGCTGCAGTGAGCCGTGATTGTGTCACTGCTTTGCACCCTGGACAGCAACAACAAAAAAGTTCCTTCCTTGAAGTATGTTAGGAAAAGCGGTGCCTTGACCCTCCTTTTTCTGTGCCTCCCTTTTGTTAACTGTGTTACAACATTTATAGTTACTGTCAAGTCCTCCTAACCTGGGAGCATTCTCCTCTCTCCTCTTGTAGATCATACCATATGGTTATACTTTGGTGTGTCATACATGGGTACTTGTTTTTAATTTTTTTTTTTTTTTTTTCTGAGACAGGATCTTACTTTGTTGCCCAGGCTGGAGTGCAGTAACACCATCATGGCTCACTGCAGCTTCAACCCTGGGCTTAAGGGATCCTCCCACCTCAGCCTTCCAAGTAGCCCAGACCACAGGGGCATGTTACCACACCCAGTTAATTTGTTTCTTATTTGTAGATATGAGGTCTACAGATGTTGCCCAGGCTGGTCTTAAACTCCTGGGCTTAAGCAGTCCTGCTGCCTTGGCCTCCCAAAGTGCTGGGGCTACAGGTGTGAGCCACCACTCCTGGCTGGGTTTTACTTTTTAACCACTCTTAGGGGGAAATCTTTAATTTCTGGATTGTTGGTTGCCTCATTTTGCAGCTCCCAAAAACTAGCAACACTGTTTAGATGAACGTTTGCAGAGTGTCACTCTTAACAAAAGCGTAGCATTCTGATTTGGGAACTGATAGTTTGGCTCTTTCAATTTCAGTGATACAAAAGGAGGGATCAGTACAGACTGTCGGGTAGTAAGTGAATTCTGAAGGACTTAGATGTATTCATGGGACCTTCTCTCCTGGTTTTGCATTTTAATCAATGGCTCTTTTTTTTTTTTTTGAGGCAGACTTTCATTCTTCTTGCCCAGGCTGGAGTGCAGTGGCGTGATCTCGGCTCACTGCAACCTCTGTCTTCTGGATTCAAGCAGTTCTCCCTGCCTCAGCCTCCTGAGTAGCTGGGAATACAGGCACCCGCCACCATGCCTGGCTAATTTTTTAAAAATATTATTATTATTTCTAGTAGAGATGGTGTTTCACCATGTTGGCCAGGCTGGTCTCGAACTCTTGACCTCAGGTGATCCACTCACCTTGCCTCCTAAAGGCTGGGATTACAGGCGTGTGCCACTGCGCCCAGCCCCTACATGTATTCTTACAATGTCTAGTTGTTAAAAGGATGGACTATTGAATGTGTTCTTTTTTTTTCTTTTTTTTTTTCTTTTTTTGAGAAGGAGTCTCGCACTGTCACCCAGGCTGGAGTGCAGTGGTGCAATCTCAGTCCACTGCAACCTCTGCCTCCCAGGTTCAAGAGATTCTTTTGCCTCAGCCACCCGAGTGACTGGGACCACAGGCGTGTGCCATCACGCCTGGCCAGTTTTTGTATTTTTAGTAGAGACGGAGTTTCATCATATTGGCCAGGCTGGTCTCGAACTCCTGCCCTCATGATCCGCCCACTTCAACCTCCCAAAGTGCTAGGATTACAGGCGTGAGCCACCACACCCAACCCTTGAATGTTTTCAAAAGATCCAGATTCCCTCTTTCTCTGCAGCAGTCATAGAACTGAGAAAAAGTCCGTTTTTACAGGCTGCAGATCTTGCAACAAGAGAATAATTCATTGCATTTCGTGTTTGGTTTAATAACTTGGAAGAGATTTCGAAAGATTATTTGAGGCTTTAAAGTATTCATCTTTTATGTACTTTCAACTGTGTTTTAAAAACCACAAACGATAAACTATCAAATGATATGTAACACAGCAATGCCTGATATGTTCCATTGTTGCAAAGAGGTATTCTACAGTGTGGGAATTTTTCAGATTAAATGAGTTTAGCTTTTTGGGTTTTTTTTTTTTTTTTTTGAGACAGAGTCTCACTCTGTCGCCCAGGCTGGAGTGCAGTGGTGCAATCTCGGCTCATTGCAAGCTTCACCTCACGCCATTCTCCTTCCTCAGCCTCCCAAGTAGCTGGGACTACAGGCGCCCACCACCACGCCTGGCTAATTTTTTGTATTTTTAGTAGCGACGGGGTTTCACTGTGTTGGCCAGGATGGTCTCAATCTCCTGATCTTGTGATCCTCCTGCCTCGGACTCCCAAAGTGCTGGGACTACAGGCGCCTGCCACCACGCCTGGCTAATTTTTTGTATTTTTAGTAGAGACGGGGTTTCACTGTGCTAGCCAGGATGGTCTCGATCTCCTGATCTTGTGATCCTCCTGCCTCGGCCTCCCAAAGTGCTGGGATTACAGGCGTGAGCCACCGCACCCAGCCCCTTTTTGTGTTCTTAACCATTGTTTTGTTGAAAGTTTCAAAAATGTCTGACACTTCTCTGATTTCTCACAGAGGACTACGTTTTAGATGTCACCTGCAGTTGGCTTTTGCTGTCAGGTGTCTCTTCTGTTGTCTATATATCTGTGCTGGTTGCTACAGCCACTTAAGATCTGTTGCTTGTAGTCTGCTTGTCCTGGAGAACTGTATAGTGTATGCCCGAACTTGCTGGAATTGTTTGTGAGAGGACCTCAGAGCTTCAGCTTTAGCCAGTGTGCTTCTTTTGTTTTTTCTTTTCTTGAGATGGAGTCTTGCTTTGTTGCCCAGGCTGGAGCGCAGTGGTGCGATCTTGGCTCACTGCAAGCTCCGCCTCCCGGGTTCACACCATTCTCCTGCCTCAGCCTCCTGAGTAGCTGAGACTACAGGTGCCCACCACCACACCCAGCTAATTTTGTATATTTTTTTTAGTAGAGACGGGGTTTCACCATGTTAGCCAGGATGGTGTCAATCTCGTAACCTCGCCCATCTCGGCCTCCCAAAGTGCTGGGATTACAGGCGTGAGCCACCATGCCCAGCCAACCAGTGTGCTGCTTAAATGTTCAACCAGTCACTCCGCCGACATCAGCTTTTGGTTGTTGGGGTCTTTATGCTTAGATTGTTCAAGTTGCCCTATATTTGAGGTGTTATTTTGATTTTAAGTGTTGTACGATGTTCAAGAACTATCTTTTTTTCTCCTCCCTACCCAAGGCTTTGATGACAGTAGGAAAAGAACCATTTCCTACCATTTACGTAGATTCACAAAAAGAAAATGAGAGGTGGAATGTTATTTCTAAATCACAGTTGAAGAACATTAAAAAGATGTGGCATAGGGAACAAATGAAGACTGAATCCCGGGAAAAGAAAGAGGTGAGTCCTGAACTTGCCACAGTGAACGTTGTTAAAGTTAGAACTCTGGAAACAATGTTAACCAACTGCTTCATCTTTAAAATTAGGCAGAAGATAGTTTACGAAGAGAAAAGAACCTGGAAGAAGCAAAGAAGATTACCATTAAAAACGATCCAGCTCTCCCAGAGCCAAAATGTGTAAGTTTGTTTATCTTTTCAAATACCGTGGACTTGGCTACCTCAGATCATTATTTCTGTGTGTGAGGGGCATGCCATGTGGTTTGTTCCTTTACATTTTGTTTTTACTTTCCTTTTATTTTTTATTTCTTAATTTTAAATTTTAATTTATTTATTTTGAGACAGAATCTCGGTCTGTTGCTCAGGCTGGAGTACAGTGGTGCAGTTTCTGCTTACTACAACCTCTGCCTCCTGGGCTCAAGTGAGCCTCCCAAGTAGCAGGGACCACAGGCATGCACCACCACACCTGGCTAACTTTTATTTATTTTTAATTTTTGTAGAAACAGGCTCCCATATTGCCCAGGCTGGTTTCAAACTCCTGGGCTCAAGGGATCCTCTCACCTCAGCCTCCTAAAGTGCTGGGAATTCAGGCATGAGCCACCATGCCTGGCCTACTTTCCTTTCAGAAGGGACATAGAGAAATAATGTTTTAGCGTTATGAGGCTAGTTCTTTAGGGGTTCATTTTATTACACAGTCAAGTAAATGCATGTTGAATGAATTCTGTCCCAATTGAATGCCAGCAGATGGGGGACCCAGGCCTGACTGCGCTTCATGATGTTGGTCAAGTGATTTAACCCTCTCTAGTGTCGGTTTGCTTATAAAACGAAGAGGTTGAAATCCATGAGTTTCATGTTTATTTAAATAGAGTAAAAGTGTGTGAATTGTGAAATCAGATTCACTCTTCTTCCTTCTGTTCTTTCTGGAACCCAAATAGATTGCTGGACTATGAATGAAAATGGTTTGATTTCCAGTAGTTCTTATTTTATTTTATTATTTATTTATTTATGAGACAGAGTTTCGCTGTTGTCACCCGGGCTAGAGTGCAGTGGGGAGATGTCAGCTCACTGCAACCTCCACCTCCCAGATTCAAGTGATCGTCCTGTCTCAGACTCCCAGGTAGCTGGGATTACAGGTGCCCGCCACGATGCCTGACTAATTTTTATATTTTTAGTAGAGATGGGGTTTCACCATGTTGGCCAGACTGGTCTCAAACCGCTGACCTCAGGTGATCTGCCCACCTCAGCCTCCCAAAGTGCTGGGATTACAGGCTTGAGCCACCACGCCCAGCCAGATTTCCAGTAGTTCTTACTGCTGATGAATTTTTCTATTATTTCCTTACTGATGGAGCTGGGGGTTTTTGGCTACATTCACCAGCCCCTTCCTCTACTCATCTCCTTTCTCCTTCATCCCCCAAACAAAAGTTAGCCTTGTTTAGATACCAGGTTCTGGAAGGTATCGAAGAACTGTGGGGTCACGGAAAAGGCTCCGTGTGGACTGGGATTGTTGCTATTGTGGGACGCAAGTGCTCCACTTATGACAAATGAATTCATTTATTAATTAATTTCATCTAGCAATACCTGAAATTCTTCTGGGTGTTTCTCATTACCAGTTTTACCCTAAGAAAGAAGACTTGAATTGTTTTTTTGTTTTAAACCACTCCAGTACAGTGAAATGTGTTTGGTTCTGACCTGCAGTAGAGGGGCTGTCTCCAGTTTTGAACCATTTGTGATTTTTAACACTTTACTACCGTCTGTCTAACATTAGTGAAAAAGTTGGTGTGTATAAATGACATTATTGAACAAATGTTATTCATTTCAATTTGACAGGTGAAGATTAGTGCATTAGAAGGATATAGAGGCCAAAGAGTAAAGGTGTTTGGCTGGGTCCACAGGCTGCGTAGGCAAGGTAAATGACAAAGCTTTTCCTTCTTTCTAATTTTTAAATATCTCTGGTCTTAGATGAAGAAAAACACAGATTTGCAGGGGTTTTTTTCTGCCTTTTTTTTTTTTGAGACAGAGTCTCACTTTGTTGCCCAGGCTGGAGTGCAGTTGTGCTATCTTGGCTCACTGCAACGTCCGCCTCTCAGGTTCAAGCAATTCTCCTGCCTCAGCCTCCTGAGTAGCTGAGATTACAGGTTACCTGCCACCACACCTGGCTGGTTTTTGTAATTTTAGTAGAGATGGTGTTTCACCATGTTGGCCAGTCTTGTCTGGAACTCCTGGCCTCATGTGATCCATCATCTTGGCCTCCCAAAGTGCTGAGATTACAGGTATGAGCGCTTATGCCCGGCCCTCTTTTTTTTTTTTGGTATGCTGGCTAGAACTCCCCCCAGCCATCCTGCTGCCTCAGCCTGAGCAGCTGCGATTACAGGCACATAGCACCTCACCTGGCTTTAAAGGATAGAGTGATTTATATCTTAAATTTGTTCTTGTTTAAAATGACTATTGAAAGTATAAAAATTTTTAAATGCTATTTTAGCAGTTAGCAATTACAGTGATGAAGACATGTCCAGTAAATATTTGTCAAGTATTTGTCAAATTGGGAGGATCGCTTGAGCCCAGGAGGCAGAGGTTGCAGTGAGCAGAAACTGCACCGCTGCACTCCAGCCTGAGCAACAGAGCGAGAAAGGAGATGAGTAGAGGAAGGGGCTGGTGAATGTAGCCAAAAAACCCCAGCTCCATCACTAAGGAAATAATAGAAAAATTCATCAGCAATAAGAACTACTGGAAATCTGGCTGGGCGTGGTAGCTCAAGCCTATAATCCCAGCACTTTGGGAGGCTGAGGTGGGCAGATCACCTGAGGTCAGGAGTTTGAGACCAGTTTTAATTATTTAGCAAAAACCAAGGGGTGTTACCATAGGAAGTTTACATCTGAGTCTGAAACTTGGCCATAGTTTTGACTCTTATAAACAGTGTATTTGCATTCTCGCTTGGTTCTGACATTTTGTTTCCTCTTTCCCTTTTTATTGTTATAATATATAAACATTATTAATTTTACTATTTATTGTGAGGGATTAGCAAATCTTTCATTAAAAAGTGGGATGGGGCCGGGCACAGTGGCTCAAGCCTGTAATCCCAGCACTTTGGGAGGCCGAGATGGGCGGATCACGAGGTCAGGAGATCGAGACCATCCTGGCTAACACGGTGAAACCCCGTCTCTACTAAAAATACAAAAAAAACTAGCCGGGCGAGGTGGCGGGCGCCTGTAGTCCCAGCTGCTAGGGAGGCTGAGGCAGGAGAATGGCGTAAACCTCCTGGGAGGTGGAGCTTGCAGTGAGCTGAGATCCGGCCACTGCACTCCAGCCTGGGCGACAGAGCAAGACTCCTCAAAAAAAAAAAAAAAAGTGGGATGGGCCAGGTGCGGTGACTCACACCTATAATCCCACTACTTTGGGAGGCCAAGGTAGGTGGATTGCCTGAGGTCAGGAGCTCAAAACCAGCCTGGCCAACATGGTGAAACCTTGTCTCTACTAAAAATGCAAAAATTAGCCGGGTGTGGTTGTGGGAACCTGTAATCCCAGCTACTCGAGAGGCTGAGGCAGGAGAAGCAGTTGAAGCTGGGAGGCGGAGGTTGCAGTGAGCTGAGATCATGCCATTGTACTCCAGCCTGGGCAACAAAAGCGAAACTCCCTCTGAAAAAAAAAGTGGTCAGGAGGGGACAAAAAATACAAATGAAATGTTTTAAGTAGATTTCAGTAATGGACCTTTGAGACATAAATAAGAAAAAGTGATTTTGTTCAAGAACATTTATGCATCACCCACTGAGTGCACAGTACTACACCAGACATTGCAGGGGATTCAAGGGTGGATAAGGCGTAATGCCTTAACTCATGTTGCCTTCTGTCTTGCTTTCCCCTGGTTGTATGGATCTTGGGGATCATGTAGGATTTGAAAGTCTAAAACACTGAAAATAAAATATTTTACAAATACTGAGTAGTGGTATTACCAGTGGTTACTTCACGGGTAGGGAGCCATGTGGGAGGTCTGAACTTCAGTGTTCAACCTTGGAGTTTCCTTTAGATAAGATTAAGTCATGCCTGGGTGCAATGGCTCATACCTGTAATCTCAGCACTTTGGGAGCCTGAGGTAGGAGGACTGCTTGAGCCCAGGAGCTTGAGACCAGTCTGGGCAACACAGTGAGACCTCTCTCACTACAAAATAATTAGCCAGGTGTGGTGGCATGTGCCTGTAGTCCCAGCTATCTGGGAGGATAAGGTGAGAGGTTTGCTGGAGCCCAGGAGGCTGCTGTGAGCTATGATTGTGCCGCTGCACTCTAGCCTGAGTGACAAAGTGAGACCCTATCTTTAAAATTATTTATATATTTATTTATTTATATATATATAAAATTTGGTGCTTTGAGAACAGTCTGCCTAAATTATTATTTCTCATTTTTAGGAAAGAATTTAATGTTTCTGGTGTTGCGAGATGGTACAGGTTATCTTCAGTGTGTCTTGGCGGATGAGTTGGTAAATATTTTCTCTTACTTATGCCTGAAAATTAGATGTTTTCAGTAGATTCCTCTATTGTTCTGGGAATTCTAGAATCTATACATTTATTTAAAATTTTTATTTTGTTGACAATGAATGTCAATAAATCAAAACAGCACATTGTATACTATAAACATGCAATTTTTATTTGTTTATTATACCTTAATAAGGCTAGGGGAAGAAAACTTTTATGGAAAATTTCCAGCACATTAAAAAATAGAACCATATAAAAAAATCCTCAAACGCTCATCACCCAGCTTCTGTAACTACCAGTATATGGCTAATCCTGGTAAGATATTGCCTCTCAGACATCATATCATTTAAATACACATGCTTATGCATCTCTAAGAAAAATAATGTGGCTGGGCATGGTGGCTCACACCTGTAATCTCAACACTTTGGGAGGCTGAAGTGGGCAGATTGCTTGAACCCAGGAATTTGAGACCAGCCTGGTAGCATGGTGAAATCCTGTCTCTACAAAAGATACAAAAATTAGTCAGGTGTGGAGGCAGAGGTTGCAGTGAGCCAAGACGATGCCACCACCCTCCAGCCTAGGCATTAGAGTGAAACCTTGTCTCAAAAAAAAAAAAAGAAAGAAGGAAAGATAATATAGTCACCTACTGTTATCACACCCTCCACCAAATTAATACAACTACTAAATATGATCTAATATCCAGATTCTTATCAGTTCATACTGCCTTTTTATAGTTGGTTGATTGGAATGAGCATTCTAACAAGATTAACATGCTGCATTTAGTAATATGACTTTGAAATTTTCTTTATAACTCTGCTGCTCCCTTTGCATGCTCTTTTCTGCTCTCACCCACCCACTGATATAGATTTGTTGGGAAAACCCTGGTGGATTGTCCTGTGGAACTTCTCACATTCTGGATTTGGTTGTTTGCATCCTTGTGGTGTTCTTTAGCATGTTCTTCTAGTCTCTGTATTTTTTATAAATTGGAGGTTGGAGGTTAAGTCTGATTAGGTTCAGCTTTTTGGCACAACTACTTGGGCAAAGCTACGTTCTTTTAGTTGCATCATGTCAAGAGGCACGTAAGGTGTGGTTGTGTTTTTTTTTTTTTTTCTTTTTTGAGACAGATTCTTGCTCTGTCACCTATGCTGGAGTGCAGTGGCGTGATCTCAGCTTGGTGCAACCTCTGCCTCACAGATTCAAGTGATTCTCTTGCCTCAGCTTCCCGAGTAGCTGGGACTACAGGCATATGCCACTACACCCAGCTAATTTTTTTGTTTTAAGTAGAGACAGGTTTTCGCCATATTGGCCAGGCTGGTCTTGAACTCCTGACCTCAGGTGATCTACCCGCCTCACCCTCCCAAAGTGCTGTGATTACAGGTGTGAGCCACCATGCCTGGCTGGTTGTCTTTTTTATGACTAGTGGGTTCAGGTGTTGGCAGCCTGACTTCTTCCTTTCAGAGTCCCCTATCAATTTTTTCCTAATGACATTAGTAAGAAGTGATTATAGTGTAGATGGGCTCTGTATGATTTTTGTTTGTTTGTTGTTTTGAGACACAGGGTTTCTCAAAAAGAGTGCAGTGGCGTCATCATAGCTCATTGCAGCCTCAACTTCCCAGGCCCAAGCAATTCTCCCATCTCAGCCTCCCAAGTAGTTAGGACTATAGGCAAGAACCACCACACCCAGCTAATTTTTATTTCTCTCTCCCTTTGTTGTCCAGGCTGGTTTTGAACTCCTGGGCTCCAGTGAGCCTCCCACCTCAGCCTCCCAAAGTGTTGGGATTACAGGCATGAGCCACTGTGCCCAACCTGTATGTTACTTTAATAGTCTAGATTTTTATAAATAAATAAATAAATAAACTGTCCAGATATTTTTAAGTGATGTGGGTCAGTGTTGTTTATTCATATGTATGTAAAGTGTGTATTTACATGTATATGTTTATATTTACATGTATATGTGTATATGTAGATAAACCTCTGTCTTCCACAAAAATAGCTATATTTTAATATTAATAATATGTGGCCATCTCACTCTTTATTTTACTAGTATTTGATCAGATAACTTGTTTGTAAATAATCCCTTTGATTTTCTATATGGTAGAATTTTTAAATCAATGTGAATAACTAAAGTTGAGCTTTGACCTTTTTATAGTGTCAGTGCTACAATGGAGTATTGTTGTCCACGGAGAGCAGTGTTGCAGTGTATGGAATGCTAAATCTTACCCCAAAGGGCAAGCAGGTGAGTGGATTGAGTTTTGCACTGGGTAAATGAATAGTTTATTTATTGGTTTGTTTTCCAGTGTCTTGGTTTGTACATTTGGCATATGTATTAGAGTCCTTCAGAGGGACAGAGCTGGTGGGATAGATGTATATATGAAAGGGAGTTTTTAAGGAGAATTCACTCAGAAGATCACAAGATGAAGTCCCACGATAGACCATCTGCAAGCTGTGGAGCAAGGAAGCCAGTAGTGGCTGAGTCCAAGTTCAAAAGCCTCAAAAGTAGGGAAGTGGACAGGGCAGCCTTCAGTCTGTGGCCGAAGGCCCAAGAGCCCCTGGCAAAGTACTAGTGTAAGTCCAAGAGTCCACAAGCTGGAGAACTTGGAGTCTGATGTTCGATGACAGGAAGCATCCAGCACGGGAGAAAGATGAAGGCCGGAAGACCTGGCAGGTCTGCACTTCCACCTTCTTCCTCCTGCTCTTTCTAGCGAGGCTGGTAGCCGTTTGGGTGATGCCCACCCACACTGTGGGTGGATCTGCCTCTCCCAGACCACTGACTTAAATGTTAATCTTCTCTGGCAACACCCAGATACACCCAGAAAATACTTTGTATCCTTCATTCCAATCAAGTTGACACTTAATATTAACCATCGCAGCATATAAATACAATAAATGTGAAGTACATGTGATATTCGGTATGCCTTTTCCAGTGAAATATGTACATTATACAACTCGTGATAAAAAGAATACAATGATTTCCAGCCTTACAGAATTCCTGAATCATCCTCATGGGCTATAATATAGCCACTGTGCTATAGATATATGAATTACTTTTCAGCCAGATGGAAATAAAAACTTAACCCACCTAAAAATTTTCAGAGAATTTCTTAATAGAATTTGAGAGGCTGTTTTTTTTGTTTTTTGTCTTTTTTTGAGACAGACTTTCACTGTTGTTGCCCAGGCTGGAGTGCAATGGCATGATCTCCACTCACCGCAACTTCTGCCTCCCAGGTTCAAGCGATTCTTCTGCCTCCGCTTCCCAAGTAGCTAGGATTACAAGCATGCACCACCATGCCTGGCTAACTTTGTATTTTTAGTAGAGACGGTATTTCTCCATTTGGTCAGGCTGGTCTCGAACTCCCAACCTCAGATGATCCACCCACTTCAGCCTCCCAAAGTGCTGGGATTACAGGCATGAGCCACCGCACCCAGCCAAATAAAGTGGTTTTTATGGCACCAAGATAATTATATGTTCCATATATGTGACTTTTAAAATGAATTGCTTTCTAATGTAATTATTAGGGAGAATTTGAATTTTTACTATATATATGTTTCAAAGATAAACAGCTTTTAATAAAATCTTTGCATTTTAGAAGTTAATATGTGCAAATACATTAATTTAAAGTAGGTGAGTAAGGCTGGGCGTGGTGGCCCATGCCTGTAATCCTAGCACTTTGGGAAGTTGAGGCAGGTGAATTGCCTGAGCTCAGGGGTTTGAGACCAACCTGGGCAACTTGGCGAAACCCTGTCTCAACTAAAAATACAAAAAATTAGCCAGGTGTGGTGGTGCGCACCTGGAAACCTCAGCTACTTGGGAGGCTGAGGCATGAGAATTGCTTGAACCCAGGAGGCAGAGGTTGCAGTGAGCTGAGATTGTGCCACTGCACTCCAGCCTGAGTGACAGAGTGAGAGTCCATTCTCAAAAAATAAATAAATTAAAAAAAATAAAGTAGGTGAGTAGAAGCTGGAAAAATATATCAGCATGTTAACAGTAGTTAGTAGGGACTCCAGGTTGTGAGATTACAGTTTATTTTATAGTTTGTGCATTTCTTTTCTTTTTTTTTTTTTTTTTTTTTTTGAGATGAAGTCTCCCTCTGTTGCTCAGGCTAGAGTGCAGTGGCGCAGTCTCGGCTCACTGCAACCTCCACCTCCCGGGTTTAAGCAATTCTCCTGCCTCAGCCTCCTGAGTAGCTGGGACTACAGGTGTGCACCACCATGCGTGGCTAATTTTTTGTATTTTTAGTAGAGATAGGGTTTCACCATGTTGGCCAGGATGGTCTTGATCTCCTGACCTTGTGATCTGCCCACCTCGGCCTCCCGAAGTACCGGGATTACAGGTGTGAGCCACCGTTCCGAGCCACAGATATCTTTTAAAAATAGAAATGCACAGGCTGGGCGTGGTGGCTCACACTTGTAATCCCAGCACTTTGGGAGGCTGAGGCGAGCAGATCACGAGGTCAGGAGATTGAGACCAGCTTTGCCAACATGGTGAAACCCCGTTTCTACTAAATATGCAAAAATTAGCCAGATGTGGTGGGCGCCTGTAATCCCAGCTGCTCAGGAGGCTGAGGCAGGAGAATCACTTGAACCCAGGAGGCGGAGGTTGCTGTGAGCCAAGATTGTGCCACTGCACTGCAACCTGGGCGACAGAGCGAGACTCTATCTCAAAAAAAAGATATTTGTGTGTATGTGAGTGTGTATCCAGAAAGAATATTCATAAAAATATCAATATAAAACTAAAGTAAGGCTGAGAATTATGAGGTTCTTAAAAATCTCAGCTTACCAAAACTTTGACATAAATTAAAATCCTCAATACTGTTAATTTTTTATTTCCTTTTCCTTCTTTCTGTGGACCCCACTTTTTAAAAATGCAGGCTCCAGGTGGCCATGAGCTGAGTTGTGACTTCTGGGAGCTAATTGGGTTGGCCCCTGCTGGAGGAGCTGACAACCTGATCAATGAGGAGTCCGACGTTGACGTCCAGCTCAACAACAGACACATGATGATCCGAGGAGAAAACATGTCCAAAATCCTGAAAGCGCGATCCATGATCACCAGGTGCTTTAGAGATCACTTCTTTGATAGGGGGTACCATGAAGTAAGTATGTGTTCGTCAGCTTTTGCCAACAATACATTTTTTGCCATTTTGAAACTTGAATAGTGGTGCTCACGATAGACATTGATTTACTCCTTCTTTGCATTTGAACAGGTTACTCCTCCATCATTGGTTCAAACACAAGTAGAAGGTGGTGCCACACTCTTCAAGCTTGACTATTTCGGAGAAGAGGCATTTTTGACTCAGTCCTCTCAGTTGTACTTGGAGACCTGCCTCCCAGCCCTGGGAGATGTTTTTTGTATTGCGCAGTCGTACCGGGCAGAGCAGTCCAGAACGCGAAGGCACCTGGCTGAGTATGAAATTGCCTTTTTGTTTTTATTTCTTTTTAGTTAATATCCTTAGAGAAGAAATCTTAGTGTAGGTAAATTATGTCTGTTTAAAGAAAAAACAAAAAACTGATATATTAAGTGGTTAACGGAAGAACATGTAACAAAGTTTTGCCACCTTAGATCATAGCTAAGGTCTCTTTTTTCACTTTGACTTGATCTTTTATATATGAAGGAACAAACAGGAACTTGCTACTCAGTGGAGAAGAGGGGAGTCCACAGCTAATTTGCAAAGCTGGGAATTGGTAGCATTGTTGGAATTTTATGGACAGCTTCCCCATGTTAAAAGCCTTGCTGGAGGAAAAAACAGTGCAGGAGAAAAGCAGTTCTGAACTAGTGTCTTGTTCTTCAGGTACACTCACGTGGAAGCCGAGTGTCCTTTCCTGACCTTTGATGACCTCCTGAACCGGTTGGAGGACTTGGTTTGTGATGTGGTAGATCGAATATTGAAGTCTCCTGCAGGGAGCATAGTGTATGAGCTCAACCCGGTAGGTGCAGTGTTTATGGAAAGAAAAAGTCACAGTTCTTTTTCGGAAGACAATGAAGTCGTCATCCTCAGTTTTTGTAGATTTGATGGCTTGGTGAGCTGAAATAAGTGACTAATTATTTTGAAGACTAGAATTTGATGTTAGTCATTGTCGATAATTTTATAATGTTTTCAGTTATGTAAGAAGAGACTCATGTTTTCCATTTTAGGAATGTCTACATAGTTTTCTAGTCTGACGTTTTCTATATATGTGTGTGTGTGTGTGTATATGTATTTTTTTTTTTGAGACGGAGTCTCACTCTGTCACCCAGGCTGGAGTACAGTGGCGCGATCTCTGCTCACTGCAACCTCTGCCTCCCAGGTTCAAGCAATTCTCCTGCCTCAGCCTCCTGAGTAGGTGGGATTACAGGAGCCCACCACTACCCCCAGCTAATTTTTGTATTTTTAGTAGAGATGGGGTTTTACTGTGTTGGCCAGGCTAGTCCCAAACTCCTGACCTCAAGTGATCTGCCCACCGCAGCTTCCCAAAATGCTGGGATTACAGGCATAAGCCACCACCCCTAACTGAAGTAATATTTTATAATAATAATATTTTATAATAATAGGTTTTAATGGAAATTTTAGTGTTAATGTTTACATTTACGTATATACACATTATATTTTTCCTTTCTTCTATAGAACTTTCAGCCCCCCAAACGGCCTTTCAAACGGATGAACTATTCAGATGCTATCATTTGGCTAAAAGAACATGATATAAAGAAAGAAGATGGAACTTTCTATGAATTTGGAGAAGTATGTATTCCTTTCTCTCATTGTTTCCAAGGTGGGATTGGGCTCCAGTTCTCTTCTTCTGGTTAATGAACTAGTAATGTGGGTGGCATCTGCCTGTCCTCGAATAAATGGTAACAGCAGAACCTGCTTCGTGGGGTTGCCTGCAGATTCACTGAGTTAACAGAGTCAGCCTTAGGACAGTGCCTGTTCTGTAGCGTCCAGTAAGTGTGAGTGAGTTTCTTTTTTTGTTTGTTTTTTGTTTGTTTGTTTGTTTGTTTTGAGACAGAGTCTCACTGTGTTGCCCAGGCTAGAATGCAGTGGCATGATTTCGGCTCACTGCAGCCTCTGCCTCCTGGATTCAAGCAATTCTCCTGCCTCAGCCTCCCGAGTAGCTGGGACTACAGGCGCATACCACCACGCCCAGCGAATTTTATTATTTTTAGTAGAGACAGGGTTTTACCATGTTGGCCAAGATGGTCTTGATCTCTTGACCTCGTGATCCGCCCGCCTCAGCCTCCCAAAGTGCTGGGATTATAGGTGTGAGCCACCACTCCTGGCCAAGTGTGAGTTTCTAAGCTGCCTTCACGTCTCCTGCTTTGCCTCTTCCCTCTTCCTTCCTTGTTCTTCCTTGGCCACAGCTTATAAACTCTCCTTATTCTCTAGGCTGGCAGGAGTGCTTTAGAAGGTTGTGAAGCCTTTGAAATCACATGCAAAATGATGGTATATAGATATATATGTATATTTTTTTTCTGGAGAATGTATCTTTTGCTTTTAAAAAGAGGTTCATCCCCTCCCCCAAAACAGTGATTTAAAGCTCCTTAATGTGGAAGATGAGAAAGAAGATAGCCATTGGTTAAAAATGCAAAACCAAGAGAGAAGGTGTTGGAAAAGGTAGCCTAGTGCCCCAGATAAACTTAGCATTTCGGTTTTGCCTGAGAACCACTCTCCCAGCATGCACTTGGATTGCAAGTTTTCTTTCTTTGGGACAGCGTCTCCATCTGTCGTCCAGGCTGGAATGCATGGGTGCGATCATAGCTGGCTACAACCTTGAACTCCAGGGTTCAAGTGATCCTCCTACATCAGCCTCCAAAAGTGCTGGGATTACAGATGTGAGCCACCACGCCCAGCTAATTTTTTATTATTTGTAGAGATGGCATCTCCCTATGTTGGCCCAGGCTGGTCTCAAACTCCTTGGCTCAAGCAATCCTCCTATCCCGGCCTCCCAAAGTGTTGGGATCATGGGCGTGAGCCACCGTGTCCGGTTCAAGTTTTCAACGCTATGCTAGGCCCTCTTTCCTATGCGTTTAACCATTACTTACGTAATATTTGCACATCTAATTGTTTTACAGTTGAAATGTGTGTAGCTGCTACTAACTACTTTTGGGTTTTAGAAGGAATTAATAGAAACAATATACTAGGTCTATGTAAAGCACTCTTATTGTTTCTGTGAATTCAGTTTTTTTTCTTTTTTAAAGAGATGGAGGTATTGCTTTGTTGACTGGGCTGGTCTCAAACTCCTGGCCTCAAGCAATCCTCTCACCTCAGCCTCCTGAGTGTTGAGATTATAGTGTTGAGATTATAGGCATGAGCCACACTGTATAGTGTTGATATTGTAGATGTGAGCCACACTGTGCCCAGCCTGTGAATTCAGTTTACGATGTATAATGACAAAATTTTGTATTGAGAACTTGAATACTTTTAGTGTACTTAATACTTAGTAAAATAGTGTAGTTGAGTGGAAGGAACACAAGCTGTGGAGTCACAAGTCCCCCCAGGTAGGCTTAGCTCCCACCTCTTTTGTGCCATGTAACTGAAGACCAGTGACCCCCTCTCAGGTTCCTTATCTTTACCTTGGAAGTAACATCCATTTTGTAAGATTGTGGGGACTACAGGAGCAAAATGCCTAGCCAGGACAATGGCAGGGGAGCCTGTCAGCATTTACTATACATTGCTATTCCACACACATGAGGACACTAGAGTAGATACATGGCCTTCAGGCTTTTGGGGAGTATGAAATAAGACCTGTTTTCCCCTAACTAAATCTTACGCAGAACCCCGTTGTGTAAAGCAGATGCAAGCTGAGAGACTAGAGCTCTCCTGCTCATCTCCTGTTGCCTCTCGGCGTCTCCAAGGACGCAAGGGCTCCAGGGCCTGGAGCTTGAAAACAGGTGTGCTGGGTGATTGCTACCTCCATTTCACTTCTTCATTAAACAAATCTACGAGTCTTCTCCAGTTCTCTCAATCCGTTTTTACTGGGACAAGACTTTTCAGTTTTAACTTATGTGTTAACTTTATGTGTGGTACAGAAGGATGTTTTGAGAGAGAAACTAATGAGCTTGAGTCATCATCTAACATTGTTTGGCTAACTATTCCAGGTGTGCTTACACTTACCAGTTTGACATTGGTTATTTGTCTTATGATTGTGCCTTTCTGTCATTGAAGGCATAACTGATTGATTACAATATGCCTTATGGGACTAAGTGGACCTCATTTGCTTCAGAGCTAGACAAAACAGGCCACTGAGAAAAATACTGAGCTGTGTCTAGTCACAGCTTGAGGCTGGCTTTTGTTTTTGTTTTTTTGATTTTCCTTCGTCAAGCAGCATAGTGCTTGAGATATGCTGTCAAGGGAGACAGATCTTTTACACTTCATTAAATAACTGAGTTTTAAGAATATGTTTATTTCTTTTTGAAAGAAATTCTTTACACAAATGTGTATGGGTTAAGGGTAGGTGTGTCTCTACTCTGTTGAATTGATAGGAGGAAGGACTGGTACAGGGTGAAGGAGCTGCTTCTGTCTTGTTGCAGTCTAAGTTGTAAATGTTAATGAAGTCTTGTTTAACCTCAGGATATCCCAGAAGCTCCTGAGAGACTGATGACAGACACCATTAATGAACCAATCTTGCTGTGTCGATTTCCCGTGGAGATCAAGTCCTTCTACATGCAGCGATGTCTTGAGGATTCCCGTCTTACTGAATCTGTCAGTTTCTGTTTCAAAGAGTATTCATAATTTTGCTTTCTAAGGGGATGGGGACTGTCATCTGGAATCAGATACAGCTCATGGCAAATATATCGTTCTCTATCTAGAATGACAATATTTAAAGACGTTGGGTTTTTCCCCCTCCCCTGATTGAGGTTAACATGCTTGGTTAAATTAGAGAAATGTAAATATTTGAATATTATGTAATCATAGTGCCTCCTTTAGCCCTTGGAGTTTAATTGTAATTTTCATTTGAACTCTAGAGCAGTCCTGTGTCTGATCGCTTGAGAGTAATTGTGTATCTTCTTTCACTTACATTTAAAGGTTGACGTGTTGATGCCCAATGTTGGTGAGATTGTGGGAGGCTCAATGCGTAGCAGTGATGCTGAAGAAATACTGGCAGGTTATAAAAGGGAAGGGATTGACCCTGCTCCCTATTACTGGTATACAGATCAGGTAAAACCAATTTTTTAAGCACTCAACATTTTTTTCATTGTAATCATTCTGTATATATTGAAATTTTTAAAAGGGGAGAATTCAGGGTAGTACTTTGGTATTTGAATGAGCTGTATGTGTTCAGCTTCCAGGTTATAATAATGTGGTGTGTGAATATTGCCAGCTTTGTCTTGGCCAAGTTATATGTTGATTTCATTGGAAAACCTGTTTAACGCCTGGCTTGTTGATTGCAACTGAGTTTTAAAAAATTGATGCTACCAGTATCTAGTACCCTTCTTCATTTTCCTCTCATAAAGAGACATTGACTTATTTTAAAAGTTTTTAAGAATTTCTTCTTTCCAGGATGGTACTTATTCCCTGGTTGATTTTTCATACCAAATTATTTCGTTACACATGGTTCATGAAGGCACAGAGATTAAGTGCTGAGATTACAGGCACAAGCCACTGAATCTGGCCGTAGTTGAATTCTTAACCACAGTGAGCTAACTCCTTTCATGGTGGAAAATCTTAACTACCTCAGATGAAATTTTTAACTAAGTATTTACTCCTCTTTCTTTCTTTCTTTCTTTTTTTTTTTTAAACAGAGAAAATATGGCACATGTCCACATGGAGGATATGGCTTGGGCTTGGAACGATTCTTAACATGGATTCTGAATAGGTATCACATCCGAGACGTGTGCTTATACCCTCGATTTGTCCAGCGCTGCACGCCATAACCAATTTCTCCAGAAGTGTGGAGGAAAGGTTATGAAAGGAACAGGCTCTTTAAAAAAGAAAACAAAAAGCCAGAATCTTCGTTTTTCTGTTTCATTGGGGTTTTCTCTGTCTGTGTTTCTTTCTACTACCATAAAAAGTACCTCAAATCACCTGAACATCGAGTTAAGATTATCATCTTAAGAAAAAATATCCATTATGAAGTTTGGGGGAAATACCTGGCATGAAACTGTAGTTAGGGATACATTCCAGCATTTTATTCACTTTATTCAAGTTATTCATTTTATTCAAGTTATATGTATATATAATTCAACAATTTTAGATTATGGTGTAAGATATTCCAGTAACTTAATCTATCTGTGCTTTTAAGTGTACCTGGAATTCTTTGATTTATTTTATTGCATTAATGAGTTAAAGCAAAAATCTTGGGGGAAGAAATTGGCAATATGGTATAAAAATCTGCTCATATTAGAACACAGTATAATTCAGCAGCAGACACTAGAATCAAATGATAGTCTTTTGTATCAGTTATTAATATTTTCTAAGTCTGCATAGCTGCTTATAATTCTGAGGCATACAAATTGATATGGAAGAATTTGTAAAAAACAGAATTGCCTTAAAGGATTTTAAGTAAGAACATAATTTTGGGGAGAGTTCTTTAGTGATTCACAATATCCCTCTTAGCATTAGTTTAAGGTAAAGAGGCAGACTGATGTTCCCTCTTTCCTGGTAATTCCTGAGTAATTAAGAATAAGTTCCAAAAGAATTTGTAGCTGGAATCTTAATAACAATTGTCAGTGGCTGTTTGAGTTGCCCCCACCATGTCCTAATCTGTGCTACCTTATTAACTCACAGCAGGCTTACTGAATGGCTTCATTTCAGATTTAGTTGATTTCTCCACCAAATGCATGTCATGTATTCTCAATAGGCTGTATTCCCAGCAGTCAATAAATGAACATCCGTAAAAACTCTTTGCTGGCGTAATTTTCTTAAAGCTAAACATCTCTGTCACATTAGTTCATGCTTTTGCAATTATTTTATCTTTTTTTGATGTATATATGTGAAATTAAGTACTACTAAATTTAGGTATTGCTAATGTTACATGGTGATGAGAAGGAATGATTTTTTAAAATTAGATACGTGGGTCATGGTTACATCTTTTTTGTAATCATTTTTGTGTTACTTTTGGAGACATTAGATTTTATCCTGTTTTGCAATGAAGTGAAATGACAGGTCAAAATGAGGCATTTAGGCCGGGCGTGGTGGCTCACACCTGTAATCCCACCACTTTGGGAGACCAAGGCGGGTGGATCACCTGAGCTCAGGAGTTCAAGACCAGCCTGGGCAACATGGTAAAACCCTATCTCTACAAAAATTAGCCAGGCATGATGGTGGGTGCCTGTAATCCCAGTTACCCAGGAGACTAAGGTGGGTGAATCTCTTGAACTTGGGAGGCAGAGCTTGCAGAGAGCCAAGATCGCACCGTTGCACTCCAGCCTGGGCGACAGAGCAAGACTCTGTCTCAAAAAAAAAAAAAAAAAAAGAAAAGGAAGAAATGAGGCATTTATAATCTATTCGGCCTGCATCTTTAAATAAAAAATGCTTGGAAGAATGTGAATGAGCTATAGATTCAACTAGGCAATTCATTTTATCAGAATTTAAGTGAAGAGGTTAGGCTCAGCCTAAATTTTAATGGTGTAAACAGGTCGAGAGTTTTAAAATATTAAAGGAGAGCCAGGATAAGGTATGGATAAGGGAGTTAAGGTCATGACCTCAGGCCGAGAGACTGAGCACGGTGAGCAGCAAACCTCCCAGGTGTGGACTTCACTCCTTCGTTGTGTAGTTACTACCCTAATCCAGGTGTCACAGATGCCATCCCGCGTTCCATGGACAGCTCACAGATAACCTTACCCTCTCAGGACTCCCCATCTCATGACTTTCTCCCTGAAACTCCCTGCTTTTTATACCAAAAACCCCCTTCACCTTTGGCACTTGTGTGACCTGCTCAGTTTTGGAGACAAATCAGGAGGCTAATTCAATTGCTTAAGTATCAGCTTGCCCTCTTAAATGTCCTTCAGCCATTTCAAGCGACCCAGTTTCCCACCTTGCCGTTCAGTCCCTGCCATCTTGCTGCCTCGTAACAGTTCCTAAAAATGTCCTTAATACGTAGAGTAGTTCAACTCTGTGAGGAAGCAATCTCGGCAGAACATTGGGGTCATTTGGGGACCTCAAAAATAATGGTGTTTGGGCCTTACCCCAGACCAGTTGAATGTGAATTTCAGAAATGGGACCGGGGTATTTTTTAAAAGCTCCCCAGGGGAGGTTGTTGCACAGTGAGGTTGACAGTCGCCAGGTAACTTCCTCCTACTCCTAAACTCAACCTTAAGCCTCTCTTATTGCTGTAGGTTCTCTCTTGATTTCATATGAATCTCTGTAGTTGAAATGGGAACACTGAGGCAGGGCTGAGAAACTTTAAAGCTTGAATTTTGAACTGCCATAGAATCAGTATATTTCATCCAGCCCTTCTGGGAAAAAAGAAGGGATGTCATGATATACAAATACTGCAATTTCTGGTATTTGGAAATTGCTGGTTAATGATTCAGTTTCCTTCTACCTTATGGATTGTAACCAACGTGATGATCAGGTGAGGAACATCTTTGAAGAGATTGATAAACTTGGTATGTGGGACAAAGACTAGTTTCTAGAGTCAAAGTCAAGTTTGATTGGATATAACTTGTCGTAGTACCCCAACTTACAGAAACGGTGTTCAAAAGTTTTAGCTGCCGGGCGCGGTGGCTCAAGCCTGTAATCCCAGCACTTTGGGAGGCCGAGATGGGCGGATCACGAGGTCAGGAGATCGAGACCATCCTGGCTAACACGGTGAAACCCCGTCTCTACTAAAAAATACAAAAAACTAGCCGGGCGAGGTGGCGGGCGCCTGTAGTCCCAGCTACTCGGGAGGCTGAGGCAGGAGAATGGCGTAAACCCGGGAGGCGGAGCTTGCAGTGAGCTGAGATCCGGCCACTGCACTCTAGCCTGGGCGACAGAGCGAGACTCCGTCTCAAAAAAAAAAAAAAAAAGTTTTAGCTTTTTTTCAGTATTTACCTCCATATTGCTAAATAACAGACTTATATTACTTCATTGATTTTTCAGTTTTAGGCGTTATTTATTGCCCTTCTCTGGCATACGACTATTTCATTTCTTCCTTTTCCTATCCCCATCATTCGTGTTCACCCTTCTCATCTCCCCAACTGTATTAGGCTGTTTTGGGGTTGCTATAAAGAAATAACCTGCAGCTGGGTAATTTACAAAGAAAAGTGGTTTATTTTGGCTTACCGTTCTGCAGACTGTACAGGAAGCATGCTGTTGCCATCTGCTTCTGGTGAGGCCTCAGGAAACTTCCAATCATGGCAGAAGGCCAAGGGGGAGCCAGCATATCACACGATGAGAGGGAGCAAGAGATGGGGGAGGTGCCACACTCTTAAGCAACCAGATCTGCTGTGAACTCAGTGCAAGAACTTACATATCACTTCATGAGGAGCACCAAGCCATTTATGAGGGATCCGTCCCCATGACCACCACCTCCCACCAGGCGCCCCCTCCAACACTGGAGATTGCATTTCAACATGAGATGTGGAGGGGACAAACATTCAAACCATGTCGTCATATTTCCAACTTAGTTCAATTATAATTTTGGTTGGGTGCGTAGTTCACAATAATTGCTTTTCTCTTTCTGCCCAACTTTTTATTTTCCCTATAATAAATTTGTCTTATTTTTTTCCTTGAATAATTCAATCACAAAAGATGTTCGCATATATTGGGTTGTCTATCAGTTACTTCTTCCCGCCTTCTGGAGCCTTTGCCTGCTTTAATTTGAACGAGTTGCCCTCTAGGAACACAGCTGTCATCTTAGGATCTTTCATTACCATCCTGGGTGTTCCCTTCACCTTTTTTTTTGTACTGGACATCTTGTTTCCTGTGTTTTTCAGTTTACATCCTCACTGTGGTTGGGCACATCCTCTGGTAATTTTTTTTTTTTTTTTTTGAGACGAGGTCTGGCTCTGTTGCCCAGGCTGGAGTGCAGTGGCATGATTTTGGCTCACTGCAGCCTCCACCAACTGGGTTCAAACAGTTCTTCTGCCTCAGCCTCCCAAGCAGCTGGGATTACAGGCGTCTGCCACCACGCCCAGCTTATTTGTGTGTTTTTAGTAGAGACGGGGTTTTACCACATTGGCCAGGCTGGTCTCAAACTCCTGAACTCAGGTGATCTGCCCGCCTCGGCCTCCCAAAGTGCTGGGATTACAGGCCCGGGCCACTGCTCCCGACTGTCCAGTAATTTTTGAGAAAGGGTTCATGGAAGGTAAATTCATTGAGACCTTCTTTGTCTAAAAATGTTTTAAATCTATCTTCACATACTCTCTGTAAAGAATTGTGGGTTAGAAAACATTTTCCAGTGGGGTGCAATAACTCATGCCTGTAATTCCAGCACTTTGGGAGGCCAAGGTGGGAGGATTGCTTGAGGCCAGGTGTTTGAGACCTGGTCTCTTTTGTCTCACTCTGTCACCCAGGCTGGAGTGCAGTGGCGTGATCTTGGCTCACTGCAACCTCCGCCTCCCAGGTTCAAGTGATTCTCATGTCTCAGCCTTCCAAGTAGCTGGAACTACAGTCACGAGTCACCATCCCTGGCTAATATTTTGTATTTCTAGTAGAGACAGGGTTTTGCCATGTTGGCAAGACTGTTGCGAGACCCAGTCTCTACAAAAAAATTAAAATATTAGCTAGGTGTGATGGTGCACCCACTTTTAATCGTAGTTACTTGGGAGGCTGAGGCAGGAGGATCTTTTGCCCTGAGGAGTTTGAGGCTATAGGGAGCCATGATTGTGTCACTGTACTCCAGCCTGGGTGACAGAGTGAGACCCTGTCTCTAAAAATAATAATAAAAAAATTTTTCCTTCAGAATTTTGAAGTCTGGCTTTCTGGTGGTGTTATTGAGAATTCCTACGCATTCTGATACATGAGCTTAGTTCAGCGTCTGATATTTCATGATAATATGTATTGAGACTATCCATTCTAATTGGCCCTTTCAATACAGAAAGTCATGCCCTTCAATTGTGAAAAAGTTTCTTAAATTATTTCATTAAAGATCTCCCCTCTGATTTTTTGTTTTCTTTCTACAACTGCTACATACTAGACCTCCTCCTTTCAATTTTCTTCTTTCTCCTTCCTTCCTTCCTTCCTTCCTTCCTTCCTTCCTTCCTTCCTTCCTTTTTCTTTCTTTCTTTCTTTCTTTCTTTCTTTCTTTCTTTCTTTCTTTCTTTCTCTCTTTCTCTCTCTCTCTCTCTCTCTCTCTCTCTCTCTTTCTTTCTCTCTCTCTCTCTCTCTCTCTCTCTCTTTCTTTCTTTCTTTCTTTCTTTCGTCTCTCTCTCTCTCTCTCTTTTTTTGAGACAAGTTATCACTCTGTCGCTGAAGCTGGAGTGTAGTGGCATGATCATAGCTCACTGCAGCCTCGACCTCCCGGGCTCAAGTGATCCTGCCTCAGCCTCCTAGGTAGCTGGGACTATAGGTGCATGCAGCACACTCAGCTAATTTTTAAAATTATTTGTAGAGATGGGGTCTCCCTATGTTGCCCAGGCTGGTCTTGAATTCCTGGCTTGAAGCAATCTTCACCTTGGCCTCCCAAAGCGCTGGTATTACAGTGGGAGCCACCACACCTGGCCCTTATCTTTATTTTATTTTGACAGAGTTTTGCTCTTGTTGCCTAGGCTGGAGTGCAGTGCAATGGCATGATCTCAGCTCACTGCAACCTCTGCCTCCCGGGTTGAAGCAATTCTCCTGCCTCAGCCTCCCAGGTAGCTGGGATTACAGGCATATGGCACCATGCCCAGCTAATTTTCATATTTTTTTAGTAGAGATGGGGTTTCACTGTGTCCGTCAGGCTGGTCTCAAAATCCTGACCTCAAGTGATCCACCTGCCTCAGCCTCCCAAAGTGCTGGGAATACGGGCGTGAGCCACCGCGCCTGGCCATCTTCTTTATTGAGCTGCTAATTTGGGGAGTTTTCCTCAACTCTTCCCCAGTTCTTTGATTGAGTATTTTATTTCTGTTAACCATAGTAAAAATATATTTTTAAAAATCCTTATTCTGGTTTCAGAAAGTTCTATCTTTAGTTTTTTTATCTAAGTTTTCTAGTTTTCTTCCTGTATCATTCCCGTTTCCTCCATGTTGGGTTGCCTTTTTTCTTTTTTTTTTCCTGCTTTGTTTGGTCTCTGGTTTTCCTGTTAGAGGCTTTCTTCAGATGGCAGGTGCTGCTTGGTTATCTGCTGATAATTCAGAGATAACTCAGGATAGGAGATTAAAATGTCCATTGGATGCTCCAAGCATGTGAATAGATGTGAGCCTTACTGTAAGCTATCTGCCCTAGGCGGGCTAGCAGGGGAGGCCCATGCCATTGTCTGTTAGGTCTTTCTTCTTAGGCTGATTGGGTTTCCTGTGGAGGGAAAAAGAAGAGGGCTGGGTCTCTGCACCTTCAGTTAGTACAGTTCACTAAGCTGTTTCCTGTGGTCGCCCTGCTCTCAGCTGTGCTTGGGATCTGCAGTCCATAGCCCTCGGTTACCTCTCCAGGAACCAAACATCTAGTTGGCTTTGGGGGTTCTGGGGGAACAGTCACCCCACTGCAGGGTGGGAATCTAGGCAATCTGCTGCTTTAACAGACTATTTTATTTTATTTATTTTATTTTTTTTTTTTTGAGACAGGGTCTCCCTGTGTTTCCCAGGCTGGTCTCAAACACCTGGGCTCAAGGGATCCTCCTGTCTTAGCCTCCCAAAGTGCTAGGATTACAGGCGTGAGCCACCGTGCCCAGCCTGCTTTAACAGACTTTCGGTATATTTCATTCTAGCATCTCCTTTCATCCCTACTTCCAGTGGTAACTGCTACTGCCAGTCCCGAGCGTCCTGGTGTAATCTGGATGGTTCTTGTCTAAGGATGGCCAGCTTAGGATTCAATTTTCCTGGGTCTGCTAAAACATTAAGTATTTATTCATCTGCTGCTGCTTTAAAAATTCTATTGTGGTTCACTTTTTCTTTTTTCCCATCCTTTTAGGTTTGTGCTTAAAAATAAACAAAAAATATGAACCGTCATGAACAAACCCCCTACCGTCATTTTAGTGGGGTTTTGGGGAGCGAGTGAAACTATACCCCTGTGTTCAAGCCCCATCTTTACCCAGAGGTCATTACTCTGTATTTGAAGACCAATCAAAAGGGAGTGGGCATAAACAAAAGGGAAGAAATGTTCAGTTATTAGCTATTAGGAAGGAAAAAATAGCAAGGAGAATGATGAATTCTCTGTAAATGGGGAAAAAAGCAGTATATAACTCTGAAAGGTTATAAGTGAAATTTAACTGGGTTATGGGAATGGGTAGATACTTATTATTCTTTGACTATGTCTGTTAAAAAAGAATTTCCTTAGTGCATTCAGGTTCACCGACAAATTTGAATTCATAATTGTCTCATAGTTTCCTACAGCGCCTCTAACAAATCCAAGACATCGGTGACAGGAACACCTGGGTGAGTGGTGAGAACTCCATAGGAGCTCTCTGACCCCTGCTTTCTTTCTTTTTTTTGTTTGAGACAGTCTTGCTCTGTTGCCCAGGCTGGAGTGCAGTGGTGTGATCTTGGCTCACTACAACCTCTGCCTCCTGGGTTCAAGTGATTCTCCTGCCTCAGCCTCCCTAGTAGCTGGGATTACAGGCGTACACCACCATGCCAGGCTAATTTTTGTGTTTTTAGTAGACATGCAGTTTTTCCATGTTGACCAGGCTAGTCTTGGACTCCTGACTTTAAGTGATCCACCTGCCTCAGCCTCTCAAAGTGTGGGATAACAGGTGTGAGCCACCACGCCTGACCTGACCCTTGTTTTCTGTCATCTTTTCTCTTGTGAGATGCACGCTGAAGGTATGGAGCCAGCCCCGGCTTGGGAGCCAAACATACCTGGGTCCAAATACTGGCTCTGCCCCTTGCTAGCTGGATTCAGGCAAGTCAGGGGACCTCTGTGACTCTGTTAGCCTCATCTGCAAAACAGGGTGGTGCCTTCTCTTTATAAGCCAGTTGCAGTGATTCAATGTCTGGCACTTAATAAATGGAAGCCGTTACAGTTATTGTGACTCCTTTTCCAACGGGCTAAATGTGTGTGTGACCCAGAAGCCTGTCTTGACTTTCCTTGTTGCAGCTACTTTAGTTTGTGGCACACAGGACCCAGCCCAGACCTTGACCCTGGCTCACCAGGCTCCCTGTGAGCTGCCCCCTGCCTGCCTCCAGGACTCAGTGCTCGCCTCGCTAAATCCTTCAGATAGTCCCCTCCCGCTGACCAACCAGCAGCTGCAGAACACGTCTTGCTGTCACAGTGCTTGCTGTTCTCCTGACTTGCAAGGCTTGTCCCCTAGCAGCTGCCCCCTCTTCCTGGAAATGATGCGGGGCACCAGCAGCCTCTCCCTCGGGGCTGTCCTGACAGCCCTGCCCCCTCGCCTCCTGCCGCTGTATGGAACCCAGAACAGACCTCTGTACCTTTTATTTCTCTTTGTTTAGATAGCTGCTTCTCTGCTGGTGTATAAGCTGCTTATGGGCAGTGGTGGGCTATGCAAGGCACATAGCAGGCTCTGAAAAAATGATGAATGAATGGCTGGCTTCAATCATTATTGCTACATCGATGACCACTAAAAGTTTCTTTAAAAATTTGGCTGGGCACAGGGGTTCAGGTCTGGAATCCCAGCACTTTGGGAGGCCGAGGAGGGTGAATCACTTGAGGTCAGGAATTTGAGACCAGCCTGACCAATGTGGTGAAACACTGTCTCCACTAAAAATACAAAAAATAAGCTGGGTGTGATGGGAGGCACCTGTAATCCCAGCTACTCAGGAGGCTGAGGCAGGAGAATTGCTTGAACCTGTGAGGCGGAGGTTGCAGTGAGCCGAGATTGTGCCACTGCATTCCAGCCTGGGCAACAAGAGCGAAACTCTGTCTCAAAAAAAAAAAAAAAAAAACAAAAAAAAACTGTACCTCTTTTTCTTTTGTTTCCTGCAGCATAAAATATATGCAGTTAGAAACAAAACAAAAGGAGAACAGCAATGACAAAGAGCCCTCAGCTTTGTCTCAAACTAGCTCCGCTGCTAACTAATATGTTTCTCTTTTTCGGCCTCCTTAAGGCCAGAAACCTTGGAGTTACTTGATTCCAGCCTGTTTCTTATCTTAATATGTCATAACCTGTGCCCATCCTCTCAACTTCTCCATATTTTTTAAATTAAATTTTAAAAATTATTTTTCATTAGAAATTTTAAATGTATTTTTTGAGACAGGGCCCTACTCTGCTGCTCAGACTGGAGTGCGAGTGGCATGATCACTGCTCATTGCAGCCTTGGCCTCCCCGGCTCAAGCAATCCTCCTGCCTCAGCCTTCTGAGTAGCTGGGACTACAGGTGCACACCACCATGCCCAGCTAATCTTTGTAATTTTTGTAGAGATGGGGTTTTGCCATGTTGCCCAAGCTGGTCTTAAATTCCTGGGCTCAAGTGATCCTCCCGCCTCAGCCTACAAAGTGCTAGGATTACAGGCATGAGCCACTGGGCCTGGCCTTCTCCATACCTTTTGCTCCTCTGCCATCTTTACTTCCATTGCCACTCTGCTCAATACCTCGATCCTCACCTGTGGCCACTCTGTCCAGCTCGGTCTCCCTGCCTGGCCCCTATTACGTCCTGTGACCCACACCCTGCTTGCTCAGTATTCTCTGCCACAGCCCTGAGCAGCTGCTCACCTCCCTGTCACAGCTCTTGATGCCTCTGCTGGCCTATGAAGGGCCAAGCCCTCAGTGCATTCAGGCTGGTCCTTTTGCCTTTTCTCCTAGTCCTTGCCATACCCCGTGCTGTGGCCCCAAGTGAAGGTCTTGCTCCTGGTTCTCATGTGCTCTTCCACCTTCGTGCGGTCTCTGCACGTTCAGCCTATCTCAGTCGTCTTATTGTAAGTTCTGATACCTCCTCGATGGAAAGCCTTCCTTCATCTTCTCAGCCTGAAACCCTCTCTCACTTTTATCACGGAAACTTCTGCTCACCTCTTGTTACCGCATTATAAACAGATTTACTAGATACATCCATTTGCCCTCAAAATCCTAGGTGAGAAAGGAACATCTCTGGGCATCAGAATTGGAGGGGAGAGGTTAGAGAGAATCTCAAAGTCAGAGCTGTTAGGTTAGGAATCGGGGCTCCTGGGAGAATTGAGCCCAGCCGGATTAAAAAAAAAAAAAGTTTCATTAAAGTATAGCATTTATACAGAAAAAGGCATACATCATAAGCATGCAACTCCCTGAGTGTTCACAGTGAACATATCATGTGCCCAGCTCTTAGAATGCCCATGCAGCCATAGGAAGGTGAAGCTAGAACCAGACCCCTCCATGAAGCAGGGCCGCAGAGGCCCGGCACTTCTGTGAAAAGTAATGCAGAAAATTGGCCCTCTAGCCCAGAGAAGCACAAGGAAGCCTGCTGTCTTCCCAGGGCTCTGGGGAGTGCCTCTCCCTGGCTGTGAATTTATACACCTGCAGGGAAGAGGACAACCAAGTTGAGATATTCACACAAACTCGGTCTAAGACTGGTGGGACTGCTGGGTCCTGGAAGAAGCAAATCAGAAAGGCCCCTTAGGGACCCTTCCACCACCCAGGAAGCAGAGAACTCTGGAAAAAACACTCAGTATGAATAAGCTAAAAACCAACCAAACAAAAAACAATGGACACTTTTTTTTTTTTAAGACAGAGTTTTGCTTTTGTTGCCCAGGCTGGAGTGCAACAGCACAATCTCGGCTCACTGCAACCTCCGCCTCCCGGGTTCAAGTGATTCTCCTGTCTCAGCCTCCTGTGTAGCTGGATTACAGGCATGTGCCACCACGCCCGGCTAATTTTGTATTTTTAGTAGAGACAGGTTTCTCTATGTTGCTCAGGCTGGTCTCAAACTCCCGACCTCAGGTGATCCGCCCACCTCAGCCTCCCAAAGTGCTGGGATTACAGGTATGAGCCACCGCCCCCGGCCACGATGGGCACATTTAGTCACGCAGTGTAAGTGAAGACTGGCTCAGAAACTTCAGTTTATTCCCCATACTGAAGACAAAGTGAACCTTCTAAAACATAAGCACGTATCACTCTGCTAAATGGAGGTCACTCAGAAGACACAATTTTTCTTTTTTCTTTTTTTTTTTTTTTGAGACGGAGTCTGGCTCTGTCACCCAGGCTGGAATGCAGTGGCCGGATCTCAGCTCACTGCAAGCTCCGCCTCCCGGGTTTACGCCATTCTCCTGCCTCAGCCTCCCGAGTAGCTGGGACTACAGGCGCCCGCCACCTCGCCCGGCTAGTGTTTTTTTTTTGTATTTTTAGTAGAGACGGGGTTTCACCGTATTAGCCAGGATGGTCTCGATCTCCTGACCTCGTGATCCGCCCGTCTCGGCCTCCCAAAGTGCTGGGATTACAGGCTTGAGCCACCGCGCCCGGCCACACAATTTTTCATTACCTACAAAGTTCTACATCACTCCGCCCTGGTTCCCCTACTTCCCGCCCCCCTACTCAAGCCATGTGGCCTCCCTGCTGTTCCTTGATAGCCTTGTTATGGGGCTGAGTTGTGTTCCGCCAACAGACATGGTGACATCCTAGCCCCCAGGAACCTGTAAACATGAACTCTCTTATTTGGAAACAGGGTCTTTGCAGACGCAGTCAAGTTAAGACGAGGTTATTAGGGTAGGCCTTTAATCCAAAATGGCTGGCGTCCTTCCAAGCGGAGAAGACAGCTTGTGACTGCAGAGGCAGAGGTTGGAGTGCTGCATCTACAAGCTGAGGAACGTCAAGGATTTTTGCCACCACCACGAGCTAAAAAAGGCAAAGAAGGATTCTCCCTCACAGGTTTCAGAGGGAGCACAGCCCTGCTGACACCCTGATTTTGCATTTCTAGCCTTCAAAACTGGAAGACAACACATTTGTGGTATTTTGTTCCAGCAGCCGTAGGAGATGAATACAAGCCTCAAATGTGTTCCAGCGCTTGCTGGTCTCTCTTGCTTGCAAACCCTTCCCCAGACAACGCCCTCATTCCCTGCAGGTCACTGCTGAAATGCCACCTTTGCAGACAGGCTGGTCCTGACTACACTACTGACCTGAGCAGTTGCAGCCTCTCTCCCTTCCTCCCCCTCTTTTAGCTTTCTCCACAGACCCTAGCCATACCTGACAATATGTTGTATGCCTTTCATCTTTGTTGTAAAACAATCATCTGCCTTGCCTTCTAGAAGGTACGTTCCATGAGAGTAGAGACCGTCCGGTTCATTGCTGCACACCCATTGCCTGCTACGTGCCTGACATAGAATGGAGTCTCCCATACGTTTGTTTCATAAGCGAATGAGCTGTTTGAGAATGTTGTTTGTTTTCCTTTTCACTCTTTTATCCTCCACATGACCTAATGTTTTGCTCATGGTAAGACAGTCAGGAAATATGGGCAGATGGATTAATAAACCTGTCACCACCACTGGGCTGAAGGCTTGCGTGGTGAAGAGGGGCGAGTCAAAACGTGTGGCGTGTTGGCCTGGATTTTGTGGCCTCTTTGTTGTAAAATGATTCTAGGGACAATCGATCAGATTTCTCTGAGTAATCATTATAGCTTACCATTTGTCACATGCAGCCACTGTTTCTCTTGACCTGAATCCCTCCTGATTCCTCCCTTCCCCAGTTCTTTTTCTGATTAAGGAATCAGAGTTGAATAATCTAAATTTAGTTTGTGTAGCTCAGAGGTGCCAATCATGGCAAATAATGAATGAAGAGATTTCCCACCCTTTTCCCTGAAGCGCTGAGCTGAAACCAACAAATTCATTTTATTTAGGATCACAGGCTGCACTCAAAGTGGTGTCTGTGACAGGTGAGTGCTTTATTCACTAATGAAGTCACCAGGCCTCAGACAAACCCTCTCCCTCCTGGTTGGGGTGCTTCTTATCTCTGTTAGCCCAGACACTGTGCCTTTTTAGCCTTCTGTTTGCTAATGGAATTGGTGTGTAATTTTGTTAAAAATATGTTGTTAGAAAAAAATTCATATTATATATGTCATATGGTTCTGCAAATTTCTTTAGCCTTTCAAGGGCTTTTCTGGTAAGCCTGTATTTAGAGTTCACAATTTCTGGGTTAAGGACTGTTTTCTACCAGTTTTGAAAAGGACCAACATAAAGCACATTTTATCTGCTTTCACTGCATAAGAACATAAAAATTTACTTATTGGAGAGCTGTTATATTCAATGTTTGTGAGAAATAAGCCATAGATTAGGAATAACAATTGTTATGGTACTCTCTGTTGGGGAAAAAGAAGGAAGTTCTGATTTCAGTTATAACCTATGAGTTCTTCATATGTGCCACCAGGAGGTTTTATACATGAGGAATCTTGAATGAGTTTTTAAAAGTCATAAAGGCATCTGTAATCCCAGCTACTCAGGGGGGCTGAGGCAGGAGAATCACTTGAACCCAGTAGGCAGAGGTTGCAGTGAGCTGAGATCACGCCATTGCACTCCAGCCTGAGCAACAGGGTGAGACTCCCTCTCAAAAAATAATAATAATAATAATTAATGAAAAAATAAAAAATGGAAGTCAGTAAAAATGAAAGTACAAGATGTGAATAAATGATGCTGATTCATTAAAATATTTAATAAAGTATGTTCTGCTAGTTCCTTAATCATTTCTGGACAGAAACAAATTTAACCTGCGCCAGCCATTGATTTTGTACTGGTGAGACTTGGCATCTTTATGCCTTGTCACTAATCATCAGCGTTTGCCTGGGAGGGACCAGAAGCCCCCTTATCTGCACCCAGCAGGAGGGGCCCAGCACCCTGGATGGAGGGGATGACTTCTCCAGGGCCTCCCAGAGGGGACAAGAAGAACCTTCATAGCTCAGACGTCTAACACCCCTGGCCATTTTATTCTCTGGCCTTGTCTACACTTCTGGCACACAGTATTGCAATATGAGAAGTCTTTTAATTTAGTTTCTTTAGAAGAAATGGGTTCAGGCCGCGCACGGTGACTCACGCCTGTAATCCCAGCACTTTGGGAGGCCGAGGTGGGTGGATCACCTGAGGTCAGCAGTTCAAGACCAGCCTGACCAACATGGCAAAACTCTGTCTCTACTAGAAATACAAAACAAACAACAACAACAACAAAAATGGGTTCAGATTGTAGGTACAGAAGTATGTTATCCATGAAGATTACCTCTTTAAAGGGCAACTTAAGAAGACTGTAATTTTTGTTATGAGGGTAGAGAATTAGCCACACATATAAGGAAGGTGAGTTGATACCTGGATCAGGTTTTACTGTGCTTTTCTCAGGACATCCGCTTGGATATGAAGATCATGTAGGTAATATGAAAGGCTATCCATTTAATTTGACAGTTTGCATTGGCCTAATAACCATCAGGAGGACCAACTTTAATAAGAAATAAACTAATTCCATCAGTAGCACATATTTAAGCTACAGAAAACTGGGTTTCAGCTGAATCTAGACTCCATCTTCCCTGAATGTTCCATATGGCTTGCCACCTTCGCTCAAATGTGTATAAGGCCTTTGCTCGAATGTGTGTGAACTCTGACCCACCTGCTTCAAATTGCATTAGTCCCTTCCCCCACGCTACCCCATCTCTTTTACCTTGCTTCATTCTTCATTTGTCCTGAGAAGGAAAAAGAAGAGGGGAGGCCGTGGAAGGGCTCCATCATTCAAAATGTTACATATTGTGATTATTTTCTGTGTCTCCCCTAACCCCATGTAAACCCCCGTCTGCTCTATTCACTACTGTTTTCCCAATGCATATAGTAGGTGCTCAATATTTGTTCGATGAATACCGATGCCTGATACCTTTCTGTACCAAGGGCTGGTTTCCTACTCCACAACGCATTGAACATACATGGGCAGGGTGGGCTGGCGGAGGTGTAGGAATGAAATGTGCACCTGTTCCTCCCTGTGGTCTCAGTGTGCGACCTTGGGGGCGGGGCAGGTGGTTAAACTGGGAAGGTGCGCGGATATGATACAGACAAACCTCATCATACCGTCCCTCCAAGAAATGCACTTGCCAAGCTGGCCTTCAGTTTTCCTAATGCTCTTCTGTGAGTCTCACCTGTCAAATTCTGCTACACAGAGAGGGTGCAGATAAACTGAATAATCCCTTTTTCTGTTCTGAAAATAAAGCAAAACAAAACAGGATCTGCACACTTGTGCTGTGACTAGGCAGGCAAACTGGAGAACTGAGGCAAAAGCATCCTTATATCTAAATAATAGTAAAGGAAACGTCAAAAACAGTTATTTGCTGAGTCATGGCTGAGGATCCTCAGTTGGCTAGCTTGGCAGATGCAACCAGGGCACCCGTCCAGCGCAAATACGAGTCCAGCAGGTTTTGCAGTGACCTGCGATGGTGGTGGGGAGTGGGCTTCTAGCTCAGCCGCCAGGCCCATTTTCACGCAGGGAGCAGCGCCCAGCTGGGGCGGGCTCTCCGCGAGAGGCGTGTCCCCGCCTGGCCTCGCCCCCGAGGCCCCGCCCCGGCCCGGCAGCGAATGAACGGGCGCGCCGGGAGGGCGCGAGGTCAGGGGGCCGGGGACGCGCGTGGGGAGCGCTGCCCCACTCGGCCGCTGCTGGGCGGACACCTGGGCGCGCCAACGCGGGAGGAGCCCGGCCTCGGGCCGAGGCTGCCCGGGCAATGCCTTCACTCGGCGCAAACATGGCTGCGGCTCTGCGCGCCGCGGGCGTCCTGCTCCGCGATCCGCGTAAGTGGGTCTGTCGCGGCGGCCGCCAGGGCCAGGGTCCCTGAGACGGCGTGGGCAGAGCGGGCAGCTGGCGCCGGAGCCCTCGCGCCTCGGGGATTTCGGGATCGGCCGTGGGGGCACTGCGAGCAAACGGGCGAGGGGCTTCGCGGAGAAGGGAGGGGTGAGGGCAGCACTCAGGGCTCGGGGGGGGCCGCGGGGAGGGCGCCTGGATCCAGGAGGCGCAGGTTCAAGTCCCATCGGTCGGCTGGGTGGCTTGCAGCCGTGGCTGGAATTTCCTAGAGCCTTGGTTATTGTCACCTGTAATAACCAGACTGTTGAGAAGGTTACACCAGGGAAGGTATGTTATGGGCCTGCCGTAGAGGACAGTAAGGAAGGCATCGTCATCATCACCACCATGGACATCTGCCCTGCATTTCCTTCCCTGCTGAGGAAAGCCCATGGCCCTTGGTCCCTCTATGCCCACTTCTCCTTGGCAGCAGGACCCACCGTGGGGCAGCCTGGGCTGCTGTTTTCTAGAGATATTTGGAGAACATGTGAGACCCAGGAACAGCTTCCCATGTTTCTGATGCAAACCGTGAATAGGTTGTGACCGCAGGATGAGCTGATGGGACTGTGGGTCTCACCCACCTGGCTGGGACAGCATTTCCAACTGTGACACCTTGAACAAGGCACCTAACTTCGCCAGAGCTTTGGTAAATGTACATTGAAATCCTAATTTTTTTAAGGCTTGCCTTGAACATGAGCACCTTGCCTGGCACACAGTAGGTACACAGGCATCTTCAAAATGTCTAGCCATTCATGTAGAAGGCTGCCACAAATAAGATGCTTATTTAATGCATCTGAACGGTGACTGGACACAGACCAGACATATTTTTCTAGGAAGTTCATCAGTCTGACACCGACTTGGAGTGGAGAGAATCCCCTCTGAACCTCCATATCTCATTAGAGATGGCTTTGTTAGGAAAATAATAAGGACCCAGTGTACAATGAGGCGAGCTCACTAAAAGCACTGGGGGACAAAGGACATTGTTTTTTAAGAAGAGGCAGCACAGTGCCAGTCGTGGGGCTGAAAGAAGTATTGAACTAATCTTTTCTTTCATTGACCTTTCCTGTGGCAAATGAAGTCTGACAGGCCTTAGATTTGAGGTCATGGAACAATACGTGAACTTTAAATTATTTGTAGTCTAGATTAAAAGTGGAAGGATTCAGAAACTCTAGCAGAAATACTTTTGGAGTCTATTTGTGTTACAGACTTTGATTTGAAGGTGTAGTTATAATCATCATTTTGGTTGATAGGAAAAAATCAACTTCTGTGTGAGAAAACATTGAGGAGTATTTCTGAAAATGAGTTCTGAAAGTAAAAGTGGAAAAGCAAAGTTTTATACTTTATGTATCTAGCATATTACAGAATTAATAAGCTTCCTGGGGTGGGCCATATATTATCTGTCTGTCTGTTTAGCTATCTATATGAATTATTTTTTTTCTTGGTGCCTTTTTCTTTCCAAACTTTAAACGTGTTTTGTTTTGTTTTGTTTTTTAAGAGATGGAGTGTTGCTCTGTCGCCTAGGCTGGTATACAGTGGTGCCATCATAGTTCACTGCAGCCTTGAAATCCTGGGATCAAGTGATCCTCCCGCCTCAGCCTCCCTGGTAGCTGGGATTACAGGCATGATCTGGTGTGCCTGGCCTTCCAAACTTTTTTTTTTTTTTGCTGAGCATATATTGTCTTATGTAATTAGAAAAAAAATTCTAGGATAATAAAAGAGTTTTAGGGTTTACATAAAAGACATTAGAACATTTTGGCTCCATATCAGCAACTAACCACTATTTTGAAGCACCCACTATGTTTATTGATAGTTACAATATAGAACCTTATTTCTGTTGTTAATTTTAAAAATGGTGCATATTTTATAAGTACTTTTGAAGTAATCTTCATCTCCTATGTGATAGAAAAGGGCCATCATAGATTTCAGTACTTGTGTACCTCGCCTTTTACTCTCTTCTGCCTCACCTGCGAGGATCCAAAATGTTAATTTGGTTTTGAAGAACCAGTTGATACTTATTAACTTACGAACTTCTTAAGTCATGGGTATACTTTTGAATGATCACCTATTGGATTTGTCCAGGAATTATGAAGTTTGTTTTTTGAGAGAAGTTTTTTTTTTTTTTAGATTTTTTTTTTTTGAGACCCGGTCTCACTCTGTTGCCTAGGCTGCTGGTCTTGAACTCCTGAGCTCAAGTGAGCCTCCTGCCTCAACCTTCCAAGTAGCTGTGACTACAGGTGTTCACCACTGCAGGAGTTATGAAGTTTTTGTTTTGTTTTGTTTTGTTTGTTTTCTTTCTTTCTTTTTTTTTTTTTTGAGATGGAGTCTGGCTCTGTCAACAGGCTGGAATACAGTGGCGTGATCTCGGCTCACTGCAGCCTCTGCCTCCCAGGTTCAAGGGATTCTCCTGCCTCAGTCTCCCAAGTAGTTGGGACTACAGGCGTGTGCCACCACACCCGGCTAATTTTTTTGTATTTTTAGTAGAGATGGATTTCACTGTGTTAGCCAGGATGGTCTCAATCTCCTGACCTGTCATCTGCCCGCCTCGGCCTCCCAGAGTGCTGGGATTACAGGCGTGAGCCACTGCGCCCGGCAGGGTTTTGTTTTCTTTTGTCATCTTCTGTTTTGCTGCTTATCTCTTGGTTTGATCATTTTTATTGTTTGTAGGCTTTCTTTTTTTTTTTTTTTTAAATAAAAAATAATAGAGATAGGGTCTCTTCACGTGGCCCAGGCTAGTCTCAAACTCCTGGGCCCAAGCAGTCCTCCCGCCTCAGCCTCCCAAAGTGCTGGGATTACAGGTGTGAGCCCCCATGCCCGGCCTGTTTGTAGGCCTTCTAAAGGTAGACCAGTTATCCATGTCAGGAGGAGGGGCAGAATTACTTGGTCTTAGTTCATAAATGGGCAAGTCTGTACTATTGGATATTCTTCACCCCTTTGCTTAACCACATGCAGTGTGGCAAGGCATTGCTGTTGGGGCTGGACATATTTTTCCCCTCTTATCTTCACAGCAGCCCTGCAGAAGTAGCCTTATCACTATTTTGCAGATGAGAAAAGTGAGACTCGCAGCATCTCAGTGAGTTGCCCAGGCCCAGCCATACAGCCTCTTGGTCCCGTGTGGGATTTCTGCTCAAATCTCTCTGGTTTCCGAACACATACTCTCTACGTCACTCAATGCTGCCTGTGCCATCAGATTCTCTTCAACTGTGAGCTGAGTCTTTTCCAGAGTCTCAGTTGGCCCTTTGAATGTTTGCTTTAAACTCCTTTAGCCTGGACAAATGCTAATTGTTTGGTAGGAGACACTCTTCATTTCTCTAGAATCTTCAGATCATTAGGGGAGAGGAGTGTTTTAGATGAGTCCTTGAAGGGTGAGTGTATTAACTGACCTGAGTGGAAAGGGTCCCTTGGTAGCAATATCATTCTCCTCTCTGAGAATCTGGTGAACCATGGAGAACATAATTTTGTAAGTAGGACATGGTAATAGTTAAGCTGCTTGAAAAGCTACTAGCTCCCAGATTTTACTAGGAAATCCTCATCTACTAGTTGGAAAATCTAATCCCTTCCCACCGCTTCCTTCTTTTTTTTTTTTGAGACGGAGTCCTGCTCTGTCACCCAGGCTGGAGTGCAGTGGTGCGATCTCGGCTCACTGCAAGCTCTGCCTCCCGGGTTCACGCCATTCTCCTGCCTCAGCCTCCTGAGTAGCTGGGACCACAGGCACCCGCCACCATGCCAAGCTAATTTTTTTTTTTTTTTTTTTGTATTTTTAGTAGAGACGGGGTTTCACTGTGTTAGCCAGGATGGTCTCGATCTCCTGACTTCATGATCCACCTGCCTCGGCCTCCCAAAGTGCTGGGATTACAGGTGTAAGCCACTGTGCCTGGCCTTTCTTTCTTTTTTTTTTTTTTTAACTCCTTAAATTTTTTGTAGAAACGAGGGTCTTTCTATGTTGTACAAGCTGCCCCAAAATGGCTGGGTTCAAGAGATCCTCCCACCTCAGCCTCCCAAAGTGCTGGGATTACAGGTGTGAGCCACCACACCTGGAACTCCTTCCTTTTTTTAGGTTTGAAGGAGGAAATGTCATTTTATTACAGATGGAGTGCCCCTTATCCTGAATGCTTGGAACCACAGGTGTTTTGGATTTCAGATTTTTTTAGGTTTTGGAATATACTTACCGATTGAGCAGTCCAAATCTGAAAATCTAAAATTCAAAATGCTCCAATGAGCATTTTCTTTGAGTGTCATGTCAGCGCTCAAGAAGTTTCAGGTGTTGGAGCAATTTGGATTTTGGATTTTCACATTTGGGATGCTAAACTTATACCAGCAGTCAAATTGTGGAATGCCAAGGTTTTATTCTCATATCCCATGGAATCGGATACAGTCTCACTCATATAAGGAATTAGGGACATTGCAGCATGATTAGGAACCTGGTTAAATCCCATGATGAAGTTCAGAATTAAACATATGTAAAAAAGGAGATGTGAGTTGGTTTGAGCCTTGGAATTTCTTTCTTTTTTTTTTTTTTAAACACCAACTCAAACCAGATGGAATTGAACTTCTTTATGGAATCTTTGCACTTCCACTTTGAGTTGGTAAAGATTATTTAGCATAAGCTCACATAATTGGCTCTGCTGGGAATGTGCACAATCTGGATGGTTGGAAATCTAATGGCCTGGAGATATCATTCTCTTCTATTTCACAGACATGCTAGGTGATAACATCAGAGCAGGTATAGTTCCCATCCTCTAGAAACTGTCAATTGAAACTAACGCCAGCACTAATCACATGGTGGATGCTGCAGAGCGCTTCACTCCTCTGCTCTCCTCCTCACAAGAATCCCTGTAGCAAGGTGTCATTTTACAGATCGGGAAACTCAGGCTCAGGAAGACCTGGCCCCAGGTCACATTGCTAGTAAGTGGCAGAGCTGAATTCAGAGTCAGAGCTGCTTGACCCACAGCCTAAATTCCTCCTCAGGGCACCTTTGCCTGTTAGGAGGAGGAGGGCAGAAGGAGACTGATGGCAAGCTGGTTTCTAACCGACCGGTTTGAGAATGGGGAAGAGGTCATGTGCATAGCACCAGGCGCCATAGTAACCGCCCTCTCACATGGCCATCTTCAGTACATCCTCTGTGGCTTCAGTTTCATTTCACTGGATGTTTAAGGACTAGTACTCTTCATATGACAGCTGAGTATGGCACACGGACTCCTCAATTCAGGTGGGTTCTTCAGGCCCACTGCCACCTCCTGTGGGGCCCAGGACAAGGGTATACTTGAAGGCACATATATGGTATGTGGGATATTGCAAGCTACCAAGCTGGGAAATATGTTCTGTCCTCCTATGTTGACAAATAGACCTTGATCACGACCTGGAAGGGTGAGCTCTTGAACTCTCTGAGCTCCTGCAGAAATGCAGAGGCCTTTGGAGAGTTGCCTCTGATTCATACACTTTCCTGCTTCTCTTCCTGCCGCCAGCTCTTTCTGGCCTTGTGAGGAGTCTCGCCCACAGCCTGGATGGATTCTCTGGTCTGCATGCCTAGTTCCACTCTTGCTCCTGCAAACGGCTATCCCTTGGCCACCATTCAGGTCACGACTTGCTACACTGATGGCACAACCTCCCTCAGGAGGATGGATCCAGAAAAGATGCCTGCACCGACCCTGGGAGTGGGTGTGGAGCTTGGGGGACAGGGAATCCTGGGGCGCTGGGAGCCTGATCTGGTACGTGGGATGTGGACTCCTGGCGGGGCATGTCTCCTTGGTGGTAGAGACTGCAGACCCCGCGGGGTGGGGTGCAGTGGGAGGAGGGCTAAAACAGGCCCTGGGAAGCAGAGGCCCCTTGTCAAGGTTCAAGGGCAGTACTGGGTTCTCAGCACCAGTGCTTTCTGAAGAAGGCTTGGAGGCAGAAGGGAGAACTGCAGCTATGTGAAAACTGGCCCAGTTGCCACTCCTGAAATTGGCGGCTTTTCACCTTTTCTGCAGCCCCTTCTCCTTCCACAGGAGCAGCACGCTACTGTCAGTCATGTTGGTCTCGTACAGGGCTTCTTGTGAGGGATTGTATCAACATCTGCAGCCGAGGTGGGGAGAGGAGGTGTGTGTAGTTTCTAAAATGCTTCCCTGCAGGCTCTCATCGGCCATCCTAGGGGAGCGATCCTCCACCCCATCCCCTCGGACAGGCCTTAAGTGCCTTTACCTGCCGGCAGAGAAATGCTAGGAAAATCATTTCTGCCATCGCATCTCTTTCAATTTTAAATCCAGGAATTATGCTCTGAGGACTTCTTCGGAAGAAATTACTTTCCAGCTAGATTTCATGCGAGCACTTTAATTTTGTCACAGTGGCATCCAGCAGCTGGAGGGTCTGTCAGCCATGGAGGTGGAAGTCAGGTGCAGCTGCAGCAGCCGCCGCCACAGAAACAGCCCAGCATGCCCAGCATGCAAAACCTCAAGTTCAACCGCAGAAGAGGTATGAGTCTAACATCAGGTACAAATAAGGATTTCTCTTTATTGATGCAGACACTAGTAGACCCAAGCTGCCTAGGAGGAAAGGTGCTGGGAAAAGCCAGTGTGGAAGGAGCGGTGTGCTATTTTCTTGGCTTCCTTTCAACAGCTGTTAAACCACAGATTTTACACCCTCCTTCCCCACTGGATCTTTCCTCGCAACAGGGCTATTGTTAAAAGACATAGTTGAGTACAGTCTGCAAATTGTGTTAAGAATTTGGTTCTGGAATATGTCATATAACACAAATTATATATGCTGGAAATGTATTTATGAACCTAACATAATTATGCCTATGAAATGTATGTTCTGTACAGGATAACGAATAACTGATCTACCAAGAATTTCTATAGGAAACTAGAGTATTGTTTTTCATCCCTTAACACAGTGAACGTAATTATAAAGGAAGTAATGTGATTTATCATCTATTAAAGAAGTGAAGTACACGTTTCATACCTCACCTCTTCTGTTGCTGGTGGCTGGCAGCAGGCATGGCATTGTTGCAAGGGTCCTCTTTAGGAACAGAAGTCACAACTGCTCCCAAGTCTTCCTCTGTACAGAGGCAACAGAAGACTCTATAAAGGGAAGTTATCGAGATGAGTACATAGAAACAGCACCCTTTAATATCAGGCAGAGCGAGATAAAGTAGCTAGGACCTATTTAACTCCATGACCTTTCTCCTAGATCACACATTGTGTGATGAAAATTATACAGGTATGAGTGTGTGTGTATAATATATATATAAAATTTTTTATTTTTTTGGGAGAGTCTCACTCTGTCACCTAGGCTGGAGTGCGGTGGCACAATCTTGGCTCACTGCAACGTCCACCTCCCGGGTTCAAGCAATTCTCATGTCTCAGCCTCCCAAGTAGCTGGGATTACAGGCACACACCACCATGCCTGGCTAATTTTTGTATTTTTTGTAGAGATGGGAATTCACTATGTTGGCCAGGCTGGTCTCGAACTTCTGACTTCAAGTGATCCGCCTGCCTTGGCCTTCCAAAGTGCTGGGATTACAGGCATGAGCCACCACACCCAGTCATATATATATATATATATATATATATATATATGTGTGTGTGTGTGTATATATATATATTTTTTTTAGAGGGAGTCTTGCTCTTTTACCCAGGCTGGAGTGCAGTGTCTTGATCTTTTCTCACTGCAACCTACACCTCCCAGGTTCAAGCGATTCTCCTGCCTCAGCCTCCCAAGTAACTGGGATTACAGGTGTGTGCCACCACACCCAGTTAATTTTGTATTTTTAGCAGAGATGGGGTTTTACCATGTTGGCCATGCGGCTCTCGAACTCCTAACTTCAAGTAATCCACCTGCCTTGGCCTCCCAAAGTGCTGGGATTACAGGCATGAGCCACCGTTTTTATTTTGAGAAGTGTTGCACTGTCACCCAGGCTGTAGTGCAGTGGTGTGATCATGGCTCACTGCATCCTTGAACTCCTGGGCTTAAGCGATCCTCCTGTCTCAGCCTCCTGAGTGGCTAGGACTACAGGTGCACACCACCACACCCAGCTAATTAAAAATTTTTTTTTCTTGTAAAGATAGGGTCTTACTTTGCTGCCTAGGTTGGTTTTGAACTCTTGGCTTCCAGCAGTTCTCCTGCTGTGGCCTCCCAAAGTGCTGGTATTACAGGCATGAGCCACGAGCCACCGTGCCTGGCCAAAACCAAAATTTTCTTATTGTGTGTTTATTATTTTCTGCTGTATGATCATGAGTATGATGATTTAGTGCTGTGTAACCTGAGGTTACTTGGGGATGGGCATTGGATACCTTCTTCATCTGGCAGCCTGCCAAGAAGGACCCATTCCATTTCTCCTTACCCTTTCCAGCCCCTCTCCCCACTGAAGCCATAAGTCCTGAGGGTTGGGATTTGATAGAAACTGAAGAACCGATTCAATGTGAAATCCTGGAAGAAAAATTATTTCATTTGTGTGTTATTCTAGTGGCAACTCATTAATATAAGTAGCCTTAATATTATTAAAATTAAATGAAAATCTTTAAATTCTACTAAGTAACGTTAGATCATATTTATATAAAATACATGGGATCATTTTAGAGAATACAGACAGGGAAAAAAATACTTTAAACATTATGAAAGGTCTTACCACCCAATATTTTGTTTCTCTCTTCTTAAAAAAGAAAAATAGAGACAAGGTCTTACTGTATTTCTCAGGCTTATCTTGAACTGCTGGGGTCAAGCAGTCCTCCTGCCTCAACCTTCCAGAGTGCTGAGATTACAGGTGTGAACAACCAGCCAGGCCAATTTTGTCTGCATGACTATTAAGATTCACTCTATGTATTTAGCAAGATGTGACCGTACTATACATCATATATTTATAATGCCCTCTTTTTATTTATCATCATATAAATATTTGTCTATATTATTTTGGTAACTGAAGAGGATTTTATGAAGTCATAAACTACCCTGTCCAACATTATGGGACGTGTAGGTGATTTCTAGTTTTTTAATACTAGAAATGGTGAAGCAATGAGTGTCTTTGTGGATTATTCTGATGGCAGACATTATGAAGGCATTGTGCTGCTTAATGCTTGGGCTGGACTAGATTGCACTACTAGGGTAGACACTACACTAGGCTGGGGTTGACAGATTCATTCTGTAAAGGGTTAGGCAGTAAATTTTTCAGGCTTTGTAGGCCAAACTCTCTCTTTTGCTGCTATTCAACTCTGCTGTTGTAATGTGAGAGCAGCCACAGATATTACATAAACAATGAGGGGAGCTGTGTTCCAGTAAAACTTTCTTTACAAAAGCAGGCAGTAGGGGTGTATGTGTGTACACAGATTTAGCGCCTGGGCTGTAGTTCGCCAAATTCTGTTCTAGAGGCATCGTAAACCCACAGGCCAATCATGTCTTAGAGGTTCAATGAAGAGCTGGGATCTTATTACTTTTTCTTGAGGCTGACCATATAGAGTAGAATAGAATTATTGTTTATGAATTGACAAGCTTAAGTTTCTGTTACGTACATTTAATATTTCAAGGAAAAACCTTGTATTTTGAGAGTCCCGGGATATAAAAATGGCAAAATGTTGAAACCTTTCCAAGTGAGACATTTTAAATATATTTTGCTGAATACACTTTTATGTTTAAACAAACGGAACATGAACGTTCAGACCTTGGTCTCAGGTGCGTTCTGTCTGGAAGGAGAGGCGATGGAGGCCCTTGACTAAAGCTTTCACTTCACATTCTAGAATAGAGGGGTGTCAGACTAGGACTTACTAATGCGCTATTCATCATGCACAACACAGTTTTGAATTAAGTGCATGTGTATTTAGGTATTTTCAAGTCGTGTGCATCTCTTTAATGTGTAAGATCAACATGGGTTTGCAAAACCGTGAGCAGGGCAGAGTAGCATCCCCTTTAAAGCCACTCTTGTTTTGAGCTCAGGTGTTATAGATGAAAAACAGCTCTAAATCCCGTTTGCACACTGATACCGTCTGTGGCTTGGGTAAATCTTTTAGCCTGAGGTTTTTTAACCAGTAATCTGTTAACTGGCAGCAATCCATGGGAAATGCACTTAATTTATTGTGAGTCACAGATTTTGAGGGCGAAAGACAGGATCCCAGGAGAAGACTGGTGGTCTAAGTAGACAGATTAAAGGAATATCACAAAATAATGCATCTGGAATTTTCAAATATCAAGGAAAGAGAACTCAACACACCCCTGTTAATGCAGTCATAGGACTCGAGCATGGAAGAGTTATCTAACAACCACATCTTCACTACAGTTGCTTGGTTTTTTAAAAGGGGATGAAGCCCTCTTCCTCTAAGACAGTGATTCTCAGTGTCTTAGAGTGTCAGGGGGAAGGGGGCATTTTTGCCTCCTGGGACAAATTTGGCAATGTCTGGAGACATTTTGGGTTGTCACACTGGGGTGGGGTGTGTGCTCTTGTCATCTATAGGTAGAGGCCAGGTATGCTGTTAAGCCTCCCGCATTGCACAGTACAGTCCTCTACAACAAAGGACTCTCCAGCCCCACACGTCCGTAGTGCTGAGGTTGAGAAACCCTGGTCGAAGACAATGATGTGAAAAGGGACCTTAGTTAATCTTTATAATGGGGTCTAAATGAGAAAATCCCTGACCTCATTGTAATGCCATATTTCTCCTTCCCCAGGAATTGATTCGTATTCTGAAAAATTAGGTTGAGAAATCAGATTTTTACCTCATTCACTTCCAATAGGTTTGATCAAGAAAAGTTTCCACCCGTTTACATTTGACATACGCTGCTGCCTTACATTATTGCCAAATGTTGTTAATAATTGTTTAAAAATTACCTATTAAGATGTCATCATAAGCCCGGGACAATGGCTCACACCTGTAATCTCAGCACTTTGGGAGCCTGAGCCAGGAGTTTGAGACCAGTCTGGGCAACATGGCAAGACTCCGTCTCTCTAAAAAAATTTAAAAAGTAATCAGGCATGGAGGCAGGTGCCTGTGGTCCCAGCTCCTCAGGAGGCTGAAGCGGGAGGATCGCTTGAGCTCGGGAGGTCGAGGATGCAGTGAGCCTTGTTTGTGCAACTGCACCCCAGCCTGGGTGACAGAGTGAGACCCTGTCTCAAAAGAAAAAAAAGAAAAAAGAAAAAAGATGTCATCGTAGTATCATTAGTTGTCAAGCACATAAAGAATGTTTTTCTATGCAGGCTCTGTCTCAGCAGCGTTGGCTTAGTCGCTGCTGTAGTCAGACGTGGTCCGGTATAGGAGATTCAGGAAGTAGACCCCTCAGCACTCGTAATGACGGTGTTTAGATAAACTGCAGGCTGGTTATTTTTCAGTTGCTTTATTGAAAGTGGATAGAGGGTACAACCATATAATGAAATATTATTTAGCAATAAAGAGGAGTGAAGTGTACTGATTCATGCTATGACATGAATAGGCAAATCTATAGACCCAGAAATGTCCTGAATAGGCAAATCTATAGACCCAGAAAGGAGATTAGTAGCTGCCAGGGGTGAGAAGGGAGGGAATGGGGAGTGGCTTTAATGGATACAAAGATTCTTTGTGGGGTAAAGATGTCCTGGAGTTAGATAGTTGTGGTGGTTTCCTGCCCTTCCTTATGTATTAGAAACCTCTGAATTGTTCAGATTATGGTGAATTTTATGGTATGTGAGTTATATCTCAATTTTTAAAAATGAAAAAAAGATGAATGAATGGAAGAAATGCTCCTTGTTCTTTAGTTCCCCAGTTATTGCCATCCCATGGCTACCTGTTCATGGGGACACACAAGGTCTTCTGATGGCTCCTGCCAGCGTGCCAGAGGCACCTGGTCCTGCTCCGGCTTCGCCTTGCTCTCTGGCGGGGCTTAGGAGTGGAGAGCTCCCGGCCTGGCTCACTTTGGGCTGTGTTGACTCCGGAGCTTGATCTGGATTTTAGGTTTACATTTTTGCCTAGTACTTTGTTTTTTTAAGTTTCCAGAAACTGCTTGACCTAAAACTTGTTATAGAGCTCTGCTTTCTTTTTGCTTCTTCCTGCTCATTCAGTGGTTGATTCTCTAGCCTGGGACTAATTTGAATGTTAGCACCAGTTCTTGGAGGAATTATCTAGCAGTGAATTTACATGCAGGATGGAGAGGAGAAGTTTATCATAACAGGAGCCACGGGTGAAGGAATAGGGGGAGGTCCTAGAGAAGGAAGCAGAGGAGAAAGCAATAACTTCAGTCAGTCCTGGTACGGTGGCCCGTGCCTGTAATCCCAGCACTTTGGGAGGCTGAGGCCGGTTCCTGAGGTCAGGATTTTGAGACCAGCCTGGCCAACATGGCAAAACGCCATCTCTACTAAAAATACAAAAATTAGCCCGGGTGCCTGTAATCCCAGCTACTTAGGAGGCTGAGGCAGGAGAATTGTTTAAATCTGGGAGGCGGAGGTTGTAGTGAGCTGAGATCGTACCTCTGCACTCCAGCCTGGGTGACAGAGTGAGACTCCATTTCAAAAATACAATAAAATGTAAAAAATAATTTCAGTCAGTACTCATTTAATTTAATCATTGACTAAAGAGACAGGAGCAGATGCAAGAGTGGGGATGGGCTGGTATTAGACTGTGGAGGTTTAAAATTAGGGGGGAACCCTGCTCTGTGTAGAGTAGAACTTACCATGTGCCTGCACTTGCTAAGTGACTGAAGCTGTTACCACTGAATTCTCAAAACAGCATTTTGAGTAGGTGGTGGGTGCTGTGTTTTCCAGATGAGGAAACCTGAAGTTGGGAGAGGTCGGGTAACCTCTGTATTCGCATGGCATTCACATGTACAAATGCTTTAGCCTCAGGACAATTTTAGACTTCTACCTTGACTCCCAGTCCCTAAAGATTCGATCTCTGTTCAGGCTGAGACTTTAAAAGGGAAACATTTCCAGCTGAGTGAAGACTGATATCATGGATTAAGCCAAAAGACAAAGGTCCGCGTCTGAGCTTGGGACCATGAGGAACTGGAGGCCACAGATGTCCCTGAATAGGTATCCGTGTGATGGCAGTGAAAAGAGCCGTAGTATTTACCTTTGTACGGAACAGGTTAGATACGGGTTGCTGGCTGAACCAAGATTCCACCCTGGAAGAAAATAAGAAGTGTGACAAATCAACCATTGTATTTTATTTTATGTAGGAAGCCCAAAACTGGAATATTAATGCTAAACATGGGAGGCCCGGAAACCCTCGGAGACGTTCACGACTTCCTTCTGAGACTCTTCTTGGACCGAGACCTCATGACGCTTCCTATTCAGAAGTGAGATCCATATAAACACCTCGACTTGATTATAACCTTGGCACTGCATTGACATGCGCCTCTCAATTCTGTAGTTTCAAACCAGTAAATTGTTTTAATGCGTATCTGGTAATGGTTAAAGCAGCAGCATTGTTTTCTATTGGACATCGGAAGGATATGATATCAGAAAATTTCCGGGGGAGAGAGCAAATAAGTTAGTGAGGATTCTCCTTGAGCCCTTTGCTCCCCAGAGCCCTGGAAATTGCAGTTGTCTTGACATAGCCTAAGCACCTTTAAAGATTTTTAAAGATGTATTTGTCCTTGGCACTTAACGGCTGATTAACAGTCAGGGAAGCAATGATTATTATTCGTTTGTACTATAAATATGGATTGTTGCTGCCCTTCTTTTCCTTTCATCCTTCTTTCCCTTCTTCCTTCTCTCCTTTTTCTTTCAAAATAGATTTTTGTAATGAAAAATTAATACATGCATGTGATAAGAACTACAAATAGTATAAAAGTAATTACAGTAAAAGGCAAATGTCCCTTTCCCCTTGTACCCCCAGTTACTCACCTGGAGGTCAACTCTGTTACATCCAGAAATAGTCTGTGCATATCCAAGTATAGACATACATACGCACACACACACACACCCTCCCCCACTTTGTTACACAAATGTGAAGGTACTTAGGTACTATATTTGAAACTTTCCTTTTTTTTTTTTTAAACTTAACACTGTATCTTGTTTCATAACATTATATCGATATATAGGTCTGACTCATTTTTTGATTACTCTTTAGAATTGCATGATATGGCTGTAACTTCATTTGTTTAATCCGTGCTTCATGTTGGACAATTAGGTTGTTTACAGGATTGCAGTGAATATAGTGAATAGTCTTGTGCATACATCTTTGCTCCTATATGCAAGTGTATCTATAAGATTAATAGACTTTATTTTTTAAATTAAGAGAAATGTATACTGCCTTTGTCTTATATCCTAGTTCTCGTTAGGTGTGGGATCAAAATGTGTTACTCTAGTAGCTAGCACACATCCAGGGTTCTCTGCGTGGGTGTTGTGCGTCCTGAATCTTCAGAGTGTGCTACTGGAACAACTTGTGGAGCACAGCTGGGTATTCCTCAGAGCGGGTCTAGCTTTAGCTCCATAATCTACAACAAGACAGCTGGCTATTGTCAATGACCTCAAGCTTGTATTTTAAAGGCTTAATCTTGTTAGGCTCTCTAAAATTTTGCTTATTATTTTTTTTTTTATTGAGTAGAAAACATTTCTCAGGTTGCTAAGGTGGAATAAAATCCACTTACCTGTGTGTTAAATGATTTAGTAAGCTGGCACCATTCATCGCCAAACGTCGAACCCCCAAGATTCAAGAGCAGTACCGCAGGATTGGAGGCGGGTCCCCCATCAAGATATGGACTTCCAAGCAGGGAGAGGGCATGGTGAAGCTGCTGGATGAATTGTCCCCCAACACAGGTATGGTGTTTCTTCATTAACATGTAACTAGATTAGTTCTTTCAAAGTAGTTATGAAATTCAAAACAGTAGTAGAAGCTAAATGCTTCATATGTACTGGCAACGCGATTTGTGGTGTTTCTACATAATACATGGTCATTTAATTTAGGTCTCCAGGCATTATCCCTTGACCTTTAGCCTTTGCTATGACTTCTTACATTACAAGTGAAAAAAACCTAAGGATTTGGGACATGAGTTTCAAAAGGAAGTTCGAGATGTTTGTTAAGTTGAGGTAGAGTATAAGGCATAAGCAACATACCATAAATAAAAGATGCATATATCATTATGCTGGAAAGAAATCTTTGAGAAATAAATTGAGTCTGCTGCTATTGCCTTTTCTTTCTGGTTGGATAGCTAATTAGAATATTTAGAGCAGTATTAGCTAGCTATCATGGAAGCCACAAGACACTAAGCAACTTGCAGTGATGCTGTCAGCTCTCAGGATACCACCATAATAAGGTATTGAAGGTCCTCGTTGGATGTGGCACCAAAAAGAGGATTGTGCACATCTGAGAACCTCTATCCAGAATAATAGTGTGCAGAATGAACCACTAAATGCATGGATGAAGTAAAAATGCCGTATTAAACACATTGAAGACACAATTGATTGCAGGACAGCCTGTTTTGTATAGTACTAAGACACAAAAGCACTACCAGTTAATTTTAAGACACCATCTATTGTAAACTGGACTGATATGAGAAATGTTAAAACCAAAAACATGTACATCTTAGGACACATGAATTACATTCATTGCAAATATATCTTAGAGCTTTGGGATCAGGATAGGTGTGTGACACTGGGAACCCTCAAGGAGAACAGCTCCAAAAGGAGCATTTCACTCTTTCCCGACATCACTGAGCAAGCGTCCACTCCAGCTGCTCTCAGAATCCACTGGTTCCCATGGCACAAAATAACAAAGGGTCCTGGCCCCTTCTCAGATCACCTCACATGGAAAATCGTTCAACTGTGCTTCTGCATATTTGGCTTGCTTCCTGCTTTCAGCTGTGGCTCAAGGGCATTTCTTATGCAGTTCCTCCGTGCATGCGGCAGTGCACCTTTAAAATGTCAGCCCTCCATTCACACCTACTTGATAGAGAACAAACTCCAGTCATTAACAGTTTATCCTGATCAAAGATTTCTTGTGGGCCTGGCGTGGTGGCTCATGCCTGTAATCCCAGCACTTTGGGAGGCCAAGGCGGGTGGATCGCTTGAGCCCAGGAGTTCAAGACCAGCCTGAGCAACATGGTGAAACTCTGTCTACACACACACACACAACAACAAGCACAACAACAAAAATTAGTCAGGCATGGTGGCACGCGCCTGGAGGCCCAGCTATTTGTGAGGCTAAGGTGGAGGGATCGCTTGAGCCAGGGAGGTTGAAGCTACAGTGAGCCACGATCACGCCATTGCACTCCAGCCTGGGCAACAGAGTGAGACCCTGTCTCAAAAAAAAAAAAAATGGTTTATTATGAACCAGATTTGCAATTGCTATGGTGTCTTCAGTGGGAAGAGGAGGCAGAAAGGTTCCCATTTTTCCTGTTTTTATGTTACTGTAGTACCCATCATTATAAAGAGCCCTAGTAAGCATGGGGATGGGGCACACCCCAGCTGTTTGGGAGGCTGAGGCAGAAGGATTGCGTAAGCCCAGGAGTTGAAGTCCTGGTAGAGTTGTCAGACTTGAAAAAGGAATGGACAGAAGGGCATCCTTCCCGCTACCTCCTGTCTCTGTGGCGAGGCTGTTGGGGGTACCTCTCCATCTCCTTCTCATTTCTCCTCCCTTCTGATCCTTTCTTTCCTATACAGTTGTAAAGTTTACTTTTGAACTATGTCTATTCATTTATTTCTATTAAGAAAAATTCTCTTTAGGCCAGAAAATGTGATAATTGCAAACAGATAAACACGTTTCATGCTGTCATTTTTTAGGGAAGTGGTTGTTGCTTGGTAGCCAGTGTGGACATTTTGAGACTTGCGCTGGTTTCATAGAATTGACCAGTTAACTAAGACAGTGAGTTATATCAGGAAGTGGTTTCATGTAGTTGCATTGCAGAAATGTAGAGAATAGATACGGAAATAGATGAGAAGTGTAATCATGTGATGGAAAGTCTAAATCTCAAATATGCTATACAAATTGTAGTTTAACTGTTTGGCTTGTAACTGCTTTTAGTGACTCATGAAATAATTCTGTTCTTTACCGGATGCAGTGTGGCTGGAGTATAGGTTCTTTTCTCTGATGGTGCTGGCTTCCCTGCTGTGGTTCAGGCAGTTTACTTACTTCACTAAGCCTCAGCTAGAAAATGGGGATGGTAATAGAACCCAACTCCTAGATCCTTGTGAAAATTAAATGAGATAATCCTGAAAGGCATTAACGTGACAAAAATTCAATATACGTGAGCTTTTTAATTCATGATTAGCACAGGGTTCATGATCGGATACAAATTAAGAAGCATTTGCTACGTATTTCAAACTTTTCTTTCAAAAAATCATGTACAAATCGGACATTTGAACTATTGTATATGCTAAATTAGTGAAGTTTTGCTGTTTAAAAATCTAGTTTCTCTATCTTTTAGTAGTTCTTGCTGAAGACTGTTTACATTAGACGGCTGCTCTGAGGGTACCTAGGCTAGGCCAGTGAGTGATGTGTTTTGGGCTCACTCCGGCCAGATGTGCCCATGAGATGTGGCGCTGGTTAGCATCAGAGATGCTCCTTCCCGTCCCTGCGTCCTTCCAGGGACAGCCAGCCTCTGTGTGAAACCCACCCTGGTGGACAAGGGGCCTCCGTGAACACTGTTTGTTGGTTCTTCAGGATATGCCCAGTTGGAGAGTACATTGCCGCTTTTTCTACAATATGTGTTTACAGGTTGTCTTTAGAAAGCATTTAGAAAACATAAGCAGTTCTTTCTAGGGTATTTTCCTCTGTCTCACTTTAAAATGTGGCCACCTGCTGTGTCTTTATCTGCAAGGGCAGCCCCTCTACCTCTTAGTGTGCACGATTTGAGGCACTCCCAGACTCCAGGCGTTTAGACTGTAATCTTCAGATACTGGACAGGTGAAAAGAAAATGTGAGAAGCTAGTTGACCTGCAGCACTGGGGATGTCATTCTGATCATTGTATTGTTTCAACGTAGATTCGAAAACAGTTTCCACTTGCTTGCTAAACCTCAGCTCAGATCACCAAGAGTTGCTTCAAGGATTTTGATGGTATTGTAATAGTTGGCAGTTTTTAGCACAAAGCACATAATCTTTGAACAATTAAGTCATTTGGAGTTTGCTTATGGGATCATGTCCTCTGATATATTTTAATTGCTAGTGATCATTTCATGCAAGGCAGCATGAAATTCGTGGCCTGAAAATGGACAGAGCACTAAAAATGATTCAGTTTTACTTCCTTCCTCTCTTTTGCAGTCCCCAACCAGAGACTACTGAGTCCAACCAGCCTTTCTGTGCGCACATGTGCTTCTCTCTCCTAACGGCATTCTGCTTCTCCCTTGGGAATGTGTTCCATTGGCTCATAGTTCTCTGGGTCAAGTTAGGAGGAATGTCATCCTTGTATATATCTATGTTTAAATGAGATAAACTCCCGTCTTTTCCTTCACTTTAACCTAAATGTTTCTTGTGGCAATTTATGTCACATTCATAGTTGCAGCCCCTGCTAATGCTTTGGACAGTAACATTATCATGGTCTTATTATTACCTGACATTCATGTAGTGATTCTCACTGTCATCCCTGAGTGTAAGTTATATGTAATCCTATGAAAAGACAAGGAAACAAGACTAAGTAAGTTTAGGAAACTTGTAGTTTTATGACTTTATACATGCTTAAGCAATTATGTGGTGTGGATGTTTTTGAACCATAGGAAAGGAAGATGCGGGAGGATAAAGAAGATAGAGGAGGGTATTAGTGAAAGGACAGGGAAGGGACAGGGAAAGAACACAAGGATATGCATCAGGCATGGGCCTTTTAGGTACCAAGAACGATGGCTTTCAATCCCACGTGGCACCTCCAAATTAAGCACTGTTTTATATGTGTAATGAGGAGAATCATTTTAATCATTTGTTATCAATGAATTTTTTTACGTATCCAAGAACTCTTTCTTTTTTTATGTATAAATGAGTTGGCCTGGGGTTTCAAGGAACTGGGTAATAGGAGCCGGGTGAGGGGGCTTCTGGGAGGAGTCAGAAGCATGGGTCGGGAGACCCAGGCTCTAATTCCAGCTCGACCACCTGCAAGGTATGACTTTGGGTAGTTCAGTTAACCTTCAGAGTCTCTGTTTCCTTATCTGAAAAATCAGGTTTAAATGATTGAAAAAATATGGCCGGGCGCGGTGGGTCACGCCTGTAATCTCAACACTTTGGGAGGCCAAGGCGGGCGGATTACAAGGTCAGGAGATCGAGACCATCCTACCTAACATGGTGAAACCCTATCTCTACTAAAAATACAAAAAATTAGCCAGGCATGGTGGGGGGTGCCTGTAGTCCCAGCTACTCAAGAGGCTGAGGCAGGAGAATGGCGTGAACCCGGGAGGCAGAGCTTGCAGTGAGCCAAGATCGAGCCACTGCACTCCAGCTTGGGTGACAGAGGGAGACTCTGTCTCAAAAAAAAAAAAAAAAAAAATAAAATTAAAAAAATAATGCCCAGTGTCTACCATAGTATCTGGTATGCAAGAGGAAGTTATATTTTAGAATCAGTGTTGTTTTTTCCTCCTTTCTCTTGAGACTTTTTTAGGCCAGCCAAGAACAGAGAATTAGGAAGAGAAGTTTGAGTTTTAAAAACCACTGTGCAGTAAAGATGTGTGGGTGGGGTGCTGATCCCAGAAAATTGTGATTAAAAGTCCACATACCAGCTGAAGAGTGGATACGATCCAAGGAATATGCTAAACTTGCCTCCACCGTCAGTGCCATAGGAAATTACATGAACTGTTCTTTGTTCTGGGCATTGCATTATGTTCGGTGACTCTGAGGAATCTATATAAAGATTAACACTTTCTCCTTTCCACGTGTGCTTCCTAATAGCCCCTCACAAATACTATATTGGATTTCGGTACGTCCATCCTTTAACAGAAGAAGCAATTGAGGAGATGGAGAGAGATGGCCTAGAAAGGGCTATTGCTTTCACACAGTATCCACAGTACAGCTGCTCCACCACAGGTAAGGGCATCTCTCTGCCAGTAGAAAGGTAGCTACGGTGCTGGCAAAAATAACCAAGGAGTGTAAGTACTACTGGAGGGAAGGATGAATCATTTGCAATTTGAATGGCAAATTCAACCTGTCTTCTTTAAACACGAGAGTTCAGGTCAGTCCATTTGAAATCTCATGGTCCATCTGTCCCTTGAATTATTGGCCACTTGGCTGGGAATTACAAATGGTGGGTGGTAGGCAGTAGCTGTAAGTGTTCAGTGCTTTAATGCCATTGCGTCATGGATCCGTAATGAACCTTAAGGCTCTTTTTAGGTTTGTGTGATAAACCTTTTTATGGCTACCCAGATTTTCTTACTGATGTAGCAAAGATTGTAACTGCATTTTGAAAGCAAAGTTGCCCATACAACATGGGAAATACTGGTATTTTATTGCTGTTGTTGTGCTTCAGTTATGAGTTGGTTGCTGGTAAAACTAAAGCCCAGTTTGGGGTTCCCTTTGCAAAATTTTCTATGTTCTTGATTTTGGAAAATGTTACTGCTTCTTGTTTTCTGTATATTTAACTGGAGCTGGGGAATAATCGGTGTTTGGCAATCTCTGTATCATTCATTGTAGGCAAAGCGGCTGCTGTCACCCACAGATACATTTGTTTGCATTCCCTTGCAAGGACTGAGGTCAGCACATTCTTAGTCCCAAATAGCTTTCGGATATTAATGTTTATCATTTCTATAACCATAAGGAGAATCAAAAGGCTATTGAAAAAAGTCAAAGCTTGTTATGTGCCTTAAATATTTGTTCAGAGAACCCATTAAAATGCCTGAGTTCTCAGATACCCTCAAGGGTTGGAATTATCATTTCTTTTCTTTCTTTTTTTTCTGAGACAGAGTCTCGCTCTGTCATTGCAACCTCCATCTCCAGGGTTCAAGCGATTCTCCTGCCTCAGTCTCCCGAGTAGCTGGGATTACAGGCACGCACCATCACACTCAGCTGATTTGTGTATTTTTGGTAGAGATGGGTTTCACCATGTTGGCCAGGCTCTTCTCAAACTCCTGGCCGCAAGTGATCCACCCGCCTCAGCCTCTAAAGCGCTGGGATTACAGGCGTGAGCCACCGCACTCGGCCTGAATTACTATTTTTCTTTTTGAAATGCACCACTACAACTTCAAAATGTCTGGTCATATGTTACTGGAGAAGGAGTCAGATTTTATGAATTTTTAAGCTCTACTTTTGCCTTGTTTTAAGAAATACACCTCAATATGTAAATGGCTGCTCTCACAATTAGATAAATTAAGAAGTTTGTTATTTACATGACAGGAGATTGACTATGATTTGTATTTCAGGGCTGGCTCTGACAAGTGACAGTGTGTGCACACCTTCAGCATATGCTTAGTTTTCCTTGAGTGTATCTCATAGAAGGACAGGTACATCCATCTGTCCAAGTTGTGGAAGGCTTAGGGAAGTACATGAATTCTTCGAGGCCACTCAGGTGCTGTTTATCTGTTGGATCTTTTAGACATGCACTATTGTGGCAGAGCCAGTGTATGTCTTCATCACAAACGAATTTCTCAGTCACATTTTTCTCCTTCTTAATGACTTCTTTGGATTGTTTGTTGAATGTTTCCACACAACCTGAAAGAGCTAATGCCAGATGCTCCCTTACACATATGTCCAGATGCCCTCTTGCACATATGAAAATGATATCCACCTGTGAAGTGTGGTCTGTAATGTGAATATGGTGGTGACAACTTTTTGATTTCTGGAGAGATTGTTTTTGAACCTTGAATGGAGTCCATTTGAATTCTTCTGTATGCTACTCACCAAAATTGAACCTGTTTATTGTTTTGGAAGTTGAGTCTTAGTCTGAGAGTATATTTGATTTAAAATATGCTCTCTCCTAACATTTTAAATTGGAAACGTAACTAATAGTTCTTATAGTTAGAGAGCCCAGTGGGTTGGTGATGGAAGGCATAGAAATGTTTTGGGACTTGCCCTTTGTTAAGATTGAGGAAGAGGCTGTGTGTTAGACTTGGTTTCATAGGATTCGGGTGTGACCCCAATGCTAACTCCCCTAGACAGGAAAAGGTTGCATTGGGTTGACACCATCTGCCTTCGTTTTGGCTTTGAATTTTCATGATTTCCATCTCTCTCTTATAGAATATAAGTTTATTAGATTACTTGTAGCGATTTGGTGTCCATTTACCTTATTCTAGGGAATGAGAGCTCACAGGAACCTCAATAATTTTCTCTCCTTATCATGAGGCCATTAATAACAATAGTTATGCTGGGTGCGGTGGCTTACTCCTGTAATCCCAGCACTTTGGGAGACCCAGGCGGGCCAATTACCTGAGGTTGGGAGTTCGAGACCAGCCTGACCAACATGGAGAAACCCTGTCTCTAGTAAAAATACAAAATTAGCTGGGCATGGTGGAACATACCTGTAATCCCAGCTACTCAGGAGGCTGAGGCAGGAGAATCACTTGAACCTGAGAGGTAGAGGTTGCAGTGAGTCGAGATCGTGCCATTGCACTCCAGCCTGGGCAACAAGAGCAAAACTCCGCCTCACAAACAAACAATAGTTACAAAGCTTTTATCGTAACATGGAAAATATTTATCTCTTAATATTAAGTAAAGATGCTCAAAATACTCAGCATGCAGAATTGCATATGTATTAAAAATTACAACTTTGTAAAACAAAACATCTATAAAGAAAAAAACCATATTAGAGTAAAACAATGACTGTAATTAGCATGCTGGGATAATGGTCAGTTTCTTTTTTCCTTTCTTCCCCATCCCATACGTTTCCTATAATGGGATTGATAACCTTTGTAACTGAAAAAAAAAATAACATACTTTTTTTTTTTTTTTTTTTTTTTTTTTTTGTGACGGAGTTTCACTCTTGTTGCCCAGGCTGGAGTGCAATGGCATGATCTTGGCTCACCGCAACCTCCGCCTCCTGGGTTCAAGCGATTCTTCTACCTCAGCCTCCCGAGTAGCTGGGATTACAAGTGTACTATCAGACTTGGCTAATTTTGTATTTTTTAGTAGAGACAGGCTCTCTCCATGTTAGTCAGGCAGGTGTCAAACTCCCGACCTCAGGTGATCCACCAGCCTCGGCCTCCCAAAGTACTGGGATTACAGGCGTGAGCCACTGCGCCTGGCCAACATACTTTCAATTGTAAGACTTGGTCCCTGCAAATATGACTGCTTATATTTCATAACTCTACAGTCATCTTGTTTTTCACTAGAACTGACATCAATAATCTCTGAAAGTCCATTGAAATTGGTTGCTTTTTAGTGATCTTCATTTGCAGGGTAGTTAAATCTATATGCATTTTAGAGTATTGAAATGATTGTAATTAGACTGATTCAGTATAGAAGCAGTTACCTGCTTTGAACTTATATATACTACCTTTACGAGTCTGTTTTTTATTTTCACCATAATCAAAATGCATCTACTAAGTGGCCTCTGTATATTTCAGGCAGCAGCTTAAATGCCATTTACAGGTACTATAATCAAGTGGGACGGAAGCCCACGATGAAGTGGAGCACTATTGACAGGTGGCCCACACATCACCTCCTCATCCAGGTAAGCCAGTAATTGCCAGCTGCCTGTCACCCCAGCATCTAGTGTGTATCAGCTTCTTGTCCCTTCTGAGTTTGTGGATGTCCTTCTGAGCCTTACTGTTCCTTTGCTTAAATTGTGTGTTAGGGATTAAATAAAAGTATTATATTCTTGATTTATTATGAAAAGAGAAAATACATTTAAAGATTAAAATGATTAGAGTCTTCTTTCTTCAGATTAATGCTATTAGTCCCAAACCATAACAGAACAATATTTTGAGTTTTGTGTTTCCTATGACCCGAAGAGCATTAAAGATTGTGCATGGTGTTTCAGTTAACTCGCATTTGTAGGCTGAATGACTGACCAACGAATTAAATTTTCTATTTTCTAAATCCTTTAAAATGTCAAAAGATTTTAAAAATGTAAAAGTAACATATCTACATTTTCTGAGACATGAAAATAAATTGAACGTTTCAATAAAGTTTTACACATTAAATTTCATATTTCTTCTGTACAATTTATATATATAATATTTTTATTAACAGATGCTTGATTTTAGGAGAATAAATTAAAATTACAGTTCTAAAGTTAATAGCTTTGAACTGATGTTACTATATTCTTTTCTGCCTGTCAAAAATGAGAGGGCAATTAGTAAAATATTGCCCTAAATTAGGCAAATATAATTTTGTTCTGCTAGTAGAAGTTTCTGCTTTTGAGTTATTTTAGGTAGGGGAAATATTAAGTCATTTAGATTTTATCCATTTTATTTTTCACTGCCTGAACCTTTTCTGACTCTTGGCAAAAAACCCTACTAACAGCTTTAGAAGCCTGGTATCACTTAAATCTGTGACCACTAGATGGTGCTAGACATCATTGAAATCAGGCCAGCTCTCCCCAGAGCAGTGTTCCTTAGGCATATAAAGAGTTAACACTTGGGTTGAAATCCAATTTTAAGTAAAAAGTGAAGGAGCTTACCCTTAGGGGTGGGTGTAGTTGTGGTCTCTGTGTGCACCATTGACGGCTGTGTTGCTGGGTCCAGCCAGTACTGCCTGAAGCACCAGCGGCCTGGGTTTTGCTCTGGGAGGCCTGCGATTGGAAAGGAGGGGGGTTTCAGGTCAGCATTGACATGTGGTAGCAGGGAATGGAGGGATCTGCACAGCATCTGCCTGCCCTGATCAAGTGAGTAATTAGATTTGCATTAAAATTCAGCCCTTTGAAAAGGGGGGAAGCAGAACGATGGAAAGGTCTCTTAACTGAGGAAGTCTCTGTTCATAAAATGAAAGGGAATTTTAGAGGCATTTATCCGCCCTCCTAGATGGTGTGATTGAAGGCTCTGAGAGGCTCGGTGCCTCTTTCATTCTGCAGAGAGGTTGCGCCTGGAAAATACCGCAGATGGGTTTTAGGTGATTTAAATAGCACTTCTCCTTGCCCATGGCGCCTCAGTTTTGAAGACGGCTTAGAGGCTGTTGCAGGCCGTATGATTTTTGTTTTTACTTGCAGCTTTGCAAGCCAAGAAAAGAAAAGCACTAAGCTTTGGATATGATATGACATTTTTGGAAACCAGAAAACAAAACCCTAAACTAAAACAAAAAATATAGTTTAAAACTACAAATTCTGTTTCGAATCCACATTTCTACTTGGCATAGGTAGTGATTGCTCCAAATAGCCATTTTATTACTGTTTTCTCTAATATTGGTATTTATCTAGCTGTTGGATTAATTGGGGCAAATTTATGTTCTAGACTCCTGTATAAACCTTGCAGTGGGCCTCCTTATCTAGGCTGAGGCCCAAAAATAATCCTTTCTGAGCATCCTTAGTTTCCAAACACTGCAAAGACCAGAAAATATTGGTTTTGTTTGTATCTAATCCTATCACATTTACTGAGAATTTGCATTATAAATTCTGAAAAGGGAACTGAACTTTAGGTACCATTTTATGCCTTAGGATATTTATTTGCCAAATTTCAAGAGTTCTGGAAAGATTAATAATATCTCAATATTTATTAGGGAATAGTTTGCTTATCCCATAGTTTTCGCTGACCACTGATATATCAAAATACCAACAAGTGCAGATTTACATGTTTCTGATCAATTGTCCTTTATAGTTTTTAAAAAGTTACAAAGGACAATTGGGAAATAATTTGAGATATGCAGAAAAGTTACAAGATTAAGAACAGTATAAGGAACTCTCATCTACTCTTTTACCTATGTTACTGTGTTATTAGTATTTCGAGACAGGGTTTCACTCTCTTGCCCAGGCTGGAGTTGAGTGGAAGGATCATAGCTCACTGCAGCCTTAACCTCCGGGGCTCAAGTGATCCTCCTGCCTCAGCCTCCTGAGTAGCTGACCACAGGCATGTGCCATTATGCCCTGCTAATTTTTAAAAATGTTGTGGAGATTAGGTCTTTCCATGTTGCCCAGGCTGGTCTTGAACTTCTGGGCTCCAGCAATCCTCCCGCCTTGGCTTCCTAAAGTGCTGGGATTACTGGCGTGAGCCACTGCGTCTGGCCTATTGATGTGTTATTAACATGTATCTCCTACTTGCTTTATCATTCACATGCCCTGTGTGTGTATGTATGTGTGTGTCTCTGTGTGTGTATATACATGATTTTTTTCTGACCCTTTTGAGAATAAGTTATGCATATATCATCATCCTCTACACCTAAACACTTAAATGTGTGTTTTCTAAAATCAGGAATATTCTCTTACATAACCACAGTACAACATTCAACTTCAGTAAATTTAACATCAATATTTAAACTTTTACTTAATCTACATTCATATTCTGATTTTGTCAGTTGACCCATTTGTGTCTTTTGTAGCATTTTTTATAAGCTAAATGACAGAGAATGATTAAAGTATAAGATGAAAGAAAGCCCCTTCAGTTCTGGTATTTCAGCACCTATCGATGTGAATCAAAGTGCCGGCTAGACGAAGGGAGCTCCCTGGTCTGGTAGACAGAGGTTTGGAGGGAGAGGCAGGAACCATGTTCTTTCCCAAGTTCCACAGATGTGACTGAATGAGCCCCTAAGTTTACCACATCTTTCCTCACTCTGTGAATTTAATGGGTGGGTATCACCTATCATCTGTTGTTGTGAAGGTTTTTATAAAACTTAACTTGATGGGGATACGAGGCTCAGAAGAAAATGTTATAAAAATAGAACAGTATTTTCTTATTTCCCTACTATTCCTGACTAATGTATTTAATGTGGTATGCCTGAAAGCCAAACTAAGGAGGCTTTAGAAAGACCCTGTAAGCTGTTTTCCTGCTAACAGAGCAAATGAGAGGTCTTAAAACAACTTCTCCTTCCCATCTGTGTTTCCTTTCCATCTGGAAGCGTGCCCTGTCCTTCCCGAGGGGAAGCAGATCCACAGCCCGCATTTGCAGTGAGCCATTAGCGAGCTTTAGAAGTTTCCCAGCAAATTCCCTAGGCCCCTGAAACCGTTATGATCCATTTTGATGATAAACCAATGCTGAGAGGCTGGAGTGTTTGCAATTTTTTAAAAAAGAGAGTTCTGATTTTTTGAGGGTTGCTCTGAGATTTTTGGTGTAGGCTTCATTTTAAAAATATTTTCTTTTTCCTTCCATTTCTTTCTCCCCTTCCTCTTTATCCTCCTTTCTTATTACTCCCTCAGTGCTTTGCAGATCATATTCTAAAGGAACTGGACCGTTTTCCACTTGAGAAGAGAAGCGAGGTGGTCATTCTGTTTTCTGCTCACTCACTGCCGATGTCTGTAAGTACGAACATTTTCTTGGATGACCTAGTGACAGAGGATTGGGTGATTTCATTTGCTAAATGTGTGAAATGGGTCCAGCTTCCATTATGTCCTAAGCCCAGTGCAAGAATGAATTCTCAAATCTCAGACTTGGTGCTAACTTAACTAGCCTCACTTCTTAAAACTTCATAACAATGAATCCAAATTATAATAATGTAAGTAGATCTTTTCCTCTTTTCTTTTCTTTTTTGAAACAGAGTCTTGCTGTGTTGCCCAGGCTGGAGGGCAGTGGCGCAATCTCGGCTCACTGCAACCTCCGCCTCCTGGGCTCAAGCAATTATCTTGCCTCAGCCTCCCAAGTAGCTAGGATTACAGGCACCCACAACCATGCCTGGCTAATTTTTTATATTTTTAGTAGAGACTGGGTTTCACCATGTTGGCCAGGCTGGTCTCGAACTCCTGACCTTAGGTGATCCACCCACCCAGGCCTCCCAAAGTGCGGGGATTACAGGTGTGAGCCCCACCACACCTGGCTCCTCTTTTCTTTAAAACGATAACTTGAAGATATATTCATATATAAGACTTTCTAATAAGTGGGACAGTTAAGAGAAGGCTGCTTTTGCCTGCCCTGTCGGCAGAGCTCAGCCTGATGTTTCTGTGTGTTGAGTGGGAGGGTCTCCATTCAGACAAAGCGCTCTCAGTCCCATGCTTTTGGATGGACTTGTTAGGGGCTGTTTGAATTCCAGGCAGCCATTGCAGTTTGCTAAGACGCAGGACCACATTTTTGCAAGTGAATATAGAGGATCAAGTTGGGGTCTGGCTGCTCCTTAGTTCATCATATTACTCTAGGCTATTCATCCAGATGCTACAATCTGTGCCATAGCTGTTGTATTGTTGGAAACAAGAATGATCAAGCTAGTGTACTGTATGATATATAGAAGTGCTTGGAATAAGTAACCAGTTTCATCTGCTCAGAACTGGCGTTGTATCCTAAAACCAGTGCTTTCCAAGCCAGAGAGGTGGATAATTACATTTTCATAGGTGTGATTGAGGTTTTAACAACGTCGGGAATGCAGCCAGCCTCAGTGTCTGGTCCACGCTTGTAACTGGGCCCCTTACCGCCCCCTGGTGGCCACTAGGGCCAAGCCCTTGCAGATCCTCTACTCATTTTCTCTGCTGTGGGCGGGTGGTAGGAGGCCCTGGAGATAAATTCCTTTCTTCTGGAAGCCGGCCTATTTTAATGGGTTTGCTTTTCCTTTTCGGGTGTCATACAGTCCTTTTCACATGTCCATCCTCCTGCCGCCTCATCCTATGTAAGGTGAGACCTCGCCTGAGATGCCAGAAGGGAAGCTCTTGAACCAGCCCAGAGCAAACACATTTGTTTGTTTGTTTGTTTGTTTGTTTGAGACGGGGTCTCGCTCTGTTGCCCAGGCTGGAGTGCAGTGGTGCGATCACAGCTCACTGTAGCCTCCACCTCCTGGGTTCAAGCGATTCTCCTGCCACAGCCTCTTGAGTACCTGGGACCACAGGCACACACCACCACGGCTGGCTAAATTTTGTATTTTTAGTAGAGACAGGGTTTCACCATGTTGCCCAGGTTGGTCTCAACCTCAAGTGATCCACTCACCTTGGCCTCCCAAAGTGCTGGGATCACAAGCATGAGCCACTGTGCCCAGCTGAAACCCATTTTTGTATGTGGGGACTCCAGGTGCTGTCTTGCCTCCTCTCACCCTGGCCTCGCTTCCTTATTCTTTCACCTGGGGGCAGAGCACGCTGCCTCCAGGTTATTTTGCTGGTCGAGCCTCGTTGTGGGACCGGGAAATGCCGTGATGTCATAAGGATAAGTCAGGTATGGGGAGGACAGTTGGAGAGGTGAGAAAGAACAATGATCTAGCACACTCTTCTCTTCCCCTACGTTCACTTCTGACAACTTTTTAAACTTTTTATTTTGAAGAAATTTTTAGACTTACAGAAAACTGGTGAGGAGAGTGCAGAGTTACCCTCTACTCAGCCTCTCCCGGTATTAACATCTTACATAGCCATTGTACAGCTACTGACACTTAGACCGGTGTTAACATCTTACACAGCCATTGTACAGCTACCGACACTGAGACCGGTGTTAACATCTTACACAGCCATTGTACAGCTACCGACACTGAGACCGGTGTTAACATCTTACACAGCCATTGTACTGCTACCGGCACTGAGACCAGTGTTAACATCTTACACAGCCATTGTACCACTACCGGCACTGAGACCGGTGTTAACATCTTACACAGCCATTGTACAGCTACTGACACTGAGACCGGTGTTAACATCTTACACAGCCATTGTACAGCTACCGGCACTGAGACCGGTGTTAACATCTTACACAGCCATTGTACAGCTACCGACACTGAGAAACCAGCACTAGCACAATACTACTAACTGCACTCCAGGCTTCATGTGGATGTCACTTGTGTTTCCAAAAATGTCCTTTCTCACTCCCAGGACCCAGTCCAGGGTCCCACACTGCATCTGGCTATGGGGTTTCTTCAGCACTCTCCAATCTGTGACAGTTCTGATACTTGGCTTCTCTTTCATCACCTTGATTTTATTTGTTTATTTATTTATTTTTGGTACAGGATCTCACTCTGTCACTCAGGCTGGAGTGCTGTGGTGCAGTCACGACTCACTGCAGCCTCAACCTACCAGACTTGGGTGAGCCTCTCACCTCAGCCTCCTGAGTGGCTCGGACTACAGGCGCACACCACCACACCTGGCTAATATTAGTTTTTTTTGAAGATACAGGGTTTCGCCATGTTGCCCAGACTGGTCTCGACCTCCTGGGCCCAGGTGATCCACCCACCTCAGCCTCCCGAAGCACTGAGATTATAGGTGTGAGGCACCACGCCCCGCCACACGTTGATATTTTTGAGGAGTCATTTTTAGGATGTCAGTTGTTTTGTGGGACGTCCCTCCATCTGGGTTTGTCTGAAGTTTTCTCATGATTAGATTGCGGTTATGCATCATTGGCAAGAACCCACAGGGGTGTGGGGCCTTGCTCTGTGCATCACACCCGGGGGTCTGTGATGTCAATGTGCTTTTCTACTGGTGATGTGTGATCCCTGGTCCCTTGTTTAAGGGTGTGTCTGCTGTGTTGATCCATCCTAAAATTACTATTTTTCTCTTTGTAATTAAAAATATCTTGGAGGAGATACTTTGAGACAATATAGAGATTCGGTTATTCCTTATACTTTGCCCCTAATCTTAGCATCCATGGGTAGATCATGTTTGTAGCAATTACTGCATTGCTGTCCTATTGGCAACTTTGTGTTTCCTTCATTCCTTCTACACTGATGCCTCCCATGGCTTTTAAACAGACCAGTAGTAATAATCATAAAATAGTTTGTCAGTGTATATATGTAATTGTTTTTTTTTGAAATGGAGTCTTGCTCTATCGCCCAGGCTGGAGTGCAATGGGGCAATCTTGGCTCACTGCAACCTTTGCCTCCTGGGTTCAAGCAATTCTTCTGCCTCAGCCTCCCGAGTAGCTGGAATTACAGGTGTGTGCCACCCCACCCGGCTGATTTTTGTATTTTTAGTACAGACAGGGTTTCACCATGTTGGTCAGGCTGGTCTCGAACTCCTGACCTCAGGCAATCAGCCCGCCTCGGCCTCCCAAAGTGCTGGGATTACAGGCATGAGCGACTGTGCCCGACCTGTCAGTATACTTCATTTCACCAGTATTCTTTGAGCACCTGCTATATTCCAGTCACTGTTTCCAGCCATATCATAGGGTATGGGAATGAAGAAAACAGAAAAATCTTCGTCTGCAGAGAGTAGGGAGAAAAGGTAATAAAGATAATACATACGAAAATGGTGTGGTAGATTAGCATATAATAGATGTTATAGAAGAAAATAAAGCCAGGTGAGGGCTAGGGAGTCAGTACACAGTGAATGTTTAAAGCATTAAAATTTGCATTGAAAATTTTCAAAGGTGTTAACAAGGGATCGTGTATGAAACATTTGCTGTGCACAGAGTGTTTGCCTGTTGTCCATTGTTGCAGGAAGGGTGGGGAGAGAGGAAGTGGAAGGTGTGGGTCATACTCTTGGAGGTGCCCGTAACCTGCACTGATGTGCTGCTGCTTTCCTCCTCTAATTCCACCAGGGTTTACTGTAAATCCAGCCGTTCTGTACATTGTCCATGCAGCACTGTTTCAGTTCCTGTTGTGAAATCAGCTACTCACATGACCACCAGGTAGAAGTTCCCATCCTGCCCAGCTTTTCTGTGTCATCTTCGTATTTCAGATGAGGGAGAGAGAACCATCCTCCTTAGTTAGATCTTGTGAGTCTCCCATGAATAACATGGAACATAGAATTCTCCACCCTCTTAGGGACGTTAGAGATGCTTGAGTGCGGTGTTTTTCTTTGGCTGATGACGAAGTGGAACTAAGGAAGTTTGGTGATTGAACTCAGACCATGTCATCATTGGTGCAGGAGACAGAAAGGGAAGACTTTGTTCCAGCGCTCACACCATGTCAGCACATAGTCAGAGGCTCTCGGGGCCTTCCCAGTGTTAATGACTGAACACCCATTGTGTCTCCACTGCAGGTGGTCAACAGAGGCGACCCATATCCTCAGGAGGTAAGCGCCACTGTCCAAAATGTCATGGAAAGGCTGGGGTACTGCAACCCCTACCGACTGGTGTGGCAATCCAAGGTAGGTGGCTTCCACACTGGCGGGCAGCCAGCTCTTTTGGTAAAATTTATTTTATGAGTTGTAAAATGGTTAGACTTGGCTCTTACACATAGACAGGCTCTTCCATAACCTGAAGGCTCACCGTGGGCAGAAAGAATCTGCAAGTGAGTAAGATAGAAGGGGAAATCAAGTGACTTGTGGAGTTCCGTTGGTTTAATATTTTACTTTTAGCTGCAATGACAGAAACTGTTATTTATTTATATTGAGGCAACTACTAGGATTCAAGTTTCCATGTGAAAATATCAAAATCCATTCAAGCAGGTGTAAAGAGTGGCTCTTGCCCCCAGTGGGCAGTGCGTGTGCCCAGGGGGGCAAACGGGTACTACAGACCATCAGGAGGCATGGCCCACTTACACATTCGTCTACCTTTTGCATAGGTTGGTCCAATGCCCTGGTTGGGTCCTCAAACAGACGAATCTATCAAAGGGCTTTGTGAGAGGGGGAGGAAGAATATCCTCTTGGTTCCGATAGCGTTTACCAGTGACCATATTGAAACGCTGTATGAGCTGGACATCGAGTACTCTCAAGTTTTAGCCAAGGAGGTAAATGCACCCATCTGCCTTTATCCCATCATGACTTGTTTTAAAAGGAAATTTTCTCTGCAACTAACTAATGTGTCATTCAAAATATTGTTTACTGTGTTTGTTTGCATGTACGGTGTCCTCATTCTCCTGAATAATAATTCATCTGAGTAATAATCTCAACACATTGAGTTAATTCCATGCAGTAGAAGGGGAAACCTGTGCTTTCCTTAAACCGGGTGCCCCAGGGATCACTGTGGCTGACATCATTTTGTTTGAGTTACTGGGCTACTCGAAAGTAATAACAACTACACTTCTTTAAGAAAAAAGAAATGTACTTCTCACTAATTCCAAAGGAAAACATTTTATTGTTTTATAATTTCTTTTCTTTGCCTAATAGTGACCTTTACTCAGGGCTATTACATGGCTTCTTGTTGGGTGTCAAGGCATATAGGAGTCATTGTCATTTAAGAGAAGAGCGTGAAATGAACGTGGAAGCAATGTGTGGTGTGATTTCCTTGGCCTCTTTTATGCACTCACTTAATTAGCTGTTTGCTGCCGTGTTGTGATCAATCTGATTACTGAAATAACAAATACCATCTTTGGTGTCCTGTAATATGAGATGGATGTGAATTGTCATGCAGGATGGAGAAAAACTATTGTTCATCTATGTCCTGCCTTTTGAGAGCCGGCCTAAAACCTATGTCGAATTTATAGCTTTATTTTTATGGGAAGTGTGGAAGCATTGGGACCCAAGAAACCCTTTTCTCCCTCTCTGCCAGAGTTTCTGGCCCTGGTCACCCCATGTGTGATAGATGGAGGCCCAGCCTGCAGGAGACTTCACCCTCTTTGGGACTGGGCAGCAGGTGGAGGGCAGGGGGGAGAGTGGGTGGGGCAGAACTTGAGCCAACACCCGACCCCCATGGAATTTGAATTTCCATGCTGGACGTCAATCAGACGTGGGTGAAGTTAGGGAGCACCTAAGTTTCTTGTCAGTGGTTCTGACACAGGATTTGCAGGCAAGTTGTAATTGGCTAAGAAGTGGTTGCAGCATTGTCTATGGATTTTGTTTAAAGATGCCTTCTGTATCTCTCCATGAGCTGGCTAATGGTGAACTTGCTAAAACTTCAGTGAAAATATAGTTTATACCAATATATTTGGAAAACAATTTTTTATTTTAAATTTGTTATGATTTTATAAATTTGCTTAGAGATGAAATCTGACTCTCTCAACCAGGCTGCAGTGCAGTGGCACAGTCATAGCTCCCTGCAGCCTCAAAATCCCGGGCTCAGGTGATCCTCTCCTCGGCTTCCTAAGTGGCTGGGACTACAGGTGCACACGGAATTTCAGTGTTGATATATATTTTTCTAGTTAGTAGTGTATTGCTGACGACTCTCCCATCAACATTGTTGGAGAATGCCCTTCACCAACACTGGTTATTCTGTTGTAACTGACTTTTATATGAAGTTTGAGAATATAGCCTCTTCAGTTCAGATCCATGTGTTTGCTGAATCTCAATGTTTTTCCCATGCCAGTCTCCTGATGTTAATGCTAATCTAAAAGATCAAGTAACTGAGGCCAGCTGTGGTGGTTCACACCTGTAATCTGAGCACTTTGGGAGGCTGAAGCAGGTGGGTCACCTGAGGTCAGGAGTTTGAGACAAGCCTGACCAACATGGCGAAACCCCATCTGTACTAAAATACAAAACTTAGCCAAGTGTGATGGTACGTGCCTGTAATCCCAGCTACTCGGGAGGCTGAGGCAGGAAAATCACTTGAATCTGGAAGGTGGAGGTTGCAATGAGCTGAGATTGCACTACTGCACTCCAGCCTGGGCAACAGACCGAAACTCCCTCTCAATAAATAAATAAATAAATAGATAAATAAAAAATATCAAGTAACTGAAAAGCTATCAGAAGAAAAGGGAGAGAGAAGAATCCTAACTACCTGAGTAAATCATGATTAGATTGTTTTCAGTTATTAGGCAGTGGATATTTTTGGAGCCAGGAGTAGGGATGGTACTGAAACAATCCTCCCATTGTTTTCCTTTAGATTTTTCTCCATAAGAATATATTTCAGGCCAGACTTGGTGGCTCACACGTGTAATCCCAGCCCTTTGGGAGGCTGAGGCGGGTGGATCATTTGAGGTCAGGAGTTCAAGACCAGCCTGGCCAACATGGTGAAACCCTGCCTCTAGCAAAAATACAAAAATTAGCCAGGCATGGTAGTGGGTGCCTGTAATCTCAGCTACTCAAGAGGCTGATATATATATGTGTGTGTGTGTGTGTGTGTGTATGTGTGTGTATATATGTGTGTGTGTGTGTATATATATAAACCCAACTCTGAATTGGATCTAGTGTAGGTCCAATATACATTTTATAGTCAATAAGTTAATTTACTTCATTTTGGCACTTGGGATCAAAACAAGTATGAAACTATATTTAAAGCAACATTCTACTTAGAGTCTGTAAAATTATGCACTAGTAAAAGAGAATAAAAAAAGAATGGCAAACAGATTTAAATTGCTTGAGAATTTCATCAAGTGTAACCACAAAAAGGATTTGCAAACAAACCACCTGTAGGACGGTAACGGGAAGGGGAAGGACATAAGAATTGAGGAATAATTTATGATAACAGAATCAACATACAGCCCTACCCCGTGACTGTTTTTCATTAATGAGCAGTCTGTGAACAGTTGAAGTCAGACTTTGAATTGTATGTGTGTGTCTGTGTGTATTTATTTTTTTGTAGCAGTTTCTTTGAAAAAAAAAGAAAAATAAAGTATGTCTGTGTTTTTCCTCCCTTTTCTCATTTGATTCAGTGTGGAGTTGAAAACATCAGAAGAGCTGAGTCTCTTAATGGAAATCCATTGTTCTCTAAGGTATCTACAGTGTTACAACCGTTTTAGTAGAACATACCAGAGAGTAATCCTCTGAGAAACTCTTGCAGAATATTGGTTTTTCTCACATATTAGAACATTTGGAGTTCCAATTAATTACAAAAATAAAATCGAATTCCTTATCTGCTCAGTCTTTTTTCCTTCAGATAGCCCCAATTTTCTGATTTCTACCCACCTATAACTATGTCTGATTTAAAACCTGCTTTCCAGAGAAAAGGCCTAGTGGGTGGGGTAAGAGGTTTTCATTTCCTGAAATCTCTGTTTTAACTTTCTCTAAGCCGAGGATTCTCAGGAAAGGAAGATGCTGTAGAATTTGGTTCAAAGGGCTCACCACTCGGATGAAAAGAAACCCCAAGCCAGAGTGCTGACCTGGGCAGCTGGAGGAGGGGGCATGGCAGACGAGCAGACCCTGTGCTTCTCATGCCTCTTTGCCTCTTGTCTGTCTTCCAGGCCCTGGCCGACTTGGTGCATTCGCACATCCAGTCAAACGAGCTGTGTTCCAAGCAGCTGACCCTGAGCTGTCCGCTCTGTGTCAATCCTGTCTGCAGGGAGACTAAATCCTTCTTCACCAGCCAGCAGCTGTGACCCCCGCTGGTGGACCCTGTGGCATTAGGCAAATGCCCAACCTCCAGATACCTCCGATGTGGAGAGGATGTTATTTAGAGATCAAGGAAGGAAGTCATCCTTCCTTGATATATATACAGCCTTTGGGTACAAATTGTGTGATTTCTTGAGGATTGGACTCTATTGATGGATTTCTACTTTTGTATAACTATACAGTAAGCATTTGTATTTTCTCTCTCTAGGTATGTTACTAGTTTGGAATGTCCACTAGGACCTTTAATAAATGAGTTAAAAATGTATCTTATTAGACACACCTATTTTAAATACAGATTTTGGCTTTATTGCCCAAAAGCCTCCTGAAAGGGTACAGAGAGTCCCCTCTGTGGGCTGGCAGTGTGAATGAGATCTGTTTAGTCTTGTGCATATAGTTGCTGTTTTTTAAATGAACATAGTTGAGTATTTGAAGTGAATTTGAAAAAGAAATGTTACTTAATCTTTCCCTAAGCCCATGGGTTACAGAGTGCTATGGAGGCAATTTGGTTACCTGCAATGGCTGCTGTTGCCAGCGAGGCTACCATTCATTGGTCATCTTGGTATTTGTGTATTAATCTCACTTTCCTCAGTGTAAAAAGGAATCAAGTACAGATTTCAGAAGTGCTCTGAGATTCCCCATACACCCAAGGCTAATAAACGTGTGCCAGTACAGTGTTCATGATACGTGCCTTGGTGGGAGTCTGTGGTGCCACAGGGAAGGGGCTCCCACTGCTTCTGGTCTCCAAGGACAGTGCTGCTGGAAAGGCTAACAATGAGCTTCACCCTGGAGCTCCTCCCGGGACCTTGCAAGCCTTTCCATCCAGCGTCTTCTCTTAGTTGAATGCCTTCTTTCTACACATTTGTTTTCAGAATTATTTTATAAGGTCGACAATCCTTCACTTGAATTCTTTCTTAATTTACAATTTTTTATTATAAAAATTTATAGCCATACAATGGGACACGTGAAGAATACAGAAAAGTAACCACTTTAATGAAATAACTATTATCATAATATTGTATTTCATGCTAGTCCTTTCCTGTAGATATTTTTAATGCCATTGTCACCTTGGATCTGTGAGTGAAAAGTGTTTCTAAAAGTATAGAAATAATATCAGATCAGAATCTGATCCATATTTGTATTTAAATGGATTAAAAGATCCCTGGTGGTTCCAGGAAGAATTTGTAAAGATCACTTTCTCTTTCCTCCAAACCCTGAAACTTTGTTCTTCAAAAGAGCATTTTTTTTAAGCCAGTTTATAAACTGGAAGTATTAGGAGATTCATAAATCTTCTATATTGAGAATTGGCTGCGTTAATAAATATTACAACATCATTAAGGTTTTAACTAAGTTTGATTCATGCTGTCTGTTAAATCAAAACTGATCTAAATCAAAATTATTCAATGTGAGGAGCTTTTTTAATACAGGAAAAGAAACATGCCATCCACTTGAGTTAATAGTTTTCCCACATTGATGACAGCCCTCTTGAGTAGCGTCTACGTTTTTAAAATTTCAAATTGGCTTTTCTATTAGTAGATTGTGTTTCTAGAGAAAGATACAAGGCATAGGTAATTGTTTAGGATTTTCCTCTAGCCTTTTCCATTACCTTTTTGGGGATTAGGTTCACAGTAGACTTTGAGTGACCATCCCACCATGAGGTGAATTCTCTGGGTTAGTGGTGTGGTGCTGGAAGGAAGGTTATTTTTGGAGCCACTCTCTCTCCTTAAGGAAACTTCCCAAGGGTCTGCTTCAATTCTTCAATGAAAAAATAGACGTGAAAAAATATTTTTATGGAGATGATGCAGAAAACTCCAATTCAGGAGCCCTTGCGAGTATATCTGAAGCAATTATTTGCTAAGGAAACCTGAATTGATAGTGCTGTGCTGTCTGGACTAATGTCTTTGATGCTGAGTTGGGACCAGACCAGCTTTTATAGCGACAGGCAAAGAGGGATTTATTGAGATCGCTGCTCATGGCATTTGTTATTGTAAGAAGTGTTGCCTTTGATTGTTACTAACCATGGATGGGTAATGGTCATACACTAGGCTAGCATTTGGTAGGACAAAATCTTTTTAGAGCTTTGAGAATTGTCATCCTGTTGGTCAACTTTGAAATACAAATGTTTGCCCTGGTAATTAGCAGTGAACTACTGGCAGTTTCTTCAAGCTGTGTATGTACACATCTGGCTTTTAATTGATGAATCAACTTCTGCAGAAACTTTTGCAAGGACAGTGTTGATAAGGCAGTTTAGCTTGCCAGGGTGATGACAAAGCCCAGGTCCCTGCATGTATAGTGCTTTTCTAAAGAATATGCATTCTTGAACTACTTTTTTAAAAATCAAAATAAATTTTTGCACTCAAAATTTGCTTCATATCAGGAGAAATGAACTCATTGTGTGTCTGTGTGGTTTTTTTGTTTGTTTGTTTGTTTTAAGATGGAGTCTTGGTATGTCACCCATGCTGGAGTGCAGTGGTGCAATCTCATCTCACTGCCACCTCCACCTCCTGGGTTCAAGTGATCCTCCCACCTCAGCCTCCCAAGTAGCTGGGACTATAGGAGTGCACCACCACGCCGGGCTACGTTTTTATATTGTTTGTAGAGATGGGGTTTTGCCATGTTGTCCAGGCTGGTCTTGAACTCCTGGGCTCAAGGGATTCTCCTGCCTCAGTCTCCCAAAGTGCTGGGATTACAAGGATGAGCCTCAGCACCTGGCCCTGAACTCATTATTAAAAGCCCTTTAAATGTGAGGCTGGGTGCAGTGCCTTACATGTGTAATCCCAATACTTTGGGAGGCTGAGGTTGGAGGATTGCTTGATCCCAAGAGTTCAAGACCAGACCCTGACTACAAAAAATAAAGTAAAAATTAACTGGGTGTAGTGGCACATGCCTGTAGTTCCAGCTACTTGGGAGGCTGAGTTGGTAGGATTGCTTGAGCCCAGCAGTTTGAGGTTGCAGTGAGGTGTGATTGCACCACTGCACTCCAGCCTGGGTGACAGAGGAAGACCCTGTCCCAAAATTAAAAAAAAAAAAAAAAAAAAAAGAAATACTGGAGACTGGGTCATTTATAAAGGAAAGAGGTTTAATTGACTCAGTTCGGCATGTCTGAGGAAGCCTCAGGAAATTTATAGTCATGGCAGAAGGGGAAGCAGATGTCTTACATGGCAGCAGGTGAGAGCTTAAGCAAGCGGGGAAGAGCCCCTTATAAAACCATCAGATCTTGTGAGAACTCACATGAACAGCATGGGGGGAACTGTCTCCATGTTTCCATCTCCTTCCACCAGGTCCCTCCCTCAACACGTGGGGATTATGGGGATTACAATTTGAGATGAGATTTGGGTGGGGACACAGAGCCAAACCATATCATTCCACCCTGGCCACTCCCAAATCTTATATCCTTTTTACATTTCAAAACCAATCATGCCTTCCCAAGAGTGCCCTAGAGTCTTAACTCATTCCAGCATTAACCCAGAAGTCCAAGTTCAAAGTCCCATCTGAGACAAGTCAAGTCCCTTCTGCCTGTGAGCCTGTAAAATTAAAAGTAAGTTAGTTACTTCCAAGACACAATGGGAGTACAGACATTGGTAAATGTTCCCATTCCCAATGGGTGAAATTGGCCAAAATACAGGGGCTACAGGCCCCATGCGCTACTGCACTCCCCTGTGCAAGTCTCAAACCTGGCAGGGCACTCCTTAAATTTTTTTTTTTTTTAAGATGAGTCTTGCTCTGTTGCCCAGGCTGGAGTGCAGTGTGATCTCGGGTCACTGCAAGCTCCGCCTCCCGGGTTCAAAGGATCATTCTGCCTCAGCCTCCTGAGTAGCTGGGATTACAGGCGCCTGCCACCACACCCGGCTAATTTTTGTATTTTTAGTAGAGATGGGGTTTCACCATCTTGGTCAGGTTGGTCTCTAACTCCTGACCTCGTGATCCGCCCGCCTTGGCCTCCCAAAGTGTTGGGATTACAGGTGTGAGCCACCGCCCCCGGCCTACTCATTAAAGTTACAGAATAATCTTTGACTCCATGTCTCACCTCCAGCTCACGCTGATGCAAGAGGTGGGCTAATCTTTCTCATAACTTGGGTATTTAATTCAAGAAACCCTAACTTAAGGCATGTAAAAGAGATCCTTTGCTCAATCTGATGCCATTGTGTTTATCCAAAGTGTATTATCATTACCCACAAAGGGTGAGAGAGTAGGCTGCAACCATACCCCAAGTGGAGTGAGCAGCAAGACCTGCCCCTGCTCAGAGTGTAGGTGATCGAGGGCGCCTGCTTTCTTAGGGGCTCTGCCGTATGAGCTGCTCTCGATGCGGCAAAGGACCACCTTGCACAACCACAGCGGGAAGGCAGAATTTAAAGCTGGCAGCTGTAAGAAAGTGAACGTCTGTGTGTGCGCACGGGGGCGCGTGAAGGCGCAGGTGCATCAGCCAGGAACCTCCAGTTTGCCTCGTAACCTTCTCACCTCACCTGAAACCCCTTCTGCCAGAATCTTGAAGGTGGTCCAGGAACGTGGCTCCCAACGTTAGGTGGAAATGGGAAATTCGTTGAGATGTCACAAGCTGGAATAAGAAAATTCCGAGCTCACTCGGAAATGAATGCCCTAAACTAAGATTATTCAGCTTCTCAGTTGTTAATAGCAAAATGGAGACCTGAGCGTGGATAACTTTTGGTATCTGTGGGGAATCCTGGAACCAATCCCCACCGATATAGAAGGACAACTGTCCACAGTACTTGAACGTATTATTAACTGTATTCATTATGTATGTTAGATGCCCAGAACATATTTATCCTGCATATCTAAACGTTTGATCATTTTACAAACCTTCTATTTTTTTTTTTTTTTGCCAATTTTATCCAGCTAGACACTTGTGCAATATGGCTATTATCTGATCTTTGCCTTAAATGTTGTGCTTCTCTTCCATATGCACGTATTTTGCAAAATATAAAGTGTGTGGAGCTATATAGCACTGAGCCAAGTGGTGGGTACCTGCGGGTGCTTCAGAGAAGTAAACTGATGCTGCTAATATTTGTTGAATGGCGCGAACATGATGAGCAATAGCAGGTGGTGCCCTTCAGCCAGACCATTGCTCCATGCGTGTGATGCCTCTTGCCAAACAGTAGTTCTGGGAGGTGGTTGCCTCTAGAGAACACATTCCTAATATCCTGGGGTCCCATGAGAGAAAGAAATGCTTTTGCTTTTGATGTGGGACTCGTATTAAGCCTTTCTTCAGGGAAAAGGCAGTGAAAAATGCACCCTGTGATAATCAGTTTCTTACAACATGCTGTGATAGTACCGGCTTCATTGTTTTTAGCTGGAATCATTAGCTTCCATTTTTAGAGTAACAGCTATTGGCTAAATTAGGCGACCGTAGGCCATTAAGATGGATGTTGGAATTAAAAACATTTTTGGAAAAAAGCCTGCTTTGAGCCTTTGTTAGAAGCCCTTGGGCAGAGATCTGGGTCCTGTTTCTGGTTTCTTGTGAGCCTTCACTCTGACAGTTTTGTTTCCAGAAACACACTCTTAGCCTGCTCCTGAAATGGGAACAGACAGGCCAAGTTCCCCTCTCCAGTCTCCCCTGCGGGTCAAAGCTTTACTTTCCTGGCATGTTAAGAAAGAATAGATTTAACCTCGAGAATCCATGGAGTATTCTGTATTCTGTATTCTTACCTTTTCCTTATTTTAAAAAAGTGTACATATGGCATGGAATTGATTGCACAGGCACATGACATGTTGACTTGTGAACCCATTGTTAAAATTTCAAGTTAACAATCATTAAAATAATAACTTTCAAATTAAATTATGTTAAAAACAAAGGTAACATTCAACATTCATTGCTTTCTAATTATTTCACCCTATTTTTTGTTGTTGATTATTTAGACTTAGGAAAGTGATGGGAAAAACGTGAATAACGCAATACATAATTGTTTCTGCAACCATTACCTTGTGATATTCACAAACACTTGAACACTTGAATAGTCTTCCATTATTTGAAAACTATTATTCAATTTATCCAAGTGAAGTATTGGCATACAAAGAAGTTGTTTCATATTTGCATTGCTCATTAATGTAAACAAAACGTCAATATGTGTGAACTATGCTTGTTGATCAATTGCAACCACAGGTTGGTTGCAGATATAAGAGCTTGGTAAAAATCAACAAAAGCATTCTCTGAGGATGAATTGGCTATATGGAAGTTATAGGAAGGCGTATTGTGTATTTTATTATTATTTATAAATTGTGTGTTCCACATCTTTTAGATAAGTAAAATTTATAGTAAACGTACTCCCACACATACATATATGCATAGATTGTTTTTCAGATTGCTGGTTAGTCACCATTTACCAGCACACTGCTGCCTAAAAGGGAACTTTTCTGGGATGATGGAAATGATATCTATGGATTGCATACTTGTATTGTTCTCCACATTCATGATATGGAGAGGGAGCTCTCTCTATAATCACTGCCTATTTGGAACAAAAGTTACTTATGCCACAGTGACTAGGGGCATAAGTCTTTTTAGTAAGATTCCATTTGTCTTCACCAAAAACCCATGGGCCTGTAGTACTAACAGAATCCATGGAAAGTGATTCCCAATCCAAGTTCCAGCCAGAGGGCTAAAAGGGACAAAATCTTTCCGATGACATAGGTCTGTCTGAAAAGTCCACTTTTTACTTGTCATCTCATCCAGCCCTGGAAACTTGTCACGGGGGAAGACCAACGCAGCAGTGGGGAAGCACCCACTTCAGGGGAGCATGAATTGCTCATTCTCAAGATTAGGCAGTGGGGAACCAAGTGGTCTCTGGGAGGGCTACACCTTACAGCGTCCATGACTACACTGGAGAGAATGAGATGGAACACTGTGTGCAGAGCTGTAGAGCTCCAGCTGGTCCCTGAAGGCAGCCCACCTTTTCACTAACACTGGTGAGACCCTCTCACCAACGTGTCCCCATCATACTCTAGAGCCTTGGGTTGCACGGTCCTGTTTTTTCCTGAAGCAAAGCGATCTTTTCCCCAAGCTACGCTCCGCAGACAAGCAGCTTCTTTTATTTGTATCTTTCTCCTGTCAATTGCATGACAGAAAAGAAAAACTGTGTCAAATAGTGAATTCTAACCCCTTCCTATGCCTCAGAGCTTGATGCAAATAAAGACAGCTACTGTAAGCAGCCGCTTCACCTTTTTGTGTCCCCCAAGCCTCTCCCTGGGCCTCTTCTGAACTCCTGGTTCACTCTGTTTCTGCGATGCTTTCTCCTGTTTCCGGCTGCGGTGTTATCCTTTGCTGCAATCCCTTGATCCTCAGGACCTAGGAATATCTTCCAGGTTTTATGCCTGATCCCTTCTGAATCCCCCAAAGGCCAAGTACCGAGCCGAGCCATGGTGGCATCCAGCAGCAAAGGCTAGCCTGGCTTTACCTTCCTAAGAGCTGAATGTCTCTCCAGGAGCATGATCAGACATCTCATTGCAGCTGTAAAACATGAGGTAGCATTTTGAGGGTATGTGGCTGCTTGGTTACATTCCCTTCTCAAAAAAACTTAAATGGGTTTCCCTAGACTGAGGATATGCACAGCCAAATGCTCCTGCCTGCATTAGAGCCATCTGGGCCAAATTATCTCCTGATCATGTTTCACTTCCAGCTGAGTCGTCCTCAAGTGCAGCGTAGAGACTGTTCATGAAGTACCAGTGAAGGCGGCCCAACGACTGGGAAACCGGAGGACAGGGGCAAACATGTTATCAAGCCTTTCGGCTCAGGGAAGCCTGACTTCGGGGCAAGACTGGGTTGTCTGACACAGACGTAGGCACCGCCGTGGTGAGCAGGACATTCTTCTGTCCGTGCTCAGAGCTTGGCTGTCTGTTTCAACTACTGTTTGGGTCCATCAAGTTTAGAAACAAAAGTGTACTAGGTGGGCTTTCTTTGACTCTGGGGGAAACACAGCAAAAGGAAACAAACTTAAGTGACCTCAAGGAGGGATGGAGAGTGGGTAGATTGGCAAGGTTTGTAAATACATAAACAGTTTTCTGAATAATATGTTATTTTAAAACAACATTCACGGCCTGCTTAGTCTGTGCAGCTGTAGTCCTGCTTAATTAAAGCAGGGGTTTGGAGGGATTGACCTTCATTTGAATGTATGAATTTTTCTTTCTGAGACTGCATCCAGTGGTGTGCTGATCAATGTTTAATCACAGGCTCTCTGGGAGAAAAGAGAACCCTGATTTGTAGCATTTGCTGATTTCCATGGTGTAAATACTACCATTGCCGCTGGCTCCAGGCTACCAACATGACATTACTGATCACAGAGTTGGGAAGAGTTGCTAAAGATTGGCTTTCCTGAGCCAGCACGAGCCAGTGGCTGCACATTGCTGACTCTATTCCTTGTCAGAGGTCTCTCTCACTATGTACTCTGGAATGTTCCCCCACCTTGCTCCCTTCCTGTCCTGAACAGAGCGGAATCCTGCAGAACCTAAGAAGTAATGGGAGCATGGGGAGTCCAAGGAGTGATAAGGCAGATTATTTTCACGGCAGTTGGAGCACTGCGACAATGGACATTGGGAGCCTGGAGTAGACACCCTGTGGACCACAGCCAAGGGCAGCCTCTCTTCAGAGAGGCCTGAATGTGCCTGCCTGTGGGTCCCAGGATGGAGTGCAGTGGTGCCATGATAATTCACTGCAGCCTTGAACTCTTGGGCTCCCCCTGCTTGTTTCCTGAGTTGCTGGGACTACAGGTCCATGCCACCACACCAGGGTAATTTTTATTTTATTTTATTTTTTGTAGAGATGGGGTCTCTCTCTATTACCCAGGCTGGTCTTGAACTCCTGGCCTCAAGTGATCCTCCTGTCTCTGTCTCCCAAAGTGCTGGATTACAGGTATGAGTCACTACACCCAGCCTTTTAATTATTTTTTGTATGTTTAAAAATCTTTAGCATTATAAGACATCCGCTCTGCCCACCCAAAAAGATGGTGTGAGAATAACCTGAAACAACGTGTAAAACCAGAGTGTAGACTAGAAAGGGCTTTGTATCTGTAATGGGCTATTATTCATTAACATCTATGACTATTTGGACATAGTACCTAGGTCATAATTTTAAAATATATTTTTCTTACTAAAAGGTATTTCAAAATGTAGAAAGTAAGATACGTAAAAAGGGGAAATTACCTATTATCTTATGACACTTTGATGAAACTAACCCCACATATTTTATGCATACTTTCAAATTATAAAAATACTCATATGTTTCTTCTATACTCTGTATTGCTCACTTAACATCTCATGGATATGTCTTATTTGTCATGACATATTACTAAACAATGGTTTTGACAAATATCCTTGTAGACAAAATCTTCGGGCATATCCTTGATCATTTCCATAGGAAGAGTTCTTGGAAGTGGGTTGTCTGAATCAAAGGATATTCTTGCAGATTTTTTTTAAAGGATGAAATGAGAGCACATATGTAATGTGTTTAGTACAGTGCAGTACCTGAGATATGTGTGTGTGCATGAGTGTATGTATGTGTGTTAAAGGCCCAATAAATGGTAGTGATTATGAACTTGTATTAATTTGGTTAGCACACTTTTGCTGTATTGTTCTTAGTGGTGTTACAGTTTTTTTCTGGGGGTAGTATGAAGAGAGTGTGATGGCAGGAATCTAGGGGATCAGTTCTCTTGTCCTGTTTTGTTTCTGTTTTTTGAGACAGGGTCTTGCTCTGTCACTCAGACTGGAATGCAGTGGCATAATCCTGGCTCTCTGCCGCCTTGACCTCCTGGGCTCAAGTGATCCTTCTGCCTCAGCTTCCCAAGTAGCTGGGTATATAAGTCTGTTCTCACACTGCTATAAAGAACTACCTGAGACTGGGTAATTTATGAAGAAAAGAGGTTTAATTGACTTGCAGTTTCTGCAGGCTTAACAGGAAGCATGACTGGGAGACCTCAGAAAACTTACAGTCATGGCAGAAGGCGAAGGAGAAGCAAAGACCTTCTTCACATGGCGGCAGGAGAGAGAGAGAACGAGGGGGGAAGTGCCACATGCTTTTAAAGCATCAGATCTTGTGAGGACTCACTACCATGAGAACACCAAGGTTAAATCTGCCCCCATTAACCAATTACCTTCCACAAGGCCTCTCCTCCAATTCTACACGAGATTTGGGTAGGGACATAAATCCAAACCATAGCTGGGACTATAGGTGCACCACCATGGCCAGCTAATTCTGTGTGTGTGTGTCTGTAGAGATAGTGTCTCCCTATGTTGCCCAGGCTGGACTCAAACTCCTGGGCTCAAGAGATCCTCCCACCTCAGCTTCCCAAAGTGCTCGGATTACAAGTGTAAGCCACCACACCCGGCCTGTCTTGCTCTTTCTGTTCCTTGTTACCATTTACTTTTGGTCACTTGCTTTGATAGGGTTATAGGAAGAATGTATTGATGGGCATAGGAAGAAGAGACAGATGACAAAGCCATTTGTTCTTACTTATCAATAACTTTGCGAAGAGTCTGAGTGTTAAAAAAGTTGAGTTTCAGGTTAGAAGAACTTGGGGGATTATGTGTGAATTTTACTTACCCTTTGCAGGTCTACAGGTACCTCAGCATTGCCTGAGTGTGTCCTGAGTGCCCTCCTGTCCCCAAACAGCTCTCAGCAGGCTCCCAGAGGGCAGAGCCATCCATCAAAGCTGGGCAGGCCTCCAGCTCAGGTAACCACCGCACTTACACAATTGTCCCTTACGAAAAGGCAGCGGGGAATGTGTTCTTCCTGTTTCTACCTTCCTGAAGGTTTTCATGTCCATGCTAACCCACTGTGGGCCTGGGCCAAGGCCAAGTTGCCTATCAATATTTTAAAGTAGTGGTGTTATAAAATTTATGGAAGACGCACAAAGAACAATCCCCTGAAGTGACAAGCCCGCTGAGAAGGGATATTGGCTAAAAGGAGATCTCCCACTTTGAAACAGTGTGAGATCAAGTGCCCTAGCTGGTGAGGTCCTTTGTAGGCATAGGGCCTGGAGCTTGGGGGGAAATCTGACCTGGTTTCAAATCCCACCTACAACTGTTAATTTATTTGGTTATCTATTAACAGTCTCCTGGCAGCTTACTTTTATGTTTAAAATTAAGTGCTCGATTGATTATTTTCTAGAACAGTGATGGGATGTTGTTCTATACTTAAGGCAATCCATTAGTGGGCTCTCTCATTCCTGATCTCTTTTCCTTCCTTTCTTGGTACATTTTGTGTGTGTTTGTGTGTGTGTGTGTGTGTATATGTCTGCGCACATGTGTGCGAGCTTGTGTGCATGTGTGTGCACCCGAAGTTTGTGGGAGTCAGAGGATGGAGGAAGAAAGAGTCTTTATTCTGAAATCAGAGGAGAGTAGGGCTTTTATATTTCTTCCAAACTGGATATTCACAAGGAGTTTTCAGCACCCGAGGAGAGGTAGTTATTTCTTAGCATGATTCATAAGGAGATGGAAGCAGTGTCTGACTCTCTTCCTTGTCAGAGGTCTTACTCACTATGGATTGGGGAATTTTATATTATGGGGATTTCATTTTATCAAAAATCTTAGCATAAGCTGCTATTTTTTGAACACCTCTACTTTCCTTTTATCTGCTGTGGAGGCATCTTCAAATATTTCCATATTTCCAGGATTTGCTTCCGAGGATTGAGACTCAATTACTTTTTTTAAAAAATTGGGTTTATTAAATATATTGACTAGATAGAAAAAATATGACATATGTAAGGCAGAGCTCCTGACTCTCGTGCTTGGGCAGGTTCCTCGGTGTGCTTGGAACTTACCAGTTTCTTCAGCCTGGAGTGAAGCCAGGTGTGGCCTGAGGTGGCCTGAGCTCCCAAGCAGGTCATCTCTGGCCACCAGAATAGTGCTGTCTGGGCTCCTGAGTGCAGCATGAGCAGAGGAGGATCTGCCCTCTGTTTTACTGGGAAAATGTTTGAAAACACTGGAATCAAGTGTCAAGGATGACAATGAAAACATTCATGTCCCCAGTTCACAGCCTGAGAAGTAGTCTGTGCCATTCCTTTTTAAATCTGCCGCTTAGTTAGGGCTGATGCTCATTCCAGTATACAGATGAGAAAAGTAGGTATACATGGCTAGTTAGGAACAGTCAAGACTGAAGCAGATGTTCCTCCGTTCCCAGCCTGTAATAATGGCTACTTCCTTGCATGATCATGCCAGTGCAGAGTGCTGGCTTTTTACACAACATCTCTATTCATCTTTACAACAAAGTTGTGGGTAGATGTTACTATTCACATCCTCAAACTGGGCTTCTAGGATACAATGATTCAGGGAAGAAGCATTCAGGCCATCAGTGCTGAAGTGATGAAGCATCCTCATCTCCTTTCTGCCTGCTGGAATGTTCTGTCTCAGAGCCAGCAAGTCTCAATAAGGAAGCCCAGCCACCTCTGCCTTTGTAGTCTTATAAGCCAAGGACCCATTGGGAACAAGCAGGCAGTCTGTATTACGGAACTTGCTTTACATAGAAATGTGTTTCTGAAAATGTCCATGGAAATGGAATGCATTAGTCTGTTTTCATACTGCTATAAAGAACTGCTTGAGACTGGGTAATTTATAAAGGAAAGAGGTTTAATTGACTCACAGTTCAGCATGCCTGGGGAGACCTCAGGAAACTTACAATCATGGCAGAAAGTGAAGGGGAAGCAAGGCACCTTCTTCAAAAGATGGCAGGAAGAAGAAGTGCTAAGTGAAGGGGAAAGAGCTCCTGACTCTCGTGCTTGGGCAGGTTCCTCGGTGTGCTTAGAACTTAGTTTCTGTAGCCTGGAGTGTAGCCAGGTGTTGCCTGAGGTGGCCTGATTTCCCAAGCAGGTCATCTCCGGCCATTCACGTGATAGTGAATGAGAGCTCATTCACTATCACGAGAACAGCATGGGGGAAACTGCCCCCATGATTCAATTACCTTCACCTGGTCTCTCCCTTGACACATGGGGACTGTGGGGATTATGGGGATTACAATTCGAGATGAGATTTGGGTGGGGACCAAAGCCTAACCATATCATGGAAGTTTTAAAAATCTAATTGCATTGAACATATATTTGGGAGGGTTAGGGATCTATAAGAAACCTTCACCGAAGTAAAGAATCTTTCCCCAACACACACCTGACTTCACCAATTTATCAATCTAGATATTTGACTCAGGCTAGAATATGTCTTGGCTCAATTGCCAAATCTTACTAAGAGTAAGGAACTGAGTTCCTCTGGGCAAAAGGCCTCCTGTTCTTAGAAGCTGGGTAATGGTAAAGAGCACAGCTGGGGCTGGGGCTGACTTACCAGGGGGTCATTCAACGCCCATTGTTACCAAAGTGTGGAGATTTCAGTTCTGCAGAACCTAATGCCTTGGCCTCAGAAGCCTCAGTACCCAACGACTCTCGTGCTACATGGGCCTCCAAAGCTTGAACAAGAGATATTTATTCTTTCACAATGCTGGAGCCCAGGAAGCCTATAGTCAAGGCAACAGCAGGGCCAGGAAAGAACCTTCCTTGGGTCTTCCAGCTTCTTGTGGCTTCAGGCATACTTTGGCTTGTGACTGCATGGCTCCATCTCTGCCTCCATCTTCACATGGCCTTCTCTCCTGTGTCTGTGTCTTCTCCTCTTCTGATTTTTTTATTTTTATTATTTTATTTTTTTATCATAGCTGACTGCAGCCTTGCACTCCTGGGCTCAAGCAGTCTTCCCACCTGGGCCCCCCAAGTAACTGGGATTACAGGTGTGAGCCACTCTGCCCAGCTCCTCTTCTGTTTCTTGTAAGGATGCTTGTCATTTGGGTTAGTACTCACCTGGATAATCCAGATAATCTTTTCAAGATATACTTAAACTAATTGCATCTGCAAAGTTGTCTTCTCCAAAACAGGTCCCATTCAGAGGTTGTGGGGGTTAGGATGTGTTAGGATCTCTTAGGGGGGCACCATTAAACTCACTGCATGCCCCCTTCTTCCCTTCCCCTGAGACTGTTCCTGCTTAGGTTCTGTGGGCTCATCATCTTCTGCCTGTGAGGCTCCCTGCTGTGGCATACAGATGGGGTCTCAGGGCTGAGGTGGGTGCTTACAAGTACAGGCCTGGAATCAGACAAAGCCTGAGTGCAGTCACGGCTCCCATGTATCAGCTATGAGATTTAAGCAAGTAACTGAACCTCCCAGGACTCTAGCGCCTCATCTCTGACATGCGATAGTAACACCTACCCACAGTTTTGTTGTAGAGATGAACCAAGATGACGGGTAAGAAGCCAGTGCCATGGCCCAGTGTGCACTGGGGTAGCCGTTAGTGTGCACTGGCACTGGAGGAACTTGAGCTTTGGTCCTGACTATGCCTAATTAGCCCTGTGACCTCTGGTGAGTGTCCCCTAGCCCTTGTCCAGAGCACGTGTGGAATGCGTAGAGGTCGAGATTAGGCAGGATAATTTCCTTGCTTTTCCAGCCACAATAATCTTGGGCCAGAAAGACTCTGAGACCCTGGTTAATCTTATTTTTGAGCAGCTTAAGCAGCAGTCATATATATTCCTTAGACTGGGCTTCCAAAATTGCATGGAGAATTTTGCAGAACATTTCAACATCATATTTGCGGCTTAGGAATCATTTGGAAAATGGGGCTTCGTCCACTGGGTTGCATTTTGCCTCTCCTGAGTAGGAAATAGGTTGTGAAATCCCCGAGTTAAAGAACGGGGGTAGAGGAGGAGCTGTTTAGTTCATTCTTTTGTGTCTAAGTAAGATGCCTCGGAAACAGAGACGTCATACAGTGTTAAATCTGACAGGATAGAGGTTATCCTGGCACCTGGGCAGGGCCTGTGCAGAGTATGCCCTCAGAAAGCACCAGGACCATTCAACTTTCAGAAATGGGAGCTCAAAGAGGTGAAGTGACTTGACCAAGGTCACACAGAGTTGGTCTTCCAATTCTAAGGCCAGGATTTTTTCTTTCTAGGGTTCTTTCTAGGATTCTTATTTCATCTGAAATTGCTTTGGGGTGCCACTGTTGAGGACACATTTTTATTAGACACAGTTGTGCTACTGTTCAGATAGACTTAAAAATATATTCATAGCTCCTAGAGACATTATAATCTGGTGCAAAGTTAAAAAGAAAGGAGGAACCTGGATGAGATAGAGCAGAGATTCTTCCAGATGCAACATCCATGATGAAGATCTAGATGCACCTACACAATTTTTCAGTTTCACTGTAGAAGACACAAAGACCGGGCACGGTGGCTCATGCCTGTAATCCCAGCACTTTGGGAGACTGAGGCAAGAGGGTCATTTCAAACCAGGAGTTCGAGACTAGCCTGGGCAACAAAGTAAGACCTCATTTCTACAAAATTTAAAAAGAATAGCTGAAAGTGGTGGCATGCACCTGTGGTCCCAGCAACTTGGGAGGCTGAGGCAGGAGGACTATGTGAGCCCAGGAGGTCAGGGCTGCAGTGAGCCGTGATTGTGCCACTACACTCCAGCCTAAGTGGCACCATGAGATCTTGTCTAAAAAACAAACAAAAAGGCTGGGCCCAGTGACTCACGCCTGTAATCCCAGCACTTTGGGAGGCCAAGGCGGGTGGATCACGAGGTCTGGAGGTCAAGACCATCCTGGCTAACAAGGTGAAACCCCGTCTGTACTAAAAAATACAAAAAATTCGCCAGACTTGGTGGCAGGTGCCTGTAGTCCCAGCTACTCAGGAGGCTGAGGCAGGAGAATGGTGTGAACCCGGGAGGCGGAGCTTGCAGTGAGCCGAGATTGCGCCACTGCACTTCCAGCCTGGGCAGTGGAGCCAGACTCCATCTCAAAAACAAACAAACAAACAACAACAACAAACAAAAAAAAAAAAAGGAAAAGAAGACACATTTTAATTGCAAACCCAATCTTCATTTAAAAGGGGATCTCTTTTTCACTCTCCACGGAACATTTTCTACTACAGACGTACTTGGCAGACTTCTCAAGATCTATTACCCAACGTCAGTGTGTTATCTAGACATCTAGAAACACACTTCAATATTTCTTCTTTAAAAAACCAAAACGTCAATAGTCATGAAAAACAGGAGCACCTCCTGCTCCGCTCTCTAACTATTTGAACAGTATTTCTCATCAATTCAGAAATTAGTCTGGCCCTTGCCCTGGGGACATGTGTGCCAGGTATTAAGGACCGTTGAGGGACAATCTGTGTCATAGGGAAGGTGGCATCTGTTCTACAGGATGTAGCCTTCTTTGTGGGGCCAGTCTTTTACCTATATGACAAGTCCTCATCTTCCATGTCTGGCTTTCTGCCCTATGGACTTTCTGCCTGTCTCTGAGGATGGTTCTGGTGGCCAAGGAGGAAGCTCTTGGCCTTCAGTTGCTCTCCCATGTCTGTCCATGGTAGACTTAGCACAGAGCAAACCTTTGGAATGGAAAATGCTGGATTTCCCTATGGTGCTGTGGTATTGACCAGCGTGTGTGTGAGTGTGTGTTTGTGTATAGACAGGGGGTGAGAGGATGGGAGGAAACAAATGTATAAATCACATCTTGCAAATCCTTCCATTCTTAGCCAGCTGTAAACTCATGTCTTTGCTTTTCTCAAGCTTTGATTTATGTGTTGGGATCATGGGGTTTGTGTCCCTTCTTCTGGCTGTAAGTTTGGATTTAGCAGGGTGCTCCGTAAAAATGTTATGTGATTTGCATGCTCCGGGCTGATTGAGTTGCATTCTTTATAGGATCGTTTTTTAGATGGATGGTCTCTGTGGGCCTCCATTCTTTTGTTTTCTGGGGTTCAAAGGTCACATCAAAAACCTCCCGGCCTGCTGCCCGATGTGACCTTTGAACTCTAAAGGGCACAAGATCATCAGGCCATAAAATAAGGCACAAACACCAAAGGTGTCATTCTGATTGTCCTCAAAGGACAGGAGTTTAAGGCTTGGCCACATGATTCAGGGTAGAGGAAATACTGAGAGAGCAAAATTCAGGGAGCATCAAACAACGAAATCTCAAACCATAGCCAGGAAGGATGTAAAAAGGCCTCTGGGGCTGGACACTGGGATAATTGCTAACAGTGTCAGCCGTATGTTTCTACAGTGATTTCTGGTAAGACAGCCCCAGAAAGCTCAACCATGCAGACTACTGGGCTATTTTTTTCATTACATCACCACCAGTGGGTCCCTGTTACTGTACACTGCCTGCCCTGGCCCATGTAAGGCCAGCAGGAGGGCCTTGGGAGGGCCTACATGCTGGCACAGTGGAGTTCACACTCACAGGAAGGACATCAGGGCAAGGCTGAAATCCGAGAGCTGCGACCTGGTGGTTTGGAAGGAAGAGCTCTATCTTTGCTGTTGGTTTTTTAAAAGGGGAAGAAGCACTGGCTTGGAGTCAAACCTCCGAAGAGTATGTCATTGGGAAGGGGAAGATCTCTTTGGATAATGATAAAGGTCTCCTTGTGGCCGGCTCGAATTTCAGGGCCAGTCAAAACAAACATGCAAGGGAAATGCAGCGGAGCCCTACAGGGCTCAGCTTGGAAATTGCAGATAAATAAATCCGAACCAGATAAATTAGCCAGAATATTCTAAAACCATAAATGAACTTCTACTGATTTATGCAGAGGTTTCCAAGGTGTTTCGAAAATGCGTGTGAGGAGCATTTACACTCCCTAGTGGCATGGAAAATATTTCACAGCAGCAGGAAGCAGCAAAGCAAGTGTGGCGGAAAGCCCACAGCTGCAAATAACCTGCCGTCCTGGAGAAAGCTCATACTCAGGATGGGGTGTGTGCAGGGGGTCATCCTTAGAGAGACAGCAGGGTTCACTCCCCATTGCACAGAGGGGGAAACCAAGCCCCAAGTCGGGATGATTCAGACACATCTGTCCCCGGATGTTATTCTCATGCCCAAACCAAGTGAAGGGAAGGGATATTTTAAAAGAAGTGGATGTGTAGAAATTTGAGCTTCCACAAAGGGCAGGAGAAAGGGACACTCCTGACCTGAAACTCAGACCTGAGGCTGTGGGTTTGAAGGCTTAGCAGTGCCAGATGGATGCTAAGGAATTGCAGGCCGAATAATTGCAGCTGAGGAATAAGGGGTCCAGATAGGGAGATAAAGAGAGGGAGAATGGGAGGGTGAAGGGATCAGCTGAGGGAAAGAAGAAGAGACTCAGAGGGAAGACAGCTCACGGGGTGGCTAGCTCCTCTAGAGCTGGGGAGGGATTTGTGATTATGGAAATAGAGGAAAGACATTTTCTTTGGAATGACTGGGTTTTATTTTATTTTACTTTTAGAGACAGGGTCTCGCTCTGTTGCCCAGGCTGAAGTGCAGCAGAGCTACCATGACTCGCTACAACCTTGACCTCCTGGGCTGAAGCAATCCTCCCACCTCAGCCTCCCAAATAGGTGAGACTCCAGTTGTGCACTACCACACTCAGCTAAGTTTTGCATTTTTATTTTTTGTAGAGACAGGGTTTCACTATGTTGCCCAGGCTGGTCTCGAACTCCTGGCCTCAAGCGGTCCCCCCATCTTGATCTCCCAAAGTGCTATGATTACAGGTGTGAGCCACCACGCCCAGCCATGACTGGGTTTTATTCTTAGTCTAGGCCCTCAGTATTTAGGCTTAGCTCGTGGGAAGAGTGAGCAGTGAGGGCAGAGCTCTTCTCCATCTCCGTCTCCCTAGAGCAGCTATTTTAAAGAAGGGTTACAGTTTGACTGTGAGTGGATCTGGGTTCCAGTGTTTGAGGCACCATGTCTTTGAAAGGTGGCATCTGTGCAGGGGTGAGTCCAGGTCTCCTGTCTCCCCTAGTTACCCAATCACCCCCTTTGTCTCCTGACACCTGCTTTCTGAGCGGTTAGAGGACCTCACCTGGGTCCTTATCTATGCTTGGACTTGGGCCACCATTATTAGTTCAAGCCTCTGAATTTCTCTGGTTTGCTTGAGTGATAAAAAATTCACTCTGTGGGGAAAGAGGGGGACAGAGCCCAAGGCTGAGGCTGAGAACGCCTTCTGATGGGACCTGTTCTGCACACCAAGTGTGGAGGATGGCTGTCCTTCAAGCACCTACAGAGCTGGTTACCCTGGCCCGTGGGCCTGTTTGAAACTCACCTTTCTTCACAAGACCAGGTTAAATACCCCGACCTTCAGGAAGTCTTCCTGGACTAGCCCAGCCCAGAGGAATCTTTCCTTTCTGATCACATGGAGTGCCATTCTTCCAGTGTGTATCATGCTTGGTTTAGTAATGTTAATCAAGTAGACTGTACATGTGCATACATATTTTTATGTGTACATATCTACATCAACATCTAAAGCCCTCTCCAGCTGGACTAAAGGCTCCTCCAGGCCAGGAACCTTGTCTTTCCTCTTGTTCATCTCTCTTTCTAAAAATATTTCTTGGTTAATTGATGTATTGACTTTTTGGGTGCACTGCACATGTTCTTTTGATGGACGTTCATTTTATCAGAAGTTGAGCAGGAGACCATTGATTTAACATGCTCCCCTTGGGCGAGGCACAGTGGCTCACACTTGTAATCCTAGCACCTCGGGAAGCTGATATGGTTTGACTGTGTCCCCACCAAATCTCAGCTTGAATTGTATCTCCCAGAATTCCCACATGTTGTGGGAGGGACCTAGGGGGAGATAATTGAATCATGGGGCTGGTCTTTCCCGTACTATTCTTGTGATAGTGAATACGTCTCATGAGATCTGATGGGTTTAGCAGGGGTTTTCACTTTTGCTTCCTCCTCATTTTCTCTTGCCACCACCATGTAAGAAGTGCCTTTTGCCTCCCGCCATGATTCTGAGGCCTCCCCAGCCATGTGGAACTGTAAGTCCAATTAAACCTCTTTTTCTTCCCAGTCTTGGGTATGTCTTTATCAGCAGTGTGAAAACGGACAAATACAGAGGCTGAGGCTGGAGGATGGCTTTCAGGCCAGGAGTTTGAGACCAGCCTGGGCAACGTATTGCGACCATGTCTCTAAAAAAAGATTTTTAAAAAAAAAGTTAGCCAGATATGGTGGCTTGAACCTATAGTCCTAGCTACTCAGGAGGCTGAGGCAGGAGCACTGCTTAGCCCCAGGAGTTGGAGGCTGCAGTGAGCTAAGGAGGTGCCACTGCACTCTAGCCTGGGTGACAGAGTGAGGCCCCCATCTTAAAAAAGGAAAATGCTCCCTCTGGTGGGAAGTAGAATTATAGTTATCAGAGGCTGGGAAGGGTTTGTGTGTATGTAGGGGAGGACGGGATGAAGAGAGAGTGGTTAATGGGTGCAAATGTGCTGTTAGATAGAAGGAATAATTTCTTTTTTTTGAGACGGAGTCTCGGAGTCTGGCTCTGTCTCCCAGGCTGGAGTGCCGTGGTGCGATCTCGGCTCACTGCAAACTCCACCTCCTGGGTTCATGCCATTCTCCTGCCTTAGCCTCCCGAGTAGCTGGGACTACAGGCACCTGCCACCACGCCCAGCTAATTTTTTGTATTTTTAGTAGAGCCAGAGTTTCACTGTGTTAGCCAGGATGGTCTCGATCTCCTAACCTCATGATCCGCCCACCTCGGCCTCCCAAAGTGCTGGGATTATAGGCATGAGCCACCACGCCCAGCCAGAAGGAATAATTTCTAATGTGCAATAGCAGAGTAGGGTAACTGTAATGAATAACAATGAATTGTATATTTCAAAATAGCTAAAGGAGCAGACTTGAAATGTTCCCAACACATAGAAACCATAAGTGCTCAAGGTGATGGAGAGTCTAAATATCCCGACTTGATCATTACACATTCTACACATGCAACAAAAGATCATATGCACCCCGTGCACATGCACGAATGTCATGTGTCAATTTAAAGCATGCCCCCTCCCTGTTGCTGTGCTCCGTGAGTCTGTGTGTGTGTGGGATATCCACACCCATCACAGCATAGTCCTGTGTCACTTCTACATAACAAGAAGGGCCAGGGCCAGAGGTGGTACTCCTGGAGGGGGGACGCAGGCCCAGAACAGTTCACTTTTGTGGGTGTGAGGAGTGAGTCAGGCTTGGACAGGAACTCAGACACCTGGGCCCCACCCTCAGAGATTCCAATTGAAGTGGTCTGAATTGGGACTCTGGCCTCAGTATTTCTTAAAAACTCCCAATGACTCCAATGTGCACCCAGGGTTGGAGATCGCAGATATATATACAGTGAAGTCAGACTGTCTCCTGGCTCCTGTGTTTACCTGCTGCTGTACCTGTCAGCACAGGTCTACTGGTCTCTGAATCACAATCCCAAATTAGTGGGAGAGGAAATCTGATTGACTGAGCTTGGCACCACGTGTCCCTCTTGATCCAATTAGCCATGCCAGGGGGATGGGCAATGAACTATACAGCAGCTGATCCGCCACTGAGGAACCCACCCTTACATCTGGGGTGTATTTCCCATGAATGGGAAGGTTGTGGCTGGGCAGACATCCCCAAAGGTGACTGGCACAGCTGGTGCCATATGCTATGAAACTCTTGTTTGTTTTGAAGTCTGTGAAGTCTTTAAGGGCAGACATCATTTTCTGAAACCCTATGTATTAATCACGTTTTCGTTTTCTGTATTTTAGGATGCTTTGACATCTTGGGGCCCTGTGGACCCAGGAAGGGACTGCCCTTCCCAGGGTTGGCTATTTCCTACAGGCAGCAAACCACTTGCCTGCAAGATGCCTTCAATATGCAAACCAACTCATCCCAAGTCCGTTCCCCAAACTGGCTCCTTTCATCAGGCTTAGGAAACCCTAGACATCATCCTCCTGCCCAAAGTCACCCTAGGGCCAGATACCATTCAACTAGGGACCACCCTGATAGCGCAGAGCCTGCTGAAGTTATTCAGCCTATCCAATCTTAAACTTGCTCAGTGGCTTGCCCTGCCTTACCTGTTCCTTCCCTTGAGAACCACAAATGAAGAAAAAACTTGGCCCATGCTTTTCCCTCACTCCTGCCTTCTGACCCAATCTGGTGCCTCCCTGTGTGGCTCTGAATGGTGTGACATGGTATGTCCCCTTCTCTTGGGAACCGTAAGTAACAAACGATCTTTTCAGTGGTGGTCATCTCCTAATCTGCTGGCCTTACCATATGATATTGTTTGAATATTTGTCCCCTTCAAATCTCCTGTTGAAATGTAATCCCCAGGGTTGGAGGTGGAGCCTGGTGGAGGTGTTTGCTCATGAGGGTGGACCCTTCATGAACGGCTTAGTGCCATCCCCTTGGTGACTAGTGAGTTCTAGCTCTGAATTTATGTGAGATCTGGTTGTTTAAAACAGTGTGGTACCTCCCCACTCGCTCTCTTGCTGCTGCTCTCACCCTGTGAGATGCCTGCTCTCTCTTTACCTTCTGCCATGAGTGGAAGCTTCCTGAGGCCATCACCAGAAGCAGGCACTATGTACCATGATTCCTGTACTGTCTGCAGAACCGTGAGCCAATGAAACCTCTTTTCTTTATAACTTACCCAGCACCGTTTTTTTTTTGTTTTGTTTTGTTTTTTTTTTTATAGTAATACAAGAACAGCCTAACACATCATCCCTGAATAAGAATAACCTCTTGGGTATGTTTTTAAAAATCCCAGCATCTGGCACAGTACCTGTTACATAGAAGGCAAGTGATAAATACTTGCTGAATTAAATATATGAATAAATGGATGGATGGATGGATGGATGGATGGATAGACAGATGGACAGATGGATGGACAGATGGGTGGGTGGATGGATGGATGGATGAGAAGGCCCTTGAGAGTTTAGAGGGGGCATGGTATGAAGTTATATGCCTGATCCAGCCCTGGGTGATGGATGCCTAGACCTGTCCACCCATGTTTCTTCCTCTGTCTTAGGAACCACAGGCAATTACAGTGGGATAAGCAAATGGAGAGGCCAGGTGACTCCCTAAAAAACAGCAATCAGACCAAGACCTGCAGAAGAAAGGGTGTGGATTCAGTGTCCCAGCTCTTGAGGGCACTGTGTTTAAAGGTGGAAATGATGAATGGATGTGCACTGACATTTATGTCACTGTGCTGGGACTTGCTCTCTCTTCTGCTCACAGTCTCTCTATATAGGATAAAAGATTCTGAGCACCAAAGAATTGTCCCATCTAGTCAAACTGGGGGAAACTGACAAACTCCATCTTGGTTCATTAGACCCATGGATGAATTATGAGATGTAGAGGGAAACCGTGCCTGGTGCACACTTAATGAACCCAGGGGCTCCAGTGATGGATGGATGGATGGAAGTGAACATTCATCTACTCTCACTTGCTCCGATGATGTCATTTTTAACCAACAGTGAACTTCACCCAGAAACCAACCCGGACACAGAGCAGAGAGAAGGCGGGTGAGAGTGCCTCAGGAGGAATGTTAACCAGATTCCAGAAGCCTGCCAGTCAGTCCTGCTGTGAGTTCATTTAAATGCTCAGTTTAGCTCTTGAATTAAAACAAGACAGGGCTAAAACTTTAATCAATCCGGTTCAGCTGCCACACTCAGGCACGAGCAGAGAATAAAATGAAGGTCACAGGAGAAGTCCAGGAGAGAGAATCTGACAGTCTGTGCAGATGAATGAGGTTATGGCAAATGGCTTTTGAGATGAAAGGGAGGCCCAGGCCGGCAGTTCATTTAGAATAGGAGTGGCCATCTGTCAATAGCTGGGGCCGGATTCCAGATCCTTGCTCTTCTGGAGCGTGCAGGGGTGTGTTGGTGTGCATGCGTGTGTGTGTGTGTGTGTGTGCGCGCGCGCGTGCTCACCTACCAGAGTGGAGAAAGAGGTAAGAAGCTGCTAAAAGGAAAAACTCCTCTTCCATGTTCACCTAGCTAGAGATTTATCTTGCTTAGCAACTAACTTCAATGGAGGGTTCTTTTCTTGTCTTTTCTTCTTTTTTTGTCTTGTCTTTTCTTCTTTTCTTTTCTTGTCTTGTCTTTTCTCTTTTCTTTTCCCTCCCTCCCTCCCTCTGTCCTTCCCTCCCTTCCTCTCTCCCTTCTTTCCTTCTTCCTTCCTTCTTTCCTTTCTTTTCTTTTTTTCTTTTTTTTTTTAGAGTCAGGATCTTACTCTGTTGCCCAGGCTGGAGTGCAGTGGTGCAATCACGGCTCACCGCAGCTTCAACCTTCTGGACTCGAGTGATTCTCCCACCTCAGCCTCCCCAGACGTGGAGACCACAGGTATGTGCTGCCACACCTGGCTATTTTTTCTTTTTCTGGTGGAGAAGGGGTCTTGCTATATTGCCCAGGCTAGTCTCATACTCCTGGCCTCAAGTGATCCTCCTGCCTCGACCTCCCAAAGTGTTGGGATTGCAAGCATTAGCCACCATGCCTGGCCTTAATTCATATTTCAATGTACATGTTACTTCTTCACAGAATCAGTTGACTTCAGCCTGAATTCCTGAGCTCAAGGAAGGTGTGGGGATTTTGAAACTGGTGCACATACATGATGGTGGGCCAAGCCAGCAGTAGTGTGGCCTTCAGTAGGAGCAAGGATGCTAGAACCCTAATTATTAGGGTTCTCTTGAGGGACAGAACTAATAGGATATATGCATATATGAAAGGGAGTTTATTAAGGAGAATTGACTCACAGGATCACATGGTAAAGTCCCACGATAGACCATCTGCAAGTTGAGGAGCCAGGAAGCCAGTGATGGATCAGTCTGAGTCCCCAAACCTCAAAAGTAGGGAAGCTAATGGTGCAGCCTTCAGTCTGTGGCCAAAGACCCGAGAGCCCCTGGCAAACTACTGGTGTAAGTCCAATAATCCAAAAGCTGAAGAACTTGGAGTGTGATGTCTGGGGACAAAAAGCATCCAGTACAGGAGAAACATGAAGGCTGGAAGACTCAGAAAATCTACTCTTCCATCTTCTTCTGCCTGCTTTAATCTAGCCTTGCTGGCAGCTGATTAGATGGTGCGCACTCAGACTGAGGGTGGGTCTGCCTTTCCCAGCCCACTGACTCAAAAGTTAATCTCCTTTGGCAACACCCTCACAGACACACCCAGGAACAGTAGTTTGCATCTCTCAATCCAATCAAGTTGACAATATTAACCATCACAGATGCAAAGCAGGGGAAAAAGGGAAGCCAGGGTCCCAAGACCAGCTTCTCCTCTGAACTGTGCTCAGCACCCTGCAAGCAAAGATACGTGGAAAGCCAACAGTCTGCTGTGGCTTAGAAAAGGCCCAGAGGTAGGCAGTGGAAAGTGGACATAGAGGCTAGTGGTATGGAACCAGGAGGATGCAGTGGAGGCCTCGAGGACCATCAACCACATCCAAACACTGTCCCCCAAGGCACACTACTCTCATTGCCTTGACCCTCAGTGCCCTCTAGGACTTAAACACCATGCTAGGAAAGGAGACAAGCCCTGTGTTAACCAAGGCTGCCTCCGTCCTGTCTGTCCAGACAGCCCATCCACCGTGCCTTGGCCTACCTGCTTTCTCTCTGACTTTCTCCCTCCCGCCATCTCTTTCCCTCTCTCTCACGTGCTCCAGCCACACTGGTCTTCTTAGAGGTCTGGCAATGCCAACACACACTTCCGTCTCGGCCTTTGCACTCGCTGTTCTTACTTCTTGGAATGCTCTATGCCCAAATATGCTCAGGGCTCCCTTCCCACTTCAACTGCTCATATATCATGTTTTCAGAAAGGCCTTCTCTGATCACCTTATTTAAAATAATTCCACCATCCATCACTCTCTGTCCTGTTTTATTTGTCTTCGGAGAACTTATCACCACTGACATCATCTACATATATGCATACACACACATATATCACACACAGGTGCACACACACACACATATATATGTCTATGTCTGTATATATATATGCATGTCTCAGAGATATTGTGGGTTTAGTTCTAGACCTCCACAATAAAGCAAATATTATGATAAAGTGAGTCGCATACATTGCCCAGATCTATCAGAGGAATCACTATGGCAGCTGTATAGCCTTATAAAATGTATTTCTTAAATAATACAACTTGAAGGTCAAAATTACTCCTTGATCCATAAGCCCCAGAATAGATTTTGTGTTAGTAGGCTGAAAACGACATTAATCTTCTTATATATCTCCATCAGAGCTCTTGGGTGCTTAGGTGCATGGTCAAATATTTTGAAAGGGTTTTTTTGTTTGTTTGTTTGTTTCTGAGCAGTAGGTTTCAACAGTGGAATTAAAATGTTCAGTAAACTGTGCTATAAGCAGATGTGCTATTAGCCAGGCTTTGTTGTTTCATTTCCAGAGCACAGGGAGAGTAGATTTAGCATCATTCTTAAGGGGCCTAGGATTTTCAGAACGGAAAATGAGCATTGGCTTCAACTTAAAGTCACCAGCTGCATTAGAACCTAACAAGAGAGTCAGTCTGTCCTTTGAAGCTTTGAAGCCAGGCATTGACTTATCCTCTCCAGCTATAAAAGTCTTAGATGGCATCTTCTTCCAATATAAGGGTGTTTCATCTACATTGAAAATCTGTTAGTGTGGCTGCCTTCATCAATAATCTTAGTTAGATCTTCTGGATAACTTGCCGCGGCTTCTCCATCAGCACTTGCTGCTTTACCTGAAGTGCTGATGTTTGTGGAAATGGCTCCTTTCGTTATACCTCCTGAACCAAACTTTGCTAGCTTCCAACTCCTCTTCTCTTCCTCTTCTTCCCTCCTCCTTCTTCTTCCTCTCCTCCTCCTTCTTCTTCCTCACCTCCTCCTCCTCCTCCGCCTCCTTCTCCCCTCCCCTCCCCTCCCATTCTGTCCCCTCCCCTCCCATCCTGTCCCCTCCTCTCCTCTCCTCTCCTCTCCTCTCCTCTCTTATCCTCTCCTCTCCTTTCCTCTCTTGTCCTCTCCTCTCAGTGTTTATAGAATTGAAGAGATTTACGGCCTTGTTCTGGATTAGGCTTTGGCTTAAGGGAATGCTGTGGCTGGTTGGATCTTCTATCCAGACCAACTACAACTTTCTCTACATCGGTAATAAGGCTGTTTCGCTTTCTTATCATCTGTATGTTCACTGGAGTGGCGCATTTAATTTCCTTCAAGAACTTTTTCTTTGCATTTTCAACTTGACTAACTGGCACAAGAGGCTTAGCTTTTAGCCTGTCTTGGCTTTCAGTGTGTCTTCCTCACTGTTTAATTACAGCTTTTGATTTAAAGTGAGAGTTGTGTGACTTTTACTTTCACTTGAACACTTAGAGCCCCTTGTAGGGCTATTCATTGGCCTAATTTCAATATTTGTGTGTCTCAGGGTATAGGGAGGCCGAACAGTCAGAACACATAACATTCATCGGTTAGGTTCGCTGTCTTGTATGGGTGCGGTTAGTGGTACCCAAAAACAATGATAATAGTAACAGCAGAGATCACTGATCACAGACCACTGTAACAGACACAATAATGATGAAAAAGCTCAAAGTATTACGAAAATTACCAAAAGGTGACGCAGAATCATGAAGTGAGCATATGCTGTCGGAAAGATGGCCAGGACAGACCTGCTCCATGCATGGTTGCCGCAAACCTTCAATTTGTAAAACGCACAACGTCTGTGAGGCGCGCTGTAGTGAGGCATGCCTGCATATTTGTTTATTTGTTGACATCTATTTTCCCCCATTAGAACGTTATTCCACAGAAGCAAGGACTTGGTCTTCCTCATTCACTGCTGCATCCACAGTGCTCAGGGCAGCGCCTGTGCAGGAACCCCTCCTGAATGACTGGCATTTGCACACAGCCTTCTCCACTGCACCACGTGGACACAAGCAGTGTAGGGGATGCAGCGTCCATCTGCCCCTTGCTGCTCCTGTCGCAGCCTTCTGCCTTCAGGACCCACCATTTAAGCCTCTTCTTCCTTCTCTACCTCTCCACTGCCTCAATCCAGAGAAACTTTATCCAGCCTGGGGCAGGGCTGTCTGGCTCCGACTGATCACATATTCTCCTAAATCTATTATTTATGCCTAAACCGTATGCCCTGAGTCTTTCAGGCCTGAGGCTGCTTATGCTCAAAAGCCGGGCTTTGAAATACAGAAAGCTTCTTCCCCCCTTAAAACTATGGTCTCTGCTGTGAGTTTCCAGAAGCCTATTTTGTAACACAGAAGTGAAAGCTTGATTCCTTTTACTGTATTTTGCAATGTCATCACTTCACTAATGCAAGGCATGTGAATGTCCCTGCGGCTGCCTATACCAGAGGGCAGGCCAAGGGGTTAGGAAGTAGGGTGAGGTTCGTGGATCAAAATATTATCTGTCACATACTCTGTAGTACAGGAACTCTCACTAAGTATTGCAAGTGTAAATGACCTTGGAAGCACTTTCTAGTTGGAGCCACAGCATTGGCAAACAAAGCTAAAAATAATAAACCCAGTGTTGCTGGGGACGTGGGAAACACCATGCATTAGGGATGCTGCACTCATTTGCTCCGATATTTCTGGAAAGCAGTCTGGTAATAGTGTATCAAGAACTATCAGCATTATCCCCTGATGATGCATTGGTAATACCACTTTGGGAGATCTACTCCATAAGCATAAGCCAAAAGAAGCAAAAGAAAAACCATAATCTTGTTCAAAGATGATCATGGCATTATTTAGAGACAATGAAAATATCCCAGACAGGAAAGTGGTTAAGCACTATGATCTGTCAAGACAATGGGATAGTAGCTAAATCTTTGGGCTTAGGGTAGGATAACTACTTTAACAAATAACCACAAACCTTGGTGGCTTAGCACAATAAAGTTTATTTCTTACACACATTGCAACCCAATGTAGGTCAGTTGGGGAGACAGGTTTCCGTATGCCATCACTCAGGGACCTAGGCTTCTGTGTTTATTGGCTCCACCATTTCCTCCCTGTGTCTGATAGATCCATGAGGGAGGAGAGTGAGAACAGAGGATTGCAAGGGAGGTTTCATGAGCCAGATTCAGAGGTCTGGAGGCAACATTACTTCTACCCACATTCTAGGAGTCAGAACGCAGTCACGTGGCCACATCTAACTACAAGGGAGGCTGGGAAATGTAGTCTTGCTATAAGCCCGGGGTGAAAGGGGAATTGTCTGATGAACACATAGCAGTGATTGCCACACTGTCAACAAGTTACACATGTTGACTATGCTGACACATGAGCACTTAAATATTAAATCATATTAAATAGACAAAGCAAAACACAGAAACACTAATTAGGACTGATTACTAATAACTATATACTTGCAATTATGTATACTGACCAACTCAGAAGTGATTTTAAAGTATTGTGGGCTTTGTAGTTGTCTGTTTTGTCCTTACTGTAAAAAGAAAAATTCACAGGGCAGATAAAACTGTGGTTATGGATTCATGTGACCAGATGTGGAATTGCATTATGGTGTTTATCTTTTTGAAACTTTTTCATTGAAAACATAGAAGCTTGTTTGCAGCAACATGGATGAACCCGGAGGTCATTGTGCTAAGTGAAATAAGCCAGATATGGAAGGACAAATACTGTATGATCTCACGCATATGTGGAATCTAAAAAAGTTGAACTCATTGAGGTGGAGAGTAGAACAGCAGTTGCCAGGGGGTGGGGGCTGGAGAAAACAGGGAGACGTGCTCAAAGGGTTCAACGTTAGTTATAAGATGACCAAGTGCTGAAAATCTAATGGACAGATGGTAATGGATGTATTAATTAATTTGATCGTGGTTATCATTATACAATGTCTACATATATCAAATCATCACATTGTAGACCTTGAGTATATTCAATCTCTGTTAGTTAAATATTTTAAAATAAAAAATTTAAAAACATAAATGGAGTATCAGTATGAAAAAATAAAAAGAGTTTTCTCAGTTCTATTTTTCTGATTATAAAATAAATACCTGTTATTGTAGAAAATTAGAAAAGTGTTTTTTAAAGTATGTACTATTCTTCAGCTCACTGGTAAACACTGATGATACCACTTTACAGTTCTTTCTCCTAGGCATATAGTTATATATTTAAGATGCTGTAGACTATTTTGCAGGCAGCATTTGTCATTTAACACTATTGCATAGGTATTTTTCCTTGTCACTAACATTATTTTTCAATTTTAATGTCTTTACAATATTTCATTATATAGATGCACTAAAATTTAAGCCACTCTCTGGGTGAGGGATATTGTTCCCATATTTTGCTGGTATAACTCACTCTCTAAGGATTATCTTTTACAAACAGCTTAGCCCACATTTTTAATTACTTTATAGGATGAAGTCCTTAAAAAGGAATTACCAGGTCAGAAAACATGAGTGTTTTCAAGGTTCTTGATACACATTGCCCAAACTGCCTTCCAGAAAGGTCATATAATTTATATTCCTCTCTCACTTCACTTTTATAGTATCCAGTACTATTAATATTTCTATTTTTTGCTGGTTTGATAAACAGGAAGCTATCTCTGGTGACTTTATTTTTAATTTTTTGGATTCCTTTTGTAGCTGAGTAGCTTTCTTATGTGTATTAGCCAAACATTTGTATTTTCTCTTTTGTAAATTATCTATTCATAACCTTTACGCATTTTCTATTTCTTTTTTCTTATTGATTTGTATGAATGCCTTGTATAGTAAGAATATTAACCTTTTGCCTGTCATGTATGTGGCTAATATTTTTTCAGTTTATTGTTTGCTTGTAATTTTTTGACATCTAGATGTTTACAATCTTTGTGTGATCTAATATGTTAGTCCTTTCCCTTGTGATTTCCTTCATTATTTTATACTTAGAAACTTCTTTCAATGCAAGGATTACATAAATACTTATCTACATTTTCTTATGGTTTTCCAAGTTTTTCAGGTATTATAATTTTAATATGTCAGTTTATTTTATTTTATGATGTGAGATAAGGATTTAGATGTTTATACCACCAAGAGAGCCAACTTTTTCCAAATCACATTCAAATAATTCATTCATTTCTCACTGACTTGTAATACCTCCTTTATTAGCTATGAGGCTCTTATTAAAATGCAGATTTTAGAATCTATAAAGTGAAAAATAACAATCCATCACTGACCACCCAGAGTTGTCATGAAAATATACAATTTATTTTTAGATAAATCTATAAATCACATGTATAAATCTATGTGAATAGAATAAGATAAATAGGTTGGGCGTGGTGGCTCACTCCTGTAATCCTAGCATTTTGGGAGGCTGACAGGGGTGGATAGCTTGAGCTCAGAAGTTAGAGACCAGCCTGGGCAACATGGCAAAAGCCTGTCTCAAACAAAAACACAAAGAATCAGCCGGGCATGAGGGTGCACGTCTATAGTCCCAGCTACTCAGGAGGCTGAGGTTGGAAGATTGCTTGAATCTGGAAGGTGGAGGTTGCAGTGAGCCGAGATGGCGCCACTGAACTCCAGCCTGGGTGACACAGTAAGACTCCCTTTCAAAACAAAAATGAAAACAAACAAACAAAAAACCCCAAACAACAACAAAAAACAATAAATGGATGCCACTTTTGGGGGTGGGGATCAGTTTTAAAAAGCAGATGAAAAAATGACAGCAGTAGGTAAGTTCAAATTAAAAACAAGGAGGATGACCTGAATTCAGGTTTAGGTCTGTTTTCCTGGGGAGCTGACCTGACCTGAACGAAGTTCTCCCAAGAAACCTTTGGCCTGGGGACAAAGGCAGCAGTGAGCTGGGCACTGAGGCTGACATGGAGAACGTGAGTCATGGGCAGATTTGTTTCTTAATTCCTAGAAAGCTCTTTCCCATGAGCCAAAACGTAGGGTTGGAAATGGGCTTGGGTTGAGAAGGTAGGGAAGGAAATGGGGAGGAGACATGGAAAAGTGGCTGCACATTTTTGTGGCATTTTCTTTCAGCATACAGACTATTAAATGACAGCCGGGCCACTTTGGGATGCTAAGTAACAGGTAGATTGCTTGAGTTCAGGAGTTCAAGACCAGTCTGGACAACATGGCGAGACCCCATCTCTACAAAAAATACAAAAAACAGCCGGTTGCGATGTTCTTCGCCTGTAGTCCCAGCTTCTTGGGAGGCTGAGGTGGGAGGATCGCTTGAGCCCAGTAGGCAGAGTTTGCAGTGAGCCGAGATTCTGCCACTGCATTCCAGGTGGGCAACAGAGTGAGACCCTGTCTGAAAAGATAAATAAAATAAATAAATAAATAAATGAATAAATAAATAAATGAAAGTGTTTTTCAAAAGTTGACATGTTCCAGATGTTTAATCAGATCTGGGCTGGTATACTCCTGTCTAATGCCATCTGAGGTTTTTCTGGAATTTTGGTCTGACTTCGGTTTGGACAGTGACTCATGAATGGAAGATCCCTTACACTCCACTTTCCTATGGATTTGACCACACCTATAGGCTGTAAAATAAACCCCAGAGTTCCGCTGCTCACAGCCTTCCGTTTTCTTAGCTTTCCTTTTTCCATTTCAAAATAAAACTAAGTCATATTGCTTAGTATTCAAATGCTATGAGTCTAGACGGGAGATTATTAAGTGTTTTTTTTGTTTTTTGTTTTTTTCATGGAGGACAATGGTAAAAGATCTAATATCCATGCCACATAGCCCTGGGTAATTTTTTTTTCTGTCATCTTTAAGAATGATGCACAATGTGTGAATATGGCCCACAGTTGGGGCCTAATTATGATTCTCCAGCGAGTGCACTGCATTTTGGAGGAAGTCTTAAACGAGCACTTAAGCAGTAATGCCTCTGAGCACACCACTGTGGATCTGGAAGAGGGCTTTGATTCCTGCACCCGGAGCCACCGACGCCCACGCTGCTCCCACAAGCACTTTTATCACCAAGTTATTAGACCATTATGGTCTACGATTGTCTTTTACCGCCTTTGATTTTTTTCTGTTGTCAGATGTGAGGAAAGTGATGTGTAATACGATCCAAAATGCTCTTGTTTGTTTTAATCTGCTGTTTTAATATATTATGGCTTCCTGCCATTACCCTTCTCTAGCAGGGCCCTAGGGTCCCTTGGAGACAGTGGGAGCCTAGAATGTGCTGGGCACTTTGGGGATTTGGTGCAAAGCAGTGGCATGTGTGCTCCTGCCAGGGGGGACCTCAGAGCTGGGAGCAGAGCTGGCAGCTGGGTCCAGAGGCTTTGGAGATCACTGTAAAAAAGAGTGGCCTGGGGACTGGGCAAGTGGAACTTGTTCTCCAAGAGATCTCTTCCAACTGTGAGTTCCAGCAGGTGTTTGTATGGATTTGGGGTCCAAAGCCTTCGTGGGCTTGAGGTGGGTTTAGGGCAGCTTCCCCAAACCCAGCTTGGCAATGGTGAGAAGAGATACCCGCTCCAAGAAGTGCTTCAAAATGGAGCTTTAGGGTGAGGTGTGGTCTTGGGTGATGGCATCTGTGATGATTATACACAAGTACAAAACACTCTAGTCTTGGCTCTGTCACTAACTGAGCACATCCTTTCCCTCTCAGAGCCACTTGGTCCCCTGTGTCTGAATGAAGAGTATGAGATTAGGCCCTTCATAATCGCCAGCCTCCCATCGGCTCCCTGGCCTTCATGGTATATTAACATAGGAAGCTGTTCCTGTTTCTCTTCCATCTTATGAGAAACCATTGGCTTCTCAAGGTCAGTGGCCAGCAAGCTGGGGAAGGCCATGAACAGGGCTATCTTTGCTCTAAATAAAGTTTTAATTGACATATAATAATTATACATATTTATGGGGTACATAGTGATGATGTCATACATATAATGTACAGTGATCAGATCAGGGTGATTAGTGTATCTTTGCTTTTGCAGTGATCATCAAAATCATCCTGGAAAGACCTCTGGGAGAGATGGCAGAGCTTGGTCCACTCTGCAGGCCAAGCTGGCTGCTGGCAAGGAGGTTGATCATCTCTGATGGCCTTCAGCCACAGAGCAGCCACACCCTTAATAAGATATCCCTGCCTTGAAACCTTCGTTTAATCAATGAACGAATACTCAGTGAGTACTGAGTGTGTGTCAGCACACCAGCTCTTTTCCTTTTCATATCCGCCCTGTGAGACATGCAGGAAGGGTGTTTATGTCCTCTTTACAGGTGAGGCTGCTGAGGCACAGTGTTGGGGGCCATCGCCAGAACTGAGAGTGACTATACAGATACTGGAATCCACTTCCCTTCACCATTAGACCAGTGCTTTCCCACTCTATTGTAGATGGCACATTACAGAAAAACCCTCACTTCTCAATTCCACCAAACACTGATCATTAAGGGAGAAGACAGGAGTTGGCCATATCTCTCCACATCTCATTAAAAAAAGTTTCAATTTAAGAACTCTGGGGTGGGCATGGTGGTTCATGCCTGTAATCCCAGCACTTTGAGAGGCCAAGGTGGGTGAATCACTTGAGGTCAGGAGTTCGAGACCAGCCTGGCCAACATGGTGAAACCCCGTCTCTACTGAAAATACAAAAATTAGCCAGGCGTGGTGGTGAGCACCTGTAATCCCAGCTACTCAGGAGGCTGAGGCAGGAGAATTGCTTGAACCCGGAAGGTGGAGGTTGCAGTGAGTCGAGATTGTACCACTGCACTCCAGCCTGGGTGACAAAGCGAGACTCCAACTCACAAAACAAAACAAAAACCTCCGGAGAGGAAAATTAGAACATACCCATGTGTGTTTAAATTTCTGTTGTGATGGATCACTGTTCGTCAGTGTAAAACACTGTGCTTTGGCCACAAGTAGCAATAGAAAATAAAATTCAAAAGTCAAAACCTTGTTCATTATCTTGTGGGTAACAATGGCTTTAGGGGAGGAGGAATAGTTCCCTTAAAGGTAATTGATCCTTTAGTGCAAGATGGCAGATGAATGCAAAATTCCAGTGAAAGGACAGTAAAGATATCTATATCTAAAGATGAAAAATCCATAATGGCACTAAGAATGAAAGTGGGGACAGCATCGACAGCCCAGAGATTCTAGTTTCTGTAAGAGATGCAATTAATAAATCACAACAGAGCTGTATCTAAGAATGAACTGAGCTGCCTAGAGAAGGCTAGAGCTCCCTGTGTGGATGCTGGTGCCCTACTGACATGGTTTGGCTCTGTGTCCCCATCCAAATCTCATCTTGAATTGTAATCCCCGTAATCCCCATGTGTCGATGAGGGGACGTGGTGGGAGGTGACTGGATCATGGGGGCAGTCTCCTACATGCTGTTCTCATGGAAGTGAGTGAGTTCTTATGAGATCTAACGTTTTTATAAGTGTTTGACAGTTCCTCCTTCACATTATGTCTCTCCTGCCGCCTTGTGAAGAAGGCGCTTGCTTCCTCTTTGCCTTCTACCATGATTGTAAGTTTCGGGAGGCCTGCCCAGCCATGTGGAACTGTGAGTCAATTAAACCTTTTTCCTTTATAGATTACCCAGTCATGGGTATTTCTTTATAGCGGTGTGAAAACTTACTAATACACCTATAAAGCCTTTTTAAATTTGTGGCCCTGGGTTGGAGAAAAGGGTGTAAGGAGGTGCCAGCTCTCAAGAGCTGAGTTGACTGTCAGCCACCACAACCATCCCAATTCAGGTAAGAGGTGAGGTCATGTGTGGAAATGTACACCTTCTTGGAGGAAGCCCACCATGGCTTCCCATATTAGTCAACTCAGTGTTTCATTCATGCAGATGAATGCGTAGTAGCCAATGTTGCCAGTCCAAGGTCAACAGACAATGAAGGATACAAGTTGCACACAAGAGAAGACTAACATTAACATGAACAACAAAACCCAATGGAAAAATGTATTTCAAGAATGGAGAGAACTTTAAAAATCTTCCTAGACTCCTCAGAGAGATCCAGGATCTAGATTTGTAAAACAAGAACAGGCTACTATGATATTGAATATTCCCAACACAAAGATGGTAAGTGTTTTAGATGATGGATATGCTAATTATTCTAATTTGATCACTGTATTGCAACATCACTATGTACTCCATAAATACATACAATTATTATGTGTAAATTAAAAAATTTTTTTTGGCCAGGTGCAGTGACTTATACATGTAATCCCAGCACTTTGGGAGACTGAGGCAGGAGAATCACTTGAATCCAGGAGTTTGAGACCAGCCTGGGCGAAACAGTGAGACCCTATCTCTAAAAAAAAAAAAATTAACTGGGCATGCCTGTAGTTCCAGCTACAAGGGAGGCTGAAATTGAAAGATTACTTGAGCCTAGGAGGTCAAAACTGCAGTGAGCTGTGATCATGCCACTGCACTCCAGCCTGGGTGACACAGGGAGATCCTGTCTCAAAAAAAATTTTGTTTAAGAAGAAACAAGAAGTAGAAGAAAAAAAGGAGCAGGCTACTATGAAAAATAATCTCCAGAAGACAAACAAGAATAATTGGAAATTAAAGATAAAATTGCCAAAATTGAAAATGTAATAAAATGACTGAAGATGAATTTGCTAACATCTCTTAGAGCACAGAGCAAAATAGTGAAAATATGAAAAGTATGAGATTAAAATTAAGAGACAAAATATTATTCCAAGAGATCCAGCATTAAAGTGATGAGAGAAAGAACAGGAGGAAAGAAGAAATGAACGCATAAATTGAAGTAGTGTGAGCTTAACAGTTAAAGAAAAACAGAAGCTTACAAATTCAAAAAGTGCACTGATTTCTGAGCAGGAAAATGAAAACAGACCCATATCTCTAGGTGAAGCAATGCACCACAGAGATAGGGAGACGATTCTAGACTGGGCCTGTCCAACAGAGTAGCCAGGTGTCATGTTTGGATACTGAGTGCTTGAATGCAGCTGGTCCACATTGAGATGTGATGCGAGAGTAAAACACCCACGGATCTCAGAGCCTTAGGATGAGAAAAATAATGTGAAATATCTAAATAATAACTTTAAAAATAGTGATTACAAGTTGAAATACTATTTTGGATATACAGAAATGGGTTAAATAAAAATACACTATAAAATTAATTTCACCTATTTCTTTTTACTTTTTTAATGTGACTACTAGAAAATTTTAAATTACTTATGTTGCTCACATTGTATTTCCATTATACATTGCAATTCTAGCAGCATCCAGAGAGAGAGAGACAGAGAGACAGGAAAGAGAGAGAGAGAGAGATTATCCACAAAAAAAGAATGAGGGTATGATTGATTTCAGATTTCCATAAAAAAGCAGGAGGACAGAAAATTATAGTATTTATTTATTTATTAAATTTTTATTTTTTTATTGTAGAGTGATATTGTTTGGCTCTGTGTCCCCACCCAAATCTCATCTGGTAGTTCCTATAATTTCCACATGTTGTGCGAGGGACCCGCTGGGTCTTTCCTGTGCTCTTCTTGTGATAGTGTGCGGGTCTCACAAGATCTGATGGTTTTAAAATTGGGAGTTTCTCTGCACAAACCCTCTCTTTTCCTGCTGCCATCCAGGTAAGATGTGACTGGCTCCTTCTTGTCTTCCACCATGATTGTATGGCCTTCCCAGCCATGTGGAACCGTAAGTCCAATAAACCTCTTTCTTTGGTAAATTGCCCAGTCTCGGGTATGTCTTTATCTGCAGCATGAAAACCAGCTAATACATAGAGACCCAGGCTATGTTGCCCAGGCTGTTCTGGAACTCCTGGCCTCAAGCAATCCTCCTTCCAAAGCACTGGGATTACAGGCATGAGCCATAGCGCCTGGTCAAAATATTATAGTCTAAATTTATTGGAGGAAGAAAAGATCTTAAATCAAAATTTAATATTCAGCCAACCTATTAATCAAATATGAAGGTGAAATAAGCACTTTTCCAGCCATGCTGGATTCAGAGTGAATTCAGGATCTTTATCTACCAATCATCCAGAGTCTAGGAGAGAAAGCAGCAGCCATGGTCCAAGAAACAGTGCCACGCTTCTAGGTGTGAAACAGAAAGGAATCTCGGGGGACACTTCCACAACAGGTCTAGAAACATGGCTCAAATCAGAATATGAAGTCAGAAGACTCTGAATAAAACTTCTAGCATAGAATGGGGGTCAGTTAACAGGCAGGACAATGAAAAAGGTAGAAAATCCCAGCCCAGTGGGAAAGAAACAGGTGTATTTTTTCCCCCTCTGTTTAGGAAAGAAGAAGCACAATTTGAAATGCCAAGAAAAAAACCCTGAAAAACCAGAGAAGAAAGGTTTGGTTCAAATGTGAAATCAGCAAAAATGTGGCCTGGTTTTGAGCAATTGATGGAATGTAAGAAAAGAGAATCCATTTGACCTTCTCCTGGGAACATTCTTCGAGAGAGAGTCAGCTAGCAACATATGATCATATTTCCTTTTCAGTGGATCTGATTATACTCTTTCTATAGTGATCAATAATTATATAATCACATTTACATAGTTATAACTGTTTGCTAGTTTCAATTTTTATAATCAGAACGGAACGCAATTATAGACTAGAATGTGCATCTAACTATTGACACTGTGTACGTGATGCTCAAGCTAGGGGAATTCAAGTTGTGAGCAAGAAGGGGAAGGGCAAGTGTAGGTGCAACCTTCTTCATTTGACTTTGGGATGAGACAAGAGATATTGTGTAAAGGAGATGGGACAAAAATAAAGGATTATGTATATTATTTAAAAATAAAAAGACAACTAATTGAAGAACCAAATACAATAATAAAATGAAACTCAAAATCGAGAGAGATGATTGAAAATATTGCAAGTGAACTAAATTCCTCCTCTATTAAATAGTGCAAGTGACTTGATATTATCTAATCGTGGCAAGCCCAAAAACTGAAATCTATGCATATTGTTTAGAATTATGGTGGTGCCGGGCGCGGTGGCTCAAGCCTGTAATCCCAGCACTTTGGGAGGCCGAGACGGGCGGATCACGAGGTCAGGAGATCCAGACCATCCTGGCTAACAGGGTGAAACCCCGTCTCTATTAAGAAATACAAAAAACTAGCCTGGCGAGGTGGCAGGCGCCTGTAGTCCCAGCTACTCGGGAGGCTGAGGCCGGAGAATGGCGTGAACCCGGGAGGCGGAGCTTGCAGTGAGCTGAGATCCGGCCACTGCACTCCAGCCTGGGCGACAGAGCGAGACTCCGTCTCAAAAAAAAAAAAAAGAATTATGGTGGTAACTTACCAGAAGAATTAAAAAAAAAAGCTTAAAAGAGTTTCTTCCAAAGTATAGGACTTGCGTGGGAGACAGCAGATAGGTGTTTGCTTTTTATTTCATACCAGTGTGTACAGTTTAATTTTTTTAACCTTATATATATAATGCTATATTATTTTTGAAAATACACTTATAAAAATTGGTGTTAACAATAGGTATAAAGAAAGCTCTAATTAAGGACTTGTTTGTCTCTGCTGATGACATTTGCTAGCTTGGGTCTTTAGCTAATGACGTATCTCCTTGTCTTTGTGGGTCCCTGGTCTGTGGCTGAGCTCCTGTTCTGTGCACTGACACACTCCATCATTCTAAATCAACATGTGCACTTAACAGTGCTATTTAAGCCTTAATAAATATTGTATCATCATTCATGGGGGGTGGTGTGGAGAGAGACGGCAGCTCACATACAAGAGAGGGACTTTTCTTGTCAGGGCCATTGTGTATATACATGTCAAAGAGATGGACACAGAGAGGAAGCAAATTTTCACTGAGGCTTTTGAAAATGGAATAAGGAAATTTATAGCATCCTCACTCATTTCTTCGGGGAAGGGAGGAAATTCAAGGGCTCTCTGGGCTGTCCAGGGCTCATGCTTCTGGTCCCAAGCTAATCTGCCTTAATGTGTTGGTTCGTGGGCCCTGCATATTCTCAGCAGCATGAGCACTCAGAGGCCACAGTGTCTGGGCACGTCTCCAAGCTCTCCCATGAGAAGGGGCATCCTTGCCCCTCCAACCTAACTCATCATCAGGCCTTGCCTTGGCCAGGGAATGGTGGGCCCCAGCAAAGCTAGGTCTCCAAGACTCAAAACAGAGACTCAGGTCCCCACTTTCCAAGAGTCCTTGGACAATGAGCTGACTGCTAGCACTTGGCTAGTTCCGGACCTCGCTGCTCTTTGTGGGATGGTCCCTGGATCCCCTCTCCCTGGGATTGATCCTTCCCATTCTCATGTTTCCACCTGCCTCTAAACCTCATGCTCCTTCTAATTTGGGGGCCTTTTCCATAGAAACTCTTGCCCTTTCACTCAGTTCTTGCCAAGTGGTTGGAATAAGTATTTGGTTTCCCAAGGTAGCTACTATGAAAGAATCAATACACATTTGAATGCATGAATTCTAAACTGTTTGTTAAAAAATCAGTTACTGAGTTTTTATGTTCCTTACAGTCAGATCTATCGGTGTTCCAGTGTCTTCTGATCATCTATACCTTGTTGCCGATCCCAATACAAGTTAGTGCAAAAGCCTTCATATGTAGAATTTCTCATAGAAGTCTCTTGTATTTGTTAGGACTCTTTTTGATTCCAAGCCACAGAAACACAAATCAAATTAGCTTAAGCAACAAAGGGAGTTTATCGGCTCTTAGCCAAGGAAGTCAAGGTGGATATATATTCAGTCATAGCTGAATCCAGAGGTTCAAACAGGGTTTCCAGGGATCTGTCTCTCTCACCAACTTGGTTCTGCTTTGCTTTGTGCACTGCCCCACTTTCACGTGACTTTCCCCATGTGGGATGGAAGATGGTTTCTGGAATCACCATTTATACTTGTATAGTGTGTGATACAAAAGGAAATCTAATTATCTCTTATTTTCTTTGTATATTAAATCTTTTTATTTTTTTGAGATGGAGTTTTGCTCTTGTTGCCCAGGCTGGAGTGCAATGGCACGATCTCAGCTCACTGCAATCTCCACCTCCCAGGTTCAACTGATTCTCCTGCCTCAGCCTCCCAAGTAGCTGGGATTACACGCGTGAGCTACCATGCCCAGCTAATTTTATGTTTTTAGCAGAGATGGGGTTTCACCATGTTGGTCAGGCTGGTCTCGAACTCCTGACCTCAGGTGATCCGCCTGCCTCGGCCTCCCAAAATGCTGGAATTACAGGTGTGAGCCACCATGCCTGGCCTGTATATTAATTCTTTTCTTTTCTTTTTTTTTTTTTTTGAGACAGAATCTCACTCCTGTTGCCCAGGCTGGAGTGCAGTGGCGCGATCTCAGCTCACCGCAATCTCTGCCTCTCGGGTTCAAGTGATTCTCCTGCCTCAGTCTCCCAAGTAGGTGGGATTACAAGCATGCGCCACCATGCCCGGCTAATTTTGTATTTAGTAGAGACGGGGCTTCTCCATGTTGGTCAGGCTGGTCTCGAACTCCCGACCTCAGGTGATCCGCTAGCCTCAGCCTCCCAAAGTGCTGGGATTACAGGGGTGAGCCACAGTGCCCAACCTAATTGTTATGGAAGACTAGCACCACTTCTTTGTACTAATACTCTATATGGGAAATAAGTAATGTGATAGTCTCTTTGAGCCAGGTGCCCCTCTCTGCGGGCAGGAACAATCACCGACAGCTCCAGCAGCATCACACCTCAGTATTATTTTAGTTAGTTCATTTCAACTAAATTTACTTCAGAATGTATTTGTTGAATGTGTATTGTGAGCCAAGCCCTGTTCTATGCATTGAAGATACAAAGATGAATAGGCAGAACACCTCCTTTCAAGGTGTGCAAAATACAACTAAACACTTGAACAATTACAGCACAATGGGATAAATGGTATGGTAGAAATCTAAATAAAGTATGAAGAGAGCACTGGATTGGGGGGAGGAGATAAGGGATTGTTAGGGAAAAAGAGGATATCTGAGCTGCACCTTGAATGATGAATAGCTCTTCAATTTGTGCCCCCTGCTCTGTGTTCCCTTTTTTAAAAAATTTTTTTCATTTCTTGCCTTCTTTTGGGTTTATTATTAATACTACTGTTCCATTTTTTTCTCCTTATTAGTTAAAAAGTATTCCATTCTTCTTTTCTATTCATGAGAAGCTACTCTAGAAGTACAATATGTACCCCTGAGTTATCAGAGTCTAATGTTAGTTTCTGGTTTTGCCCCACTCCTGGAGAAGCTTGGTTATTTTGACTGTGTGCTGGGCATTGTGTTTGAAAGACTGTTTATAGAAATCTTTATGACCTCATATGATGTTATCTTCCCCCAGAGAGATGTTTGTATGTTTGTTTCTGCCACAATCCTTGGGGATGCTAGTAGTTTTGGGCAGCAAACTTGATGCACACTCAAGGTTTGACACTTTCTTGGCTGAACAGAAGACCACATGTGGACTGATTTACTTCCAGGTATCTAAATGCCTGCAGTGCAGTCCTTAAGCATCCTAGCCATTGGTAGGCCCCCAGTCTATCTTTTGTCCCCTTAACTTTTGAGAGGCTGCTGAAAGCACAGCCCAGCATCTCACCTCTTCCGCATCAGCACAGGCTCCCAGGTGAAAGCTTCCCCAAGCGATGTTTATCTCTCCAGGTGCCTGGCCACTCCCACACTTTGGTTAGCAGTTTTTCACCATCTTATTAGGGGTTGTTGATGCTTTTAATACAATATTTCTGTATTTCACCCAGATTTCCTCATTATTTCCTGAGGAAGGATTTGTCTGAACTACCTAGTCTTCCTTTACTGATAGTGAGTGCCTCAATAGGCAAATGGGATAGAGAAGGATATTCTCAGGCAGTGGGAAAATACAGGGAGTTGAGAAAGTGCATGGGAGTTTTTGGGGAGAAGTAAGCGGTGACACATGGCTGAAGCAAGAAGGAGAGAAGTGGGACAGGAGGCTGGGAAGCAGGAAAGATGCCAACTTACAGTGTTTACACTATTCTGTAGCCAACTGAAGAGACTGCAGGTTTTCAGAGCAAGAGAACGCCATAATCAGACCCGTGCTTTGTCATTTTAACTTTAGCTGTGGTATGGATAATGTCTTAGGGGAAGGGAGGGAAGATGAGAAAGGAACAAGACCAGCTAGAAGATGAACGTCCGAAAGTTTGATGAGGAGGGAGGGGAAATGAGGTCAGAAGGCAGTAGACAGAGTCAGGAAAAATCTTGGGGGCAGAAGCTGTGAGACTTGTTGACGTTCATAAAATTCCTTGTTGAGCTTTATATGTTGACGTGCAGTCACTGTTGAGTCCTGTTACAGACATAGAGCAAGAGGATGAATTTATCAACTTACCTGTAACTAAAACGTCCTGGCATTGTGAATGGTCAGAAAATCAGTTCTCTGGAGCTCTAAGATCTGCAGAAAATCAAATAACCATAGAGGAGTGAGAAGGTAGGGGGCATACATATACTCATCCTTTGTCTCATTTTGATCTTCTCTGGCAGATGTGGAAAGTCCCCTACTGTGACAAAGCCTTTTTTTCCAACCCCTTATGCTGAGGAAGCCTGAGCAAAGTAAGTTTAAGGTTCTGTGATGGAGCAATCATCCAGCTCATATAGGAAAAGGCAAGAATCAGTTGGAAAATTGGCTGTTGTGAACTGGGGCTTAGTCACCTTGACTCTAGAAAGAATCATCTTTACCCTACTCCCACCTTTCCTTGCTGCTTTTATTCTTCTCAAACAGAGATCCTTGGAAGCATCATTCAGCACAGGTAATTTTAGATGATAACTTCAGTGTTCTTGAGGGGCTGTCTGTACCTGATGGCAAGAGCTGCAAATAGCGTGACATCATCAGTAACCAATAATGCAGTCATTGGTGCAGTCTCTTACCAGGGAGAGAAGGCGGTCCTGGGAATTTTTCTCTTGGAATTGCCTTTTGAAAGCTTGCAGCCCACTGTGACTTGGGGCAGGCTACTTAAACTCTTTGTGAGTCATCTATGAAATGGCGGATAACAACAGTTCCTCTCTCAGAGTTTCTTGTAATAATTCAAATGAGACACGGCTGGGCACAGTGGCTCACACCTGTAATCCCAGCACTTTGGGAGGTCGAGGAGGGCAGATCACTTGAGGTCAGGAGTTCGAGACTAGCCTGGACAACATGGTGAATCTCTGTCTCTACTAAAAACACAAAAATTAGCCAGGTGTGGTGGTACATGCCTGCAATTCCAGCTACTCAGGAGGCTGAGGCAGGAGAATCGCTTGAACCTGTGGGATAGAGGTTGCAGTGAGCTGTGATCACACCATTGCACTTCAGCCTGGGTGGCAGAGCAAGACTCCATCTCAAAAAAAAAAAAAAAAAAAAAAAGAGATACTACATGTAAAGTACCTGGGACAGTGCCTAGTGCATAGTGAGTTCTCTATAAGTATTAGCTATTATTTTCCTTTTGAATGTCCTCATGGCATCAAATCTTTTACTTATGCAGCAAACGCTTTTGAGTACAGCTGTGTGGAACACATCATGCTAGATTCTGGGGATATGAAAAGGAGTAAAATTCAGCACTTACTTCCAAGCAACTCACAGTGCAATGAGGACGATAGCAAGTCAAGGGGTAGACCTCCAACCGGAAGGACCATGGAAGGGCATAGGAGAGACCTTCAATCCAAATATAGGCCTTGAAAGGTGACTAGGAGTTCATCAGTCAATGAAAGGTATTCCAGAAAGAAGGAAGAGGGTATATAAAGGGCTAGGGGCAAACAAGTGGTTGTGGCCTGTAGGTACCAGTCAGTGGCTCTAGAGTGGGAGACTGGATGGTAATAGGTGGGGCTGATGGACAGATTTCAGATCAAGAAAAGCCATGAGAGACACACTAAGACTTTGGACTTTATCCTAAAATGTTTATTGGAGAATTATTGGAATTGTTTTAGGAAGTGACAAAATCAGATTAATGATTTAGAAAAAGTGATCTGGCTGCAATGTAGACACTGAGCTGGAGAGAAACCATCCTGTAGGCAAAAAGATCAGTCAAGACACTTTTTAAAGATCCAACATTGAAATGATGGATGAGGGTCCTTGAGCCAGGGCAGTGGCAGAGGGACAGAAAAAGAGGCAGATCTGAGAGATATTGAGCAAGTGAAATGTCGCCAACCAGGTAAAGGATGAGGGACAGAGAGAAGCCGAGGAGAACTCCCAGTTTCTGAGGACCTGGTGTAAAGCCAAGGAGGCAGAAAGTGGGATGAATCCCAGACAAGGGTGTTTCCATGTGTGTGGAATGGAAGCCCACAGAAGCAAAGGAGTTAAGAGCTTGGGCAGAGTGTCACTAGAGATTCAGTTCCATGCTCTAGACTGGATAGAAATCAAGATGGCAGGAGGCTGGTGGATTGAGAATGAAACAGGTTGAAAAATACTCCTTTGAGAATGGATATTATTTTGACTATAGTTTAAAGTCATTTCTAGTCAAAGCTTAAGAAAGTGGGTGATCAAACAGGAAGCTATAATATTAAAAGCAACCACAAAACCAAGCTCTAACATTGAAATAGACAAGCTGGTTTTCTTTTGTGATTGTTAAACAAGCACTGGAATTAGCCCTATGAAAGATCCATTGATCGGATCTTTCATTAATTGTAATTGGATGGTTCATTAATTGTAGCCAATGTACACATTTTGAGCCATGGCAGTACTGTTGGAATGAGGGCTTTGTCCCATAAGATGACTACTGTAGATGTGTAAGTCCTACAGTACTTATTTCAGACACATTCACATGACTTTAGAATGTTATTTAACCATATTATGTGTGTACCTTGACTCCCAATTGGATTATGAGCTTCTGAAGGAAAGTGGATTAACTTTTTGTGTGTTTTTGGCTGTTAACACAGATGTTGGGTCCAAATGAGAGTGCTCATAATTATCTGTGAAAAGAATAAGAAGACAGAGTACTTATCTTGAGAATAAATAGACAGTAAATGCTGTGCTGTCTGGACTTTTCTCAACAGGAAAGCTTTGGAAGCGGGCATTTTTGATAGTCTCTATTGCAAATCATTGAATGCAGTCATTGAAATTCAACTGCAGTGCCAGCACATTTGAAAGAGGCCTGATAAAAATGCAAAGTCTATGCTGTCTCCAGTGACTTCAGCCAAGTAAAATAAGCCTGGAGGGGAAAATAAACCTTTTTCTAAAACTTCACACAGGGAAAAAGTTTCCTAAGTTTTTGAGAAATGACTAGTATTTCCAAAATGGATTTGGAGTGGGAATGTGAGAAGCCAAAGGTAACCACTGTGAAAAATAACGGGGCAATTGGGAAGCACAGGTTACCTTAATCAGGCTTGGAGAGGATGTGATAGAAATGTAAATCTAAAGCTGCCTCTAGATCCCCTGGCTAAATAGAAACTCCTAGAGGCAGAATCAATTTTTCACTGTTCGATGATGACTGCGTTTTCTATAGGTTGAAAGCACAGAGGTAGGAAAGTTTCAAAGTTCTCAAGAAATAATAGGTGAATGAATTAAAAATCATTGCTTTTGCCAACCCACCCTGCCTGGCCTCTTTCTTCCCCTGGCGAGAGTTTGGTGTCTCCATACCGCTCTGCCTGTCCTGGACACAGTTTACAATCCCAGCCACTAATTAGCTTGTTATTGTTTCCCAGTTTAGGAAGGAGGAGAGGCAAAGAGATCCAGGGCTACTGGAGAACAGGCCAGGATGGGGGCTTTCATGGGGCATCTCTAGGGAGAGCCTGAAAAGGCAAGAGACAGGACATCAAAGATAATTCCTTCTGCTTCAGAATTTTGTGGAGAGTCTGCTCTACATCACACGTGTGTGTGTGTGTGTGTTTGTGTGTGCATGTGTGCATGCACATTAATGATCTGATGAATTTTTTTTTCTTCCTGAGCTGAGGATTGGAGCATATTTAGGGAATGCTGGACAAAACTGCTGAGATTGGAACTGTTGTAGGAACTCTCACACTATTGTCTCCATTGCAATGGGAGATATATAGAAACAGGTAGCTTTTCATAAAGGTGGGGCTGCTTCTGCTGAGTCCAAGCTTGGCAAAGCCAAAGGGAGGAAGGGAAGCAGCTTGCGGCTCTGTTCACTGCAAATGAACTCTTCGCCCCTGTCTAGGATTGAGCTGAGCTGAAGATTTTGAAAAGATGGGAAACGCGGGACAGAAGGTGGAAAAGAAGAAAGATAGCCCACTCTTTAAGTGTGGGCTGCACATAGGGACTTCCCTCCAAAGAGGACAGTAAGGAAGGGGAATGGGGAAAGAGTAACTTCACAGTGGAGGAAACTGACAAGCACTACCTCAGCCAGGTGACTAGGTCAACATCAACAATGGTAAGTCATGTCAATAGTGTATGCCGCTGATATGATGTGATAAGAACGGGATTTTACTTCTGCGGAAGCCCCCAAACCCATAGCCTTAGTCTAATCATGAGAAAAACAGCAGATAAATTCCAATAGGAGGACAGTCTATGAAATACCTGACTGGTACTCCTCAAAACTGCCCAGAGTGTCACAAATAAGGTAAGTCTGAAAAATTGTCTCAGCCTAGAGGGGCCTAAGGAGATAGGATGCCTAAATATAACATGGAATGAACAGGAAAGAACATTAAGTAAAAACAAAAGAAATCTGTCTAAAAAAATATGGACTTGAATTAATAATCATCTGTCATTATTGGTTCATGAATTGTAACAAATGTACTGTCCTAATGTGAGATGTTAATTATAGTGGAAAATGGTTATGGTGTATGTGTGAACTCTCAGTACTGTCTTTGCAATTTTTGTGTTTTTGTTTTTTGTTATTGTTGTTAAAATAAACTTTTTTGTTTTGTTATTATTGTTTGTTTGTTTGTTTTTTGACAGAATCTCGCTCTGTTGCCCAGGCTGGAGTGCAATGGCAGGATCTCGGCTCACTGCAACCTCTGCCTCGGAGGTTCAAGCAATTCTCCTGCCTCAGCCTCCTGAGTAGCTGGGATTAAAGGTGCATGCCACCATGCCCAACTACTTTTATTGTACTTTTAGTAGAAACGAGGTTTCACCATGTTGCCCAGGCTGGTCTCGAACTCTTGACCTCAAGTGATCCACCCACTTCGGCCTCCCAAAGTGATGAGATTACAGGCATGAGCCACTGTACCCGGTCAAACCTAAAACTGTTCTAAAACATAAAGTTTATTTTAAAAATCAATGTCCACATGAAAATATGCTCAACATTGTCAGCCACTAGGAAACTGCAGATGAAAATGAGAATGAGATACGGCTTCACACCCATTTAGGATGGCTATAATCAGAGAGACAGACAATATCAAATGTTGACAAAGATGTGGAGAAATTGGAATCCTTCAGCGTTACTGGTGGGAATGTAAAATAGTGCAGCTACCAAGACAATGCATGGGGAAAGAACAGTCTTTTCAACAAATGGTGCTGGGAAAATATGCAACAGCTAGACCTCTACCTCATAACATATACAAAAACTAAAGTGGATCAAAGATGTACATGTGAGGGCTAAACCTATAAAATTCGAAAACAGGTGTAAATCTTCATGATCTTGGATTAGGGGATCTTAGATATGGCAGCAAAAGCACAAGCAATCAAAGAATATGAACTGGGGGGAAGAAGAATGACTGGGAACTCCGCGGAAGAGCTGGAATCCACATCTGCCCCTCACTGCCTCCTGACAGCCAACTTTCATGATGCTGGTGCTACAGAAAAAGCTGGCACCCTTCATGGAGCTGCTGTCACCAGCCCAGGATTTGGAGCAGCTAAAGGAGGAGCGAGGGCAGGAGCTGCAGGGTGGACTGCTGCCCTGCACCAGCAAGGGGATCGGGGACAGCGCGTGTAATCTGTGACAGCACCAGTCACCAGTGCCCTGCACTGTGCTTCCTAGGATTAAAAAAAAAAAAAAAAAAAAAGCCTGCTGATTTACTTTTGATTTCCAGTTCTTGTGCAAAATGTCTCTTACGTTCATATGAACCCCCAAATAAGCAGGGAAGAAAACTCTGGGAAATCAAGATCTAAGCAGACACAGCCCAAAGCTACCACCACAGGCCATAGCATTTCCTCATTTCTTCTTCTTTTATTTATTTTTATTTTCAAGACAAGGTCGGCCGGGCGCGGTGGCTCAAGCCTGTAATCCCAGCACTTTGGGAGGCCGAGACGGGCGGATCACGAGGTCAGGAGATCGAAACCATCCTGGCTAACACGGTGAAACCCCGTCTCTACTAAAAAATACAAAAAACTAGCCGGGTGCGGTGGCGGGCGCCTGTAGTCCCAGCTACTCGGGAGGCTGAGGCAGGAGAATGGCGTGAACCCGGGAGGCGGAGCTTGCAGTGAGCCGAGATCCGGCCATTGCACTCCAGCCTGGGCGGCAGAGTGAGACTCCGTCTCAAAAAAAAA